>NC_090323.1:117732196-118039115 GCF_040869045.1 Eurosta solidaginis | reverse complement strand
GCAGGCCTTCCGAGATTACATTTTGTTGTTTTTGCGGTCAGTTTAATTAAATATTAGTAAGGATCGTAGGCTAGTTAGACCTAATTATGTTTGGTGCAAATAAACGCTTTATTTCACCTTCTTACCCAACGTTTCGCTGAATATTCCAGCATCATCAGGGGCTACACTATTTATTTTTCATAAAAGATAACAAACATTATTGTATATGTATAAACATTCATAACATTTAACATGTAGAACAACCAATTTGACTTACAATAACAATAAACAGTATGAACACTTAAAGATTAATCATCCGTACCACCTTGTGTGGTAGTTTTGTCATTACTAAAATTATTACTTAAACATAACATGTATGCAGCGCCTATGCAGTCGCAGTCTTCTTTTTTGTTGATCGCCTTTTCTCTATTTCGCAATATGTGCAAGCTTTCCAATCTGTATCTGGTCAATTCTCTTTTTTCCTTATCAATAATTTTGGTGTTGTTAAAATCAGCTGTATGACCACTGCTTATTATGTGTTGGGAGAGCGCAGTGCTTGGCTTTTGTTTTTTCACGTCTGCTTTGTGTTCGGATATTCGTATACCAAGCTCTCGTTTTGTAGTTCCGATATAAATCTTATCACAGTTTTCGTTCTCTTTTCCATTGCATTCTATTTTGTATATCACATTGTTTTGTTGTAGCTTGTCTATTGGATCTTTTGTTCTTGTGTAAATTTTTGATAATGTGTTGTTGGATTTGTAGGCTAAGGTGATGTTTTGTTCTTTTAGTATGTTGTGGTCTATTGTACTAAGCTTTGAGATATATGTGACGCTGTAATATTTCTTTACTTCTGTTGTTGCATTTTGTGGTTTATTGTGGGGGTTGCTATTTTTCATGATTTCCTGGTTTATTAGTTCATGTATCAAGTGGTCGGGGTAATTATTATTTTTCAAGATTGTGTGTATTTTTTCTATATTAGTTTCATGGAATTTTTCGTAGCTAATCGTCATTATTTTTCGTATCAGATTCTTCGCTGTATTGATTTTCTACTTTCTTGGTTGGGAGGATAAAAAATTAATCAGGCGACCAGAGGATGTTGGCTTCGAGTACCAATTTAAAATAATACTGTTATTGGCTTTGTGTATGCGAACATCTAGAAAAGGGATGCTCTCATTTTCTTCCATTTCTATTGTAAATTGTAGTTTGTGGTGGTATTTGTTTAGTGTCTCGAGGATTTTCACCAACCAAAACAACAACACTGGTTCAAGATGAAAGACTTCTACAAACATATGAAGCTAAAACACGGAGAAGATGCATGTATGAGGCTTAAACACTACAGCAATCAGAAACACAAATTGGCAAAACAGACAGAACAACTTAAATTTCTACTGCGATGCAAGCAATATGGACTAATACCCAACTTCCGCAAAAACTCCATAAATAAGGTAACACTTAATACAACATCAGGAAAAATCAGAAAACAAATGGAAAATTCGAAACTTTTATTTTTAACCAAAATACTGAATATCGATATAACACAAACAAATATAAACATCAAAATAACAAAAGATCAATTATCCATACACAACAGCAACTAAAAGCAAATTTAAGCCCCTTACAGTTCGACGCGTTCGTGGAAAAACAACAAATCCAAAGCCGAAAAACCGCGCAAGAAGCCGCACTTACACAAAATTCCAAATTAGAGAAAATGAAATTTGAAAAAATGAGAAAACTGGGAATAGGCAAAAACAACAACTGGTTTGTGAACAAAACCAACATTATTTTTCCAACAAAAGTGAGGTGGTTACTTTCAATGGGGAAAAAGTTTACCCTACCAACAACAAGTAAGAGTTTTTCACCAGTACGGATTGTAGCAGAAATGGAACAAATAATCACGGGTATAAAAGACGATAAAGATAAGGATATAGTAAGGAACAAATTAAGCAACAACATACTACTTTACAAACGAAATATCAGACACAACTCTGCTGAAAAATTCTTATTAGCAGCATTTAATCAAACCAAATCATTTCTGAAATCCCATACCAATATTATAATAACAGACGCGGACAAGGGTAACAAGACAGTAGCAATGTACGAATCGCAATACAAAGAAAAAATGAACACATTATTGGAAGACAAAAAAACATACAAAATCACAAGAACAGACCCAACCAACACACTACAGCGAAAAAACAACAAAATAGTCGAAGAGCTTTACAAAACAAAACAAATCAGCAAAAGAGAGAAACAGCAACTAACTTGCACAGCCGCCGCGGCACCAAGATTATATGGACTGCCGAAAATTCATAAGCCGCATATGCCCTTACGACCCATTTCCTCCTCAGTTATGGTGCCCTGTTACAACCTATCAAAATTTATCGGAAAAACTCTTAAGCAACTTATATCTGATAATTATAATGTGGAAAATGCATACATTTTGAAAGATAGATTATGCAATATTAATGTTTGTGAAGAATATATACTAGTTTCGTTTGATGTCTTGTCGTTGTTTACAAATATACCTATAATGTTAGCAATTAGAATAATAATGAGAAAATGGGACAAAATTCAACACACAACTAACATCACAAAAGCAAAATTCCAACAAATACTTGACTTCTGCCTCAGAGAAAACAATTATTTCATGTGCAATAACAAACTATACACTCAACCTTTTGGAATGCCCATGGGAAATCCGCTCTCACCAACAATAGCCGATATTGTCATGGACGACCTAATTGACAACACCATCTCGGAGCTAAAACAACAACATAGTATTGACATTAAATTTATCACCAAATATGTAGACAACATTTTTGCAATAGTGAAACGCAAAGACGTGAATATAATCCTCGAGACACTAAACAAATACCACCACAAACTACAATTTACAATAGAAATGGAAGAAAATGAGAGCATCCCTTTTCTAGATGTTCGCATACACAAAGCCAACAACAGTATTATTTTAAATTGGTACTCGAAGCCAACATCCTCTGGTCGCCAGAATAATTTTTTATCCTCCCAACCAAGAAATTATAAAATCAATACAGTGAAGAATCTGACACGAAAAATAGTGACGATTAGCCATGAAAAATTCCATGAAACTAATATAGAAAAAATACACACAATCTTGAAAAATAATAATTACCCCGACCACTTGATACATGAACTAATAAACCAGGAAATCATGAAAAATATCAACCCCCACAATAAACCACAAAATGCAACAACAGAAGTAAAGAAATATTACAGCGTCACATATATCCCAAAGCTTAGTACAATAGACCACAACATACTAAAAGAACAAAACATCACCTTAGCCTACAAATCCACACAACACATTATCCAAAATTTACACAAGAACAAAAGATCCAATAGACAAGCTACAACAAAACAATGTGATATACAAAATAGAATGCAATGGAAAAGAGAACGAAAACTGTGATAAGATTTATATCGGAACTACAAAACGAGAGCTTGGTATACGAATAGCCGAACACAAAGCAGACGTGAAAAAACAAAAGCCAAGCACTGCGCTCTCCCAACACATAATAAGCAGTGGTCATACAGCTGATTTTAACAACACCAAAATTATTGATAAGGAAAAAAGAGAATTGACCAGATACAGATTGGAAAGCTTGCACATATTGAGAAATAGAGAAAAGACAATCAACAAAAAAGAAGACTACGACTGCATAGGCGCTGCATACATGTTATGTTTAAGTAATAATTTTAGTAATGACAAAACTACCACGCGAGGTGGTACGGATGATTAATCTTTAAGTGTTCATACTGTTTATTGTTATTGTAAGTCAAATTGGTTGTTCTACATGTTAAATGTTATGAATGTTTATACATATACAATAATGTTTGTTATCTTTTATGAAAAATAAATAGTGTAGCCCCTGTGGAATATTCAGCGAAACGTTGGGCAAGAAGGTGAAATAAAGCGTTTATTTGCACCAAACATAATTAGGTCTAACTAGCCTACGATCCTTACTAATATTTAATTAAAACTTACCGCAAAAACAACAAAAAAAAAAAAAAAAACATAATCAAGATAGATTTAGACTTATATATACCAAAATGAGCAATGTACGTCCGTCCGTCTGCCCGTGAACAAGATAACTTGAGTAAATTTTGAGGTATCTTAACGAAATTTGGTATGTAAGTTCCTGGGAACTCATCTCAGATCGCTATTTAAAATGAACGAAATCGGAATATAACCACCACTCCCACTTTTTCGATATCGAAAATTTCGCAAAACTGAAAATGTGCGATAATTCATTACCAAAGACGGATAAAGTGATGAAACTTGGTAGGTGGGTTGACCTTATGACGCAGAATGGAAAATTAGTAAAATTTTGGACAATGGGCGTGGCACCGCGCCACTTTTAAAATAAGGTAATTTAAAATTTTTGCAAACTGTATATTGGCAGTCGTTGAAGATATCATGATGAAATTTGGTAGGAACGTTACCCCTATTACTATATGCGTTCTAAATAAAAATTAACAAAATCGGACGACGAACACGCAAACTAAAAAAAAAAAATTTAAAAGTCAAATTTTAACAAAAAATTGGATATCTTTAGAGTATATAAGTAAAATATGTCAACGTTCAACTCCAGCAATGATATGGTGCAACGAAATACAAAAATAAAAGACATTTTCAAAATGGGCGTTGCTCCGCCCTTTTTTATTTAATTTGTCTAGAATACTTTTAATGCCATAGGTCGAACAAAAATTTACCAATCTTTGTGAAATTTGGTAAGGGCATAGCGTCTATGACGATAACTGTTTTCTGTGAAAATGGGCGAAATCGGTTGAAACCATGCCTAGTTTTTATACACAATAGACCGGCTGTCCTACCGCTCGCTCGTTAACACGTGTAGCATTCACTCATTAAGTTAATCATTCATTTGTACAAACATATATTTCAACCCGTTTTGGAATGTCTTAAAATATATTGACTCTTACATACATATTCATACAATTGTACATATGTACGTATATTTTGGCTCGCTTTGGTACGGCATGAGATTCTATTG
The DNA here is from genome assembly GCF_040869045.1 of Eurosta solidaginis. Lineage (NCBI taxonomy): Eukaryota > Metazoa > Arthropoda > Insecta > Diptera > Tephritidae > Eurosta > Eurosta solidaginis. The sequence continues at coordinate 118,034,085 of NC_090323.1, read as the reverse complement.
ACACATTCATTCATTTGAACAAACATATATTTTGTACACCGTGCATCATATGGTAACGTGAGCCTTGGTATGACACTGTTTAGAGCTTGCTCGCGACAAGCCTTTACCTGTAGACAAATTATTAACATGATTCATTTATCCTTGCGTTGCACATTCCACAGCCAATTTTAATTATGCTTAGAATGCAGTTCCCAGGGAACTGAATTGAATGTATAGGTGTTAAACTTAGTTTGTAAGTATTAGTGTAAGTAAAGCGACATTTCCGCGAAAATTCCCGTTATATCATGTTTCTGCGACCTTTTCTGTCGTGTATGGTGGTGTTTGCCAGTTCGCGCAAATGTTCGCCAAAAATCAGAATATTTTAATTTTTGGCGAACATTTGCGCGAACTGTTCGTACGTGTATGGCGAAATAGCTCATAATCGTAATAATTTCTGAACGGAACAGACGTGCGCGGAAAAGTAGAATGGACAATAAAAAATTTCTGAGTGAATTTGTTGAAATGTATAAATCTTTGCCATCATTGTGGCAAGTAAAAAGCAAAGATTTTGGGGCGCAATTGCTGTCAAAAATTTTAAGTGTTCAAAGCTATTGCCACTAGCTAGAAAGCGCAAAGTTAAAGCAAGGCGGTGATGAGGGGGAATCGCTTCTCTCATTATTGTATCCCGTTTCGTTATGAGTGGCAAAATTTTTTGTAAAAGTTGGTCAAATGTTGCCTTGCTCATACGAACGTAATTTTTAAAATCATTTTGTGACGTGAATTCCAGTTCTTTAATAAGCTCACTTTGTCCAAGAACTGCTCGTTTTTTAAACCATTCTTTGCACCAAATTCTTTTTTTGCGATCTTCTCTCTTTTTTTACGCTTAATTGCCACAGCGAGCAATATTGCTGCAGCACAATTGTTGTCCGTATTCATCGCTGTCTGAAAGAGAACTAATGTTCGGCCAAAAGTTCGTATGGTGTATGGCCAAAGCTGCGAACAAGATTGCGGAATGTTTGCGGAAATGTTCGTGTCGTGTATTTGGCGCTTAAGTATTTTAGCTCATAGAAATTGTGTATAAAAGAAAACAACTTTTGAATAAAGAACAGAATTCAACCTGCTGCCATTTCAATTAGCAGTAAATTCTATCTGGTGCCGCTAACTGGGCACTGCAACCTAGATTTCGATTTTCTCTTATCTGCAAACATTATATGGCGATCCTGCAATTTCCTTATTATCCTTTAGAACTGCTGAATTAAATAGGCAGCTTCCCTCGTCTGCTGCTTGAAATATAGGAAGACTTTCTCTAAAAAATCCTGCAAAATTTTAAACAGGACAAAATATCAAAATTACGGCGATATAACAAAAAAAAAAAAAATTTCGAGGAATTACCGATAAAGCGACATACATAAAGAAGATAGCAGATTATTATGAACACATGGAATTTAAGCGTAAGCGTAGAGAAGTGGAATAGACTTTGGCCTGCAGACACACATCAAGAAGATAGCAGATTATTATGAACACATGAACACACATCTCTCCATAGCACTACCTCCGCGCTAAATGCCATTAGCACCCAGATAAATTGCGGTTTAAATCAAAACCCCCACCATAGAACAGTACTCGTAGCGCTAGACCTATCAAAAGCTTTTGATACGGTCAACCACGGCTCGTTACTGCAAGACCTGGAAGGGTCTACCCTTCTCCCATGTCTTAAAAGGTGGTCGGCAGGCATCGGTGCTATTTAGAAACGAAACATCAAAGCCAATGAGAATTAAACAAGGGGTGCCACCGGGTGGTGTCCTATCCCCACTTTTGTTTAATTTCTACATATCTAAGCTACCTTCACCACCGGAAGGAGTCACAATCGTTTCCTACGCCGATGACTGCACAGTAATGGCCACAGGCCCAGGCCCACAGATCGATGAGCTATGCAATAAAATAAACGGCTACCTCCCTGATCTCTCCAGTTTTTTCGCCTCGCGAAACCTGGCATTATCACCGACTAAATCTTCCGCGACCTTATTTACAACATGGACGTCCCAAATGTCGACCATTTTGAACATCCACGTCGATAGCACTACGCTACCGACTGTCCTACACCCCAAAATCTTGGGTGTGACGTTTGATCAGGATCTACATTTTGGTGAGCACGCAGCCGCAATTGTTCCGAGAATTCAGAGCCGTAAAAAAATCCTCAAATCCCTTGCTGGCAGCACCTGGGGAAAAGATAAAGAAATGCTCATGACTACATACAAAGCAATTATCCAGCCGATTACGTGCTACGCGTCACCCATATGGTCGCCAAGCCTAAAAATTACCCACTGGAAGAAGCTACAAGCCTGCCAAAATACTGCTCTCAGAATTTCCACGGGCTGTCTTCTTATGTCCCCAGAACACCATCTGCATAATGAAGCGAGAATACTCCCCATCAGGGAAGAAAACCAAACAGTTCCTGTTGAATACCCAGAAACCTGGGCATCCCAACAGACATCTGATTGGCGAGCCAGCACCGCCTAGGGGCTTAAGGAGTCATCTCCGTAAGCATTTTGAGGAAATACGGCACCTGAGAACCCAGACGTATGAAGCGAAAAAACACAAGCAGGTCCTTGGTGAACTCCACAAACAGGCATCAGACCTTTATGCCGGGAATTGCCCGGTGAATCCAGTACTCAAAGTAAAGTATCCAAAACTTGCGGAAGAGGAACGCATACTCCCCAGGGAAACGCGTGTCACTCTGGCTCAACTTCGTTCTGGATACTGTAACAGGTTAAACTCTTACCTATCCAGAATCAACCCCGACATACAAACTGTATGCCCCGCTTGCAATGTGTCCCCACATGCACCAACCATCTCTTTAATTGTAATGTGGAACCAACGCCTCTAATACCCCTTTCCCTATGGTCCACCCCTGTTGAAACAGCAAGTTTCCTTGGACTCCCGTTAGAGGATATTGATGACAGTTTGTGATCGGTCGCGTCTGTTAGGTGGGGCGAAGCACTGCTACAACAACAACAACAACACATGGAATTGAAGCGTAAGGCATAGAGAAGTGGAATAAACCTTGGCCTGCAGACACACATCAAGAAGACATGGAATAGACCTTAGGCTGCAGACACACATCAAAAAGACAAACGGAGATAGCAGATTATATATGTAATTATCTAGGTAGTTTATTTTAAAAGCATTTGGCAACCTAACGATTTTTACTAATAAAATTAAGAATTTTTTTTTTCTTCTCACACTAACTTTTTCAATGAACGAAATCAATAATCCATGGCGCAACGATACAAGGTGGCAGCATGGAACAGCTGATTATAAACTTTTTTTATTTGATTTGATACATCAACTTCCGGTGCAGTACGATTTTGACATTTGTCCATCGAATTTACAAAAACAAAGTACATGGAATTTTTATTTATGTTTGTAGGTATGTCACCATGCTGCCACCTTGTATCATTGCGCTATGCAATAATCAAAAAGAATTTGACACATTATGCATGCAAATTGTAAATCAATTGAGGAAGAAGTAAATAAATTAGAAAAAGAAAAAGAAGCAGAAATAATTAAACAAGGCCCTAAGGCAATTAGCATAGAAGAATATAGGCGTAGAATAAAACAACAAAAAATAGAGGAACCAAAGATTCCAAAACCCACTAAAAATAAAAGAAAAAGTGGGGGAAAAAAGATTTAACATAAGAAGCTGTAGCCATATTGTATAAAGAAATTAATTTGACAACAAGCACAGAGGAAAGGATACGTCTAAAAAATAAAATTAGGGAATTAAAAGAAGTATAAAAGAATTTTTTTTAAAGGAAAACTTTTTAAAATTATAATGCCGAACAAAAACCCAATCATTACGCTTGAGAATAAAATAGAAAAAAAAGATATAGAAAAGGCTGAAAGGCTTTTGGAAAGATATTGGTATGACTAGGGAACCAAATATGGAGGAAACCATTAATCCTACTACTAGAATCGAGGAAACCAGACGCATGCTGGTAATGTATAACCTTACAGAACATAAATTAATAAAAAAAATAATTTTTAACAATTATTATTTCAAAATGGGAGGCAAAGAATCCAAAGTAGAAGAACCCAATGCCAACGTAATTAATTCCATTCAAGTAATTGACCATAGTGAGGCATTAGACTTTATCAAAATCTTGTTGATAATTTTGACGGTCTGCACTTGCGTCAACTTATTTCTAAAATTATACTCAACTCATAATAAATTTTTAAAGAAAAAATACATGAGCCGAGCAGATGGTCTAGACAAAGTCTAAACCCAAAAAAAATATAGATATTTTTTTTTACCTCGATGGGCAAATGGGAACTTGTGGAAGAAAAAATTTTAGCAGAAAAAGCTTATAAATGTATTAATAAAAATATAAGCATACATAGAATAACCATTTTAAAACACCTCACGACAATATTACTGTCATTGAATAATATAGGCAAAGCTATACAAGAAGTACATAGCAAATTAACTGCCAGCCATCAACTAGAAGCACAACAAATTTTTTCCGGCGTTAGAGATAAATTAGTATCCTCATTAGGTAGATATAACATTGAGGCATTAGTCCCAACGTCATTTGAAGGAGAGATAGAAATTGATTTCGCTAGCTTATTACCTGAAACTCAAGCAAATCTAGGGGAAACCCCAAAAATTGAAATTTTTAATAAAACCTCACAAATTGAAAGCAACAAAATGTCACAAACAATAGTCGAATTTTTAAAGACTGCTTCATCAGTTATGCCAGAATTCGATGGTAAAGCTGAAAACTTGAATAGCTTTTTGGATGCTTTAGATATCTTAGAACAAATTAAGGATACCCATGAAGCTGTAGCGGTTTCGATGATAAAAACCAAGCTGAAAGGAACAGCCAGAAACCTAATAAGTACTGAAAGCTCAATTGAGGCAATAAAACAAAAATTAAAAACAGCAATTAAGGGTGAATCAGTTGAAGTTTTGGCAGCAAAACTCCTGAATATCCAACAGCGTGGTAGAACTGAAAATCAATACACTGCTGAAATTGAAAAGCTCACAAAATCGTTGGAAGGAGCATACATACATATCTGACGGACTAACACCAGAGTTAGCAACCAAATATGCTACACAATCAGCTGTGAAAGCTATGTGTAAAAACTGCTCCAGCGATAAAGTAAAAACAATTATGCAAGCTGGAACGTTCACAACAATGAACAAAGCTATATCAAAATTTACTAACAGTTGCACAGAAGTAACTGGAAATACAAATTCAATTTTACATATTCGCCAACAAAATTCCAATTTCCGAGGTAACTTCCGCAGGAGTTACCAAAACTATAATTATAGAGGAAATTATAGACGTTCTTTCAATACCTATAACAATAATAACAATAATAATAATAACAGACAAAATAAGCAAAGATCTGGTCGAAATTTCGGATCGCGAGGAAATACCCGCAATAACACCAGAAATGTCCGAAATGTTACACAACAGGAAAACCAACAAACTCCACCTCAATAAATAAAAAATTATATATTTTCAATTTATACCTTAATTCCAGAACAGCTCTGAATGATTACATATCAACCCTCCTAATCGATACGGGAGCGGATATTTCAATAATAAAAAAGGGTCAAATTGACAGTAATGTCACGATAAATAATTCTCAAAAAATAGATGTAAGAGGAATTGGTCAAGGGATAACAAGCACTATTGACATGGTTAAAGCGGACTTAAAAGATGATTACCTACTAATTAGACACAAATTTCACGTAGTAGAAGACAATTTCCCAATCCCATGCGATGGAATATTGGGATTAGATTTCATTAAAAAATATAATTGCATTTTAGATTATCAAACAGAAGGTGACACTCTAATACTAACACCATATGACTACCCAGAAAACATAATAATTCAGATGACTAACAAACAAACAATTAATAGTATTTCAATTCCCGCACGATCAGAAGTAGTTCGACAAATTCGCATAGAAAATAGAAATTCAGATTTATTAATCCCACAACAAAAATTGTCTGAAGGTATTTTTATTGCAAACACACTAGAAAATTCACAACAAACATTTGTTAGAATTATAAGTACAACAGATAAAAATGCAACACATCAAGATTTTAATATTCGTACAGAAAATTTGAATGATTATACAATAGTTAAAAATAAAAAACTCGAAAATGAGGCCAACAATAAGGAAAAATTAGAAAGATTAAATAAAAATGTTCCAAAATTTGCAAATAAAGCACTTAATGCATTATGTGCGGAACTCATTGACATTTTTTCATTGGAAACAGAACCAATTACCATTAATAATTTTTACAAACAAAAACTTCATATAAAAGACAATAACCCAGTCTACGTAAAAAATTATAGAATACCAGAAGCTCATAAGAGTGAAATTAATAAACAAGTAAACAAATTAGTTAAAGATGACATAATAGAACCTTCAATTTCAGAATTCAATAGTCCAATTTTATTAGTACCGAAAAAATCACTCCCGAATAACCAAGAAAGAAGATTGAGAATGGTTGTAGATTACAGACAAGTAAATAAAAAATTGGCCGCAGATAAATTCCCTTTACCAAGAATTGATAACATACTAGATCAGTTAGGGCGAGCTAAATATTTTTCATGCTTAGATTTAATGTCTGGATTTCACCAGATTGAACTCAGCGAAGAGTCAAGAGATATCACGTCCTCTACTGCAGATAATGGTACTTATCGTTTCAAAAGATTACCGTATGGCCTTAAAGTAGCACCGAACTCATTCCAAAGAATGATGACATTAGCAGGCTAAAAACCTTCACAAGCATTGCTATACATGGACTATTTAGTCGTATTAGGATGCTCCGAAAATCATATGATTAAAAATTTAAGAGATGTTTTCGCAACTTGTAGAAAATATAATTTAAAATTACATCGTGATAAATGTTTGTTTTTCAACCAAGAAGTAACTTATCTTGGTCATAAATGCACAAGCAAAGGAATTTTCCTAGATCTCAGTAAATTCGAAACAGTTAAAAATTTCCCAACACCTAAAAACGCGGATGAGGCGAAGAGATTCGTCGCATTTTGCAATTATTACAGAAGATTTATCCCAAATTTTGCAGAATATTCTAGAATAATAACAAGACTTTGCAAGAAAAATGTATTTTTCGACTGGACAGAGGATTGCAAAAAATTCTTTGACTATTTGAAAGCTGCGTTAAGTTAATAAGCCCTAATATCCTACAATATCCCGATTTCAATAAACAATTTTGTATAACAACTGACACAAGTGGATATGCTTGCGGAGCAGTATTAAGCCAAGAGCATGAAGGAAAACAATTGCCAATTGCCTATGCATTAAGATCATTTACTAAAGGAGAAATTAATAAAGCAACAATTGAGAAAGAATTAGCGGCCATTCATTGGGCCATAATATATTTTAGACCATACGTTTACGGTAGAAAATTTTTGGTCAAAACAGACCACAGACCCTTAACATTTTTATTTTCGATGAAAAATCCGTCATCAAAGTTAACTCGAATCAGATTAGATCTGGAAGAATATGATTTCGAGGTGGAATATATCGCAGGTAAAGAAAACTGTGTAGCCGACGCATTATGACGCATAGATATTAAAGAACTAAAACAAATATCGGTAGAAGCGTGTAGAATATTAAAAGTTACGCCTAGGTCGGAAACTAACAAAAATCATAACAATAAACAGTCCAGTAGTAAAAATGAAGAAATAAAAAGTCACAAAGAGAACCCAATAATATTTGAAGCGCTAAATAAATGTGAAGTAAAGAGACTAGTCCAGTGTTCGATCCTCCGAAATTACGTTTCAAAAAAGGAAAGAAAATTTGTAGCGAAATTAATATAAAAAATCTAATTGTTGAGGCGAAGATTGACTTAGGTCAATTCTTTGCCAGGCTTATGAAAGAAACCGGCAATTTAGGAATTAGAAAAATACAGTTGTCCTTAGGAGACAAATTGTTTAAAGATAATTATACCCGGGTAGACACATTTAAAGAAATTGGTACCAAAGTTCTCAAAAATTTAATTATAGCATTAACTCCAGAAGTTATGCATGTGACAAATAATGGAAAAATTAAAGAAATTCTTCACAAATTTCATGACGATCCTGTTTTGGTGGCCACCCAGAAATAAATCGCATGACAAATAAAATAAAACAAAAATACTATTGGAAAGGAATGAAAAGTGATATCAGAAAATATATCAAAAAATGCGCTCATTGTAATAAAAATAAAATAATTAAAAACTTGAAAGAGCCTATGATTATAACCGAAACGCCCACAAAAGCGTTCGACACAGTACAAATAGATACGATAGGCCCTCCTCCTATAACTGAAAATGGAAATGAATATGCAGTTACTATAGTATGTGACTTGACTAAGTATTTGGTTGCAATACCAATACACAGCAAACACGCAAAAACAATAGCCAATGCGATATTCGAAAATTTTATCCTAGTTTATGGTTGCATGAAGACAATTATAACGGACATGGGAAGCGAATATAAAAATAGCTTATTTGAAGAATTATGCAAGCTTCTAAAAATAAACCATAACACGTCAACACCTTACCACCATCAAACTTTAGGCACAGTTGAACGTAAGTAGTCATAGAACATTCAATGAATATGTACGTTCCTACATATCCATTGACAAAAACGATTGGGATGAATATCTTAAATATTTTACGTATTGTTACAATACTACCAATCTACAGTTCATAATTATTGTCCATACGAACTAGTATTTGCCAAAAAACCCCAGACTTACGTATTTTTAAGAGAAAACACAGTAAGCCCATTATACAATTATGAGGCTTACGACAAAGAAATTAAGTATAGGTTACAAATAGCGCAAGATAGAGCATATAAATTAGTAATACAGGCTAAGGAAAAACAAAAAAATAGTTATGATAGGAAAACACAATATAAGGAAATAAATTTAGGAAATTTAGTGTTAGTAAAAAATTAATCAGGGCATAAGTTATATAGTAGGTATAAAGGATCCTTTAGAGTAGTAAATATCGATGAAAACAATAATTTTACAGTAATTCCCTATAAGGTAGAAGAGATCGATAAAAACAATGTAGGAAATAGAAAAATAGGAAACATAAATCAAACTAATAAAAATAAGAAAATTGTAATACATAAAAACAGACTTAAAATCATAGAATAAGAGCACTTTAACTTTATAAACACAAAGAAAATTTCTATTGTTTGCAAAAGAAAAATACAATAATAAAACAAAACAAAAGAGAAAAAAAACAAATGTAAACTATTCTTTGGAAATATCAAGCTAAATGTCGCACAACAAAAAAAAAAAAACAAAAAAAAAAACCCCACCAAGCAAAGTAAGCACAAACGGATTCAAAACCATTAACCTAACTTGAGTAGCCATAGATAATTCGTGCACAAATTATATATGTCTACTCTTTCAAAGGCGGATGGTGTAGCATTCACTCATTAAGTTATTCATTCATTTGTACAAACATATATTTCAACCCGTTTTGGAATGTCTTAAAATATATTGAATCTTACATACATATTCATACAATTGTACATACGTATATTTAGGCTCGCTTTGGTACGGAATGAGATTCTATTGACACATACATTCATTTGTACAAACATATATTTTGTACACCGTGCATCATATGGTAACCTGAGCCTTGATATGACACTGTTTAACATGATTCATTTATGCTTGCGTTGCACATTCCACAGCCAATTTTAATTATGCTTAGAATGCAGTTCCCAGGGAACTGAATTGAATGTATATGTGTGTTATACCTGGTTTGTAAGTATTAGTGTAAGTAAGTATTTTAGCTCATAGAAATTTTGTATAAAAGAAAACAGCTTTTGAATAAAGAACAGAATTCAACCTGCTGCCGTTTCAATTGGCAGTAAATTCTATCTGGTGGCGCTAACTGGGCACTGCAACCTAGATTTCGATTTTCTCTTATCCGCAAACATTACACACGATAACTTGAGCAAAAAACGATATATCTTTACTAAACTTAGTTCACGTACTTATCTGAACTCACTTTATCTTGGTATTAAAAATGCGCGTAATCCGACTATGACCACGCCCACTTTTTCGATATCGAAAATTTCGAAAAATGAAAAAAATTCCATAATTATATACGGAATACGAAAAAATGGATGGAACATGTGATTGGATTGGTTTTTTTAGTGCTAAATATAACTATAGAAAAAACTTTGTAAAATGGGTGTGACACTAGTGTGACCCTTATTTTTTCGGTATTTTCACTTGGCGAACCCCTTAGATTTATTCCAAATTAGAAAAAAATTATATATAAAAAATTTTAGATCGTTTGCATAATTATTGGGCGTGCCTTGAGCCTACACAGTTTGCTAAAAATGCTATTTTTCTCACTATGGCTCGATTTAATTGTTCTTAACTTCTGTAATATATTTTATAGAAAAACTTTATTCAAAAATATTTTAGGGACATATCTGATGAACAATGTTTTCTTTAACATTAATATTTAATCCAGAACAAACCAAATTAAAAAATAACATCGAAATTTTCACATACACTCAGAAAAAACTTTAATGATATGGCACTTAAGAATTTTTTTTCTTTTCGCATGGCCAAAATTTCTTCAAAATGAGGAAAAATTCCTCAATTTGAAAAATATTTCCTCATTTTGAAGAAATTTGGCCATGCGAATGAGGAACAAATTTCTTAAGTGCCATTTCAATCCAATTTTTCTTCAATCGGGAGAAATTTTTTTCTGAGTGTATCTTCATATTCTTTGCCTGATGGTTATTTATTTTATTAAATGGTGTAATTATAAAAAGTTTTGTAATAAAATCTCCTTCGTGCTCAAAGGAAATTGTTTTTGATAATTTTTGACAACTTGCAATATACATACATTGTTTTTTTCCCTCGTCTTTTGTGAGCATTGGGTTGGAGTCTTTCATCAATTTCAGCGCTCTTTCAGCTGTATCGTTTACCACGTGAATGTTATTAACAATTTGAAGAGCACTTTTAAAATTACTATCCGCAGGCCATAAACTTGGATAATTTTTCAAAAATGCGGTATTGATTTTAAAGTGAAGAAAAAATTTGCTTGTCTCAGAAGATATGAACTGATCAATTCCGCCTTCAATAACATGCACAACATTTAAATTTTGAATTGAGTCGCGTTTTACGTCTTCATCTAAAGTCTCACGACTCAATGCATTCACCATCTCTTGTTTTGACTCAACACCCAGCGGCGAAAGTATGCATTACGTAGTCCTATACTTCTCCAACACTTCGAATTCAGTATGCAATACAGAATCAATTACAATCAATATTACTTTTCCATAAGCATGGCCGTTTTGTGGACAGAACTGATTACTTATCTCCTTACTGGTAATGGAGTAAGTAAACGATATCCGAACAATCTTCGGATGTTTATTACTCTTAGGCATACTTTTCTGAAATTGTAATCGGAATTGTAGAGAGGTCACCCACATAACGATACACGATTTCTAAAGGATAGAGAACCTTGTAATACAGCCACTACAACAATTCGTGTACTTGTAATCGAAGTGGTAAAGTATAGTGAACACATTGCACATTACATTTATGCAATTGTAATCGGCAATGTAGAGAGGTTACCCACATAACGATATACGATTTCTAAAGGGTAAAGCACCTTGTAATACAGCCACTATACCAATTCGTGTACTTGTAATCGAAGTGGTAAAGTATAGCGAACACATTGCACATTACATTTATGCAATTGTAATCAGCATTGTAGAGAGGTCACCCACATAACGATACACAAATCTGAAGTGGAAAGTGCTCTTGGAACACAATCACTGTACAACTTAGTGTACAATTCAAAGGCAGAGTAACAGCAAAGTAAATTATGTATTTTCATTTCTACCATTTGTAAAATATTTATTTTTATTTCATTTCTTTATTAATAAATGCATTAGTACAATAAGAAAAGTAATTACTTTTTAGTACAACAATAGTAATTTAACACATATCAAGGAACATTATTATTATTTATTAAATTACTATTTTAGAACGTATTAAATTTATATGAAATATTTCAACATAAAAGCTTCAAAAAACTTAAGTGGCATCCACAAACCTAACCTATATATATACTTATAGTTAATAAAAAACTGAGATATTATTTGAGAAAAACAACGTCAAAAGGATAAAAAATCAAACTAAAATACGAAGCCCATATATTTCTTATAAGTATATCTTTGGTGACTTCTTATGTACACTTTCAATATTTTCCTTGTTTTTAATTTGTTTAATTTTATTGTCATACTTTTGTTTCTCTAAGCGACCCGTCTGCGTTTTCAAAGCTTGTCGTATAAATTGTTTATATAGGCGCTCTTTGGTGTCATCAATTTTTAAAGCATCTGTAAATAAAAAAAAATTAGGACTTGATTTGCATATATATTGTAACGAATGTTAGCAGCACTGACCGATGCTATCGTCTCTAAGCCGATGCTAAGCAGTGACGTGAATGCACATCAATAATTCAATCATTATGTATTTGCATAAACGAAACAATAACTGCGTCTACATATATGTACCATGTACGTATACGAGCAGCGGAGAGACAATGCACTAACACATGCATATATCTGAGAAGTTTGAGAGCTACTGGACTAGTGGATTCTGGAAGCGCCTAAAAGATGTATAAAATTGTCCAATTTTAGTTATAGCTGAGAAGTTTGAGAGCTCATGGACAATGCTAGTAGATTCTAGAAAAATGCGAACGAGGAAACCAAAGAGTATAAAAGGCGACAGATGTAGAGGCGCTGTAATTCAGTTTGAGTTGAGCTATCAATCAGTTATTGATTAAGCACGCGATCTGGCGGCCAATAGTAGAGTTTAATTTGAGTTGTCAATCAGTTTGGTTATTAAGCCAGCGAGTAGCAAAGTATAAGTGTTATTGTGAAGTACTTTAATAAAGGCCATTTTTCCATTCTTCAATATTGGAGTTATTTATTCAACAGTTTAGTGATTCGAACTTAGCAGAGGATTGCAAATAAGAGGATTTGCAGCAAATTCGTTACAATTGGTGTCAGAAGAGGAATTGTTGAATAAATTCCAGAGGACAACAAGGACATGGCAAAGTTCATTGAATTGAAGATCCAGCAACTAAAGAAGGAGTTGGAGAGCCGTGGATTGAATACAAGCGGCGTTAAACTCGAACTTTAGGCACGGCTACGAGAGGCAATGGAAGCAGAAGGAATTGATGTGGACGAGTATGTCTTTTATCCTGATGGGGACGAGACAACAGCAAAAATTGAAGAGAAAAATGAAACATCGCAGACAGTTACGAGCACAGACTTGAACATGATTTTGGCTGCAATATCTGCTCAAACATCGACAATGTCATCTCAACTAGAAGAACAGAAAACGTATATGACATCTCAACTAGAAGAACAGAAAACGTATATGTCATCACAGATGGAATCCCAAGAGACACGAATAACATCGAAGATGGAAGCACAGGAGGCACATATTGCAAAAGTGTCGTCAGAAATAACATCGAAGATTGAAGAACAAGAAACGCGTATGTCAGAAATGTCGACACAGATTACATCTTTAAGCGTTAAATAAAAGATGCGTCCGCTCGGTTTAATAGTTCGATTTATTCTGCCTTTTTCAACTGTACATCTTCTAACATGTATCTATCGTTACCTAGCACTTTCACTACTTTATACGGACCTTTAAATTTTGGAATTAATTTCTTTGACGTGCCTGAATTTGAATCAAAGCTTTTGACGACGACATAGTCGTCCACTCTATATATATGTGGGCTTTGCATTTTTTATTTACATAATTTCTATAATTATTATATTTTGGCTGCTTTTTCTCGTATTTCTGCATGACTTTTAGATTCTGAATCTGACCCATTTTCCGTTAATTTTTCTTTTAGGGCATCTTCGACCAGACCGCGCTATCTTACTCCACAGAGCATCACGCTTGGATATTCCTTAACTGTCTTATGTAAAGTGTTATTAAGGGCATACTCAACGGATTCTACAACATTATCCCAGTGTATGTTTCTCTCAGGGTCTGTTAGTTTCGCAATCATTGGCGCCAAGTTTCTATTAACTCTCTCCACTTGTCCATTGGCTTGTGGTGAGCCAGTTGCAATTTTTATATGGCGCACGTTTTCTTTGTCTAGGTACTGGTGAAATTCTCCTGATGTAAAGCAACTACCTCTATCCGACACAATATATTTTAGCTTGCTATATGAACGGAAATATTCCATCAATGCATTTATAACCTCCCTTGTATTTGTTGTCTTAGTCGGGTATAACCTCACAAACTTTGTGCTGGCATCGATGATAACTAATAAGTGCTTTTTCGCTCTCTATATGTAGTACCTCGAATGGTTTACTACCCTTCGGAATGTTGTGCAATTAACCTTCTTCACGTCCATGCTTTGAAGAATAAACGATGCACTTTAAACAATTTCGGATATGGTTCGCAATTTTTTGCTTCATATTTGGAAACCAGTAGTTTTTCGAGATAAGATCCAACGTTTTGTCGATCCCTGTATGACCCAGTTCATCGTGATATTTGTGAAATATGTGATTTTCCATACCCTCCGGTACGTAAAATAATAATCGATCATTTTCTTTTTTCCTATACACCACCCCGTTGCGCATTTCGTACTGACTATTTTCACTTTTTTGCAATATTTCACGTAACTCCCTAATCTTAGTATCTTTGCCTTGACAAATTATAAGATTTTCTTCAAACGTATTCGATTCTAACACTAAAATATTGTTACATCTGCTAAGAGCATCAACGTGTTGCATACGGGTTCCTGAACGACGCTCCAGAATGTAGTCGTAATTTTGAAGCTCCAAGGCACACCTAGCGATTCTTGGGTTTAGCTCTTTTTTATTTAATATCATTGTCAGCGAATTGCAATCTGTGACTATTTTAAATTTTAAACCCTGTAGGTAGACCCTGAAGCGTTGTAAAGCATAAATTATCGACAAAGTTTCAAGCTCGAAACTATGGTATTTCGATTCAGCTTCACTTGTTCGCTTCGAAAAATAAAATACTGGATGCAATTTGGAATCACATTTCTTTTGCATCAGAATTGCACCGAAACCTGTCGCGCTGGCGTCACAGTGCAATTCTGTTGAGTCTGAGGGATCATACAAAGCCAGTATTGGTGCCTCTAAAAGTTTTTGCTTTAGTGTTTCGAAGCTCCTCAGCTCCTCGGTTCCAAATACAAACTTCTTATCTTTTCTTGTCAAATCTTAAAGAGGCTTGGCTATTATGGAGAAGTCGTTGACAAACCTACGGAAATAGGAACACAAACCTATCAAATTCTGTACTGAATGGGCCTTCGTGGGGATAGGAAAATTTTTTATTGCCTCGAGACCTCTCTCGTCTGCTCGGATACGATTTTCCGTGATGGTGTACCCTAAGTATTTCACTTCCGATTGGAGAAACTCACATTTGTCTAACCTTAATTCCAGTTTATTATCTACTAGTCTACGAAAAACTTCTTTAAGAATATCAAAATGTTGATCTAATTCTTCGGTGGCTATCATTATGTCATCTAAGTATATTATAACCCTATTGTCCATGACCATGTCTGCAAAAATTTTATTAACAAAGCGCTGAAATGTGGACGGAGCATTTTTAAGTCCAAACGGCATACGAAGAAATTCAAATTGCCCTAATGGGGTGGTAAACGACGTAAATTTAATTGTATCCGGATGCATGAAGACGTGAAAGAAGCCATTTTTCAGATCGAGTTTAGTAAAAAATTTCTTTTTAGCTAGCCTATCTATTAAATCATCAATTAGGGGAATCGGATAATTATCCTTTGCCGTTACTTTATTAAGGGTCCTGTAATCTACACACATTCTTAATTCGCCTGTCTTCTTTCGTACCAAAACAACCGGAGATACGAATTCCGATTCACTGGGTTGTATATACTTTTTTCCCAAGTATTCGTCTAACACCTTTTTCAGCTCGCCCTTTTCAGCGTACGACAACCTTCGCGGTGGGCAGTTGAACGGTTTCACATTATCTAAAGTTAACTTCATTTCGCATTTCACATTCGGCTCAATGGGACGCTTTGGTTCTAAATAATAACCGCTAAATAATTTATTCCACTTTTGCTTATGAAAATTGCTAATATCTTTTCCAATTTTTATCGATAATCTGTCTTTTTCATCATATGGCTCAAGCGATAGCAACTCTTTGAACAACTTAGCATTTTCTATAGCTTTCTCATCATTCACTCTTATTCTATCTTCATTCTCTATGGTGTTTACCTTTTCGCCTATCTGTTGTCCATCACATACATTTATTACTTCAGGTTTTGAATCTACTATTTTATCATTTTGCTGATTAACTACTTCGCATTCTTCCTCGCTTATTAATTTATACTTACATACCCGAAGGAAATCTCTTCCCAGAACTGCCTCATAGGTCATTGTTTCGTCAGCAACAATAATAAAATTAATTTCAAAATGTTTATAATTTATTATGATTGAACATGGAAATTTTCCGTATATTTTTACTTTTAACTTATTTAAACCAAAATACATTTCATTTTCATATTTAAGAACATTTTTAAGGAATTTAAAATTTAGTTTGGATTGTACGATTGACCTCCGTATGAAGCTTATTGGGCTGCCGGAATCTATGAGGCATTCTAGAGAAAAATAAAATAAACTTTCGTTCTTAATAGTAACTATAAAAGACCTTACGTATTCGCCATCGTCAATCAGCTGTACCCGGTTCTTACGTTCTGGACACTCTGCGACCCGGTGCGTCATCTTCCCACAAGCGTAGCACGCACCTTTTTCCCTTTTTGCCTTCTTACAATCAGAAGCGTAGTGGCTCAAACAATTGCAGTTGAAACATCTTTTCGTCTGTGTGGTATTTGCGGTAGAAACATTTGCTTTACTGGGTTTTAAATTAATCTTGGAAAATGCTTGTAGAAGCTGTGCTTTTGACGCATAACACTGCAAGTACGCCTGTGTCCGGAGCTGTTCATCGCTTATGCCTTCAATAAGGTAGTCCACTATCTCATCGTCTTCGAAGTGTAACAAATTTGACAGGGCAATTTTGTCACCGTAATATTGTAAAAAACTTTCGCCAGCTTTCCATTTCCTGACTTCGAACTTTCTACGCAATACTAATTTGCTTTCCTTCGTGCTAAACGCTTCCCGCAGTTCAGCCAATAAATTTTGTAGCTCTTCTGTTGCAAAGTTTGGTTTAGAATGCATCCACGATAAAGCCTTGCCCTTCAGCTTGCTTAACAGCAAAACGCGCTGTAGATTGTCGTCGATACCATAGGCCACGCTTACACTCTGCAACTGTGATAGCCAAATGTCTACGCTGGCTTTCCCATCGCACTCGGGTATTATATTTAAAATAACGTCAATGGGGACTTGGCTTGGTCGTACTGGTGCTGTTTCACTGGCCACCACCGTATTCATGTTGAGATCTGCCAACCGTCGTAGAATTTGCAACTCTTTCTCTAATATTTCTTTTTCATGCCATTAGTTCGTCTTTTATATGCTGCATCTGTGATATGGTCACATTGTCGCCGTTTACATGTTCATCGCCCCCGTTGTAATTACCGCCAGCACCTGCACCATTGCTATCCTCATCGTTACCATTATTGTTGCTCCGCTCATGTACGTCGGTGGTTGGTTCAACAATTTCGACTCCATCGCTTCCAACTATCGGACATTGTCCACGCTCCGCTACCGGGATTTGGTTCAGCCGAATTGCTAATGCGCTCTTTGCGCCACTCGTTGGCAAATTCAGCTGCTGAAGCCAAGCACGCAATTGCTGGCTTGTAAAATCATTCACACTGATCGTTTCCATACTTATTAAATTGCAATTTTTTATATTCTTTTCAGTTCAAATTAATTTGTCTGTCCGCTTAAAACGTGTTATTTTCACTCATTTGTTTCGATCATTTGTTTCTATCATTTGCTTCACTATTTTGTTTTAACGCTCAATATTTTTCTTTTTAAATGTCCGCCACAAAACCAACTTTTATTTTCTTAAGAAAAAAAAAAATCAGGAAAGGGAATGCGGTCCCACTTCTGAGACTTTAAGCGTTAAATAAAAGATGCGTCCGCTCGGTTTAATAGTTCCATTTATTCTGCCTTTTTCAACTGTACAAGGTTTGCTTCTACATACTCATGCAATCGCACGTTACAATATGGCTTCTTTGGTTGCCATGCCTACTGCGTCGCTTCTATATATATTATGTTGCACATACTAGCATGCTATCATAGTACATACACTTATTTGTAGTAGTTGTATATTTATGTATCCTATATATGTATATACTGACATGCAGTAGTATTACATGTAGAGTATTGTGGCTGTCATTATACCACGGTCACATACCTATGCAATGGTATGCGAAAGAGCTGCTACACATCCAATATGGCATCCCAACTGGAATCGCAGGAGACACGCATAACATCCAAAATGGAAAATCAAGAGGAGCGCTTATCATTACAGGTGGCACAAATGTCTTCACAGTTAGAAGCACAGGAAACAAAATTCTCATCACAGCTGGAGGCTGTTAGTGAACGACAAAATAAAGTGGAGGCCGAGATGGATGCTTTGAAAGATCGGATTCAGGAGTTACAACTGAACCGTCCAATCACTTCAACGTCTACTCTGAAGGTAAAATCCCCAACGTTTGATGGTTCTGTTCCATTCCAGGTATTTAAGCTCCAATTTGAGAAGACCGCAGCAGTGAACAACTGGAATGCGGTAGATAAAGTTGCTGCATTTTCATGGCGTTGAAAGGGCCTGCAGCTGAGATTTTACAAACCATTCCAGAGGGCGAACGGAACTGTTATGAAGCATTGATGGGCGCTCTAGAGAGACGATACGGAACTGAGCATAGGAGACAGATATACCAAATGGAGTTGCTGAACCGCTTCCAGAGGCCTGGTGACACATTGCAAGAGTTTGCGTCGAATATTGAAAGGCTAGCACATTTAGCGAATGCGGACGCACCCGTGGAATACACTGAATGGGTAAAGATTCAGAGCTTTATAAATGGCATACGGGACGTCGAAACAAAGCGAGCTACATACGCAAACCCACAGCCAACATTCGCAGAAACGGTGTCACAAGCTCTGATTCAGGAAACAGCGTCGCTTCTGTGTAAGCCAGTTTTCAAAGCACGCCGTGTGGAAGTAGAAAGGCCAGAGTGGGTAGACGCAATATTGGAGGCGCTGAAAGGATCGCAAAAGCGGAGTGAAAAAGTTATCAAATGCTTCAAATGCGGGAAGTCCGGTCACATTGCACGTCATTGCGATCTTGGTCCTAATAGTTCCAACAATGGGGGTGGCGGTAAACGCAAAGCTGGCGGAAATGAGCAAGAGCGTGTCGGATGTAAAGAACGAAAACTTGCCCCGGCTATTGAATGTCCTGTGATATCTGTGTCGTAGATTGGAAGGAAATCAAGCAGTCTCACTATCAGAGGGAATGTGGATGCTAAAGAGCGTGTACTGACTGTAGATACGGGGGCATCTCATTCCTTGATTCGATCTGATTTCGTCTACAGGAGAGTAAAGTCATTACCTGGAGCAAGGTTGCGTACGGTCACAGGCGAGTATAATCAAGTCCAAGGCGAAGTGGTATGTGAGGTATTAATTGGAAAAGTCATGGTTCTACACAAATTCGTTGTGGCTGAGATCGTTGATGAAGTCATATTGGGAGTGGATTTCTTGGTTGACCATGACGTCAGGATCGATATGCGGAGAAAAATTATGCGCTATAAGAACCAGGACATACCACTTAACTTTAGTTTGGAAAAAGGGTTCAGCAGTGATCGGGTACTGGTGGAAAAGACTCGACAAAGACCACGAAAGTCAAAAGCAAAGGTTGATAGATCGAATGGGCCAAATAAATCAAAATCAAAAGTACCTGCGAGAGAAACACTGGCATTGACAAAACCTAAAAGACGCAGGAAAACGAAGCAACGAATTTCCGTGAAAGAATGCGAGGGTAGTTTCAAGCCGGAGCGCACTACTGTTGTAAAATGTGGGAACGATACCGATTATGCAAAGCAAATCCGTCCAGCGCAAGCTCTACGAAGTGGTTCATTGACCAAACAACAGAGTGTGAAGGAACGGCCCAGGGTAATGAGTAGTAAGATGAAACACTGGCATGACAAGAACTTTAATTCGGAAGGTTTCTTGGCGGCAGATTTGGTACTGTTAAACAACCCTCACCGGCGGAAAGGTGTTCCAGACAAACTTCGGTGCAGTTGGGAAGGCCCGTACAAAGTTGTGAAGAAGATCAGTGATACAATCTACCGCATACAAACCACTGGGAAACCACGGATTAGAAGAGTGGTTCATTTGGAGAGGCTAGCAGCGTTTAGATCGAGAGATTTGTCTGATCGGGACGATCAGACTTAGGTGGAGGGCAGTGTAACGAATGTTAGCAGCACTGAGCGATGCTATCGTCTCTAAGCCGATGCTAAGCAGTGACGTGAATGCACATCAATAATTCAATCATTATGTACATATTTACATAAACGAAACAATAACTGCGTCTACATATATGTACCATGTACGTATACGAGCAGCGGAGAGACAATGCACTAACACATGCATATGTCTGAGAAGTTTGAGAGCTACTGGACTAGTGATTCTGGAGGCGCCTAAAAGATGTATAAAATTGTCCAATTTTAGTTATAGCTGAGAAGTTTGAGAGCTCATGGACAATGCTAGTAGATTCTAGAAAAATGCGAACGAGGAAACCAAAGAGTATAAAAGGCGACAGATGTAGAGGCGCTGTAATTCAGTTTGAGTTGAGCTATCAATCAGTTATTGATTAAGCACGCGATCTGGCGGCCAATAGTAGAGTTTAATTAGAGCTGTCAATCAGTTTGGTTATTAAGCCAGCGAGTAGCAAAGTATAAGTGTTATTGTGAAGTACTTTAATAAAGGCCATTTTTCCATTCTTCAATATTGGAGTTATTTATTCAACAGTTTAGTGATTCGAACTTAGCAGAGGATTGCAAATAAGAGGATTTGCAGCAAATTCGTTACAATATATAAATATAATAATAACACAGTTCTACACAAAACACAAAAGTGTATTTGGGTATTCACGCCAGCAGCTTATCAACTTACCTTAATAAAAATTATTTGCCTCTAGTATATTTTGTTTTTGGTAGTAATGTAAAAAATATACCACATAAGCATATACGCTGATAACTAGGCTCACGTGAATACCCCATATATGTCTGGGAAATTATGTTTTTCTTGCAGGTCTCGTCGACTAGAACATGAATTTGGGTAGGAGATTTAGCAAACACACCCAAAATCTTGAGTTACGGTAAAAAACTGTTTTAATGGGAAGAAAAGTTTCTTCTTTTCCTATGATACATAGTTAGGACATTTTTCATACGTGTGATATTGTTCAACATAACTCAAGATTTTAAAGGTGTTTCGCAGATTTCGCTTGCTTAACCCCTTTTTGCTACTCATATTAATTTTCCTTTTTGTATTAGAATAGTTGTAATATTACTAAGTAAACAAATTACGAATATGTTTTTAACTATAAGCTGATACTGCACTTGTTACGAATATAGGTATATATGTACATCAAATCACAATATATCAGTAGTTCACAGAACTTACCGTTATGCTTGCTGGAACTCCACAATGCACACACTAAATAAGAAGAAACCTATTATTATATGTAAATCTAAGTAATTTAACAGAAAAACTCACTTAAATAGTTTAAATTTGTTTTTATTATTTATTGCCCGAGGTTTTTTGCTTTTCAATTTTTTCACTACTGTTTACAGCGCACAATCTTCACACGAATAATCGACTGACGCGTGCCACAAAACGATCTACATAAATGTACATATGTATATACGCAAAAGTATGAACATACATATATATGTATATATGTATTTTACACGAACCTTCACGAAGTTTTAAAATCTCTATTACGAAGAATACATAGAAATTTCTTCATTACAAGTCAGTATACAATCTAAGTGAATGTAATACATTACTTGTAAGGGGTTCGTAATGCATAACGTGGAAGGATCGCAGAGACTCACTTCGCCGCTGGGCAGAAACACTGTTATCAAAAAATGCTAAAGCCACACATGCAGAACTCAAGTACCATAAAAGGTTTTTAAATTTGTGTAATGCAACTTGAGATATATCAGCATCAATTTTTTTAAAAGTGTCGAATAGCCGAATAAATCAAACACGTATTTAAGAATTTAATACTAATTATTTAATGAAATTAGTTAAAGAAATATAATTGTAATTAGCATCGAAATTTATAAGAAACAAAAGCAAACTTCAATTTTACGTCCGCTTGCTACGGTTGCACGATTCGACTCCCTTTTGCATTCATTCGATTTTCTTCTTAAGCAGTAGCAATGTTGCCATCTGTAGTTGACAAAAGAATCCAGTTTTTTCAAAAGCTGGAAATCTTTGTATGGTGCTTGTGCAGAAGAAGGGGCAGAGAACCACATCTCAACATATAAAAATAAATAAAATAAAACAACATATATTGAAACAATAAAAATACATATACTACGTAAAGCGTTCCTATCTTTTACTGCCAAATCAAATTCACGTAGAAATAAAACTATTTTTAAGCAGTATTTAGCTTCTGCCATCCATCTCGCTTGGTGGACAGCCCCAGGGGCGCGAATAGGTGGAGTCCCGCCAAGAAATCTTAGTGTTAGCTCAAGAAACTCTCTGTAATCATCTCTTAGCTGTTTAGTTTTGATCGCATCGTTCACAAATTCAATTATATTATATTTATCTACTGTCAAATATTTTTTGACATCATTATCTTCCATTCCAGACTGATAATTATTTTGGTTAATATTTCCCCCTGTATTTTTAAATTGCTCAAATATTTTTACATTTAGGCTTTCGATTTTGCTCATCTTAACTTCAAAGGCACTTTTTAATACGACTTCCAAAATGTGGTGACGGCAAGGTAGCCAAAGAAGCTCTTTTGAAGACTGTGTTCAATAGTCGTACAGGTTCCAATAAAACGGCCTGTATTTACGGCAGTTGTGTCGAACACCAAGGTTTTTATATGATCTTGAAGTCCCCATTCAAATATAGCTTTACAAACAGCAGACGCCTGATCTCTGCCAGTTCCACTTTTAAGCGCGGGCACTTCAAGTAGTTGCTCCTTACACCCGCATGAAATTATGATTGGAAGCCTGTCAACTTTTTCATTCCCAGTACATATAAATTACACCAAGTACGTTCTTGTTGAAACGTTCTTTCATATTTTTGAACGGTTCTGTTCGTATCTTTTCCCTTGCATTATGTATAGACGTTTTATTTATAATATATTTTTGTACTTCAAGACCGTCTGCTACTTCCACAGATATAATTAAATGCACGCCTTTTCGATCACTGACCTTGCAAACATTTAAAGTGGCTGCAAGTTTTGGAGTCATTATGTTTTTAAATCCTCTCATTTTTTTGGTTGGCGTTACAGCTTCTGCTCCCAAGACCTGCTAAAAAGGAATTAAGTGTTCTGATTATAGTTCTAATGTAACCCTGTGTATTTCAATTATTTCTCATCTAAGTTTTATACAGTTTCATTCCCACTTTTTACTTTATAATTTATAATTTATAACCTAGAACTTACCTCATAGCTAGCAGCGATTTCGCTGATATTGCTCTCCGAACTTCAGGAAGAAAATTCAGCTGTTTCATCTTAATAAAGACAGTACAAATAAATATATGTTATACCATATTAAAAATAATATAATTTTTTTTCTTACTAGAAGCAGCTGATGCCCGATCACTCTGCTCTTTCCGATTTAAATGATTTTGTTGACGTTCTTCCATTCTTTCTTCACTTACTGCTGTTTTGTAATCGATGCCACACATAAACTTCGGTCTACCTTTCTTTCTTTGATTCTACAAAAATAATGTATCCTCTGAATTTATAATAAGGTTCAGTGCATTTGCACTTGCTATATCAAATAAATCATCTAACTTCGACGTCCACGCCTCTTCTCTTTCTCTTTGCGTTTCCGATTTAATTTTAGAATTTTTATTCACTTTCCTCCATGCATTATATAAATCTTCAAGTTTTGTTATGCAGTGTTGCTTGATTCTAGTGGGGATTTGAGCTTCATCCCAAAAAATATTCACTTCTTTGACCACTAATTCAGCACACTCACGTAAATTTAATTTTACTGCTCGTAAATTAAAAACTAATACCTTCATAACTTCTTTGTTAGAAGGTAGTTTACACCCACTTAAGGAAGGAGAAAAATAGCCTAACATATGAATTTTTTCACGCAAAATTCTTGATGACATGTCTAATTACTGGACAATAAATGAAATGTAGTCGTCGTTAAGTAACAGCAACAATAATATTCTGCTCTGCTACTCAGTAAGACCTAACGGTAAACTGTTGCACTAATTATGTGTTGCAAATTGTTAGCAGAGATTTATTAATAGAAAAAGAATACTAAACACACTAACTCGTTTTCAATGCACGTATAATTTCGACTGTAAAAAATTATTACAGTACATATTTTAATTCACTGACAGAAATTCCTAAGCCAATACAACTAAGTTAAATATTCTATTTTGTTACCAAGTGATAAATAATCAAAGTAGTTTTATAACACAAATAATTATATGAAAATATGTTCGTAGGCAAATAATGCGAAGATATGTGAAAATTTCGCTGTTATTTTTTAAATAGATTTTTTCTGGATTAAATATTAATGTTAAAGAAAACTAATACAAAGCAACATTGTTCGTCAGATATGTCCCTAGAATATTTGTGAATAAAGTTTTTCTATAAAATAAATATTACTGAAGTTAAGAACAATTCAAGCGAGCCATAGTGAGAAAAATAGCATTTTTAGCAAACTTTGCGGGCTCAAAGCACGCCCAATAATTATGCAAACGATAAAAAATTTAATATATAGTTTTTTTTTCTAATTTGGAATAAATCTAAGGGGTTTGCCAAGTGAAAATACGAAAAAAAATTGTCCATATAACTTGCGGTCACACTAGTGTGACACCTACCATATTAAGTAGAAGAAAATGAAAAAGTTCCACAGGGCGAGAACAAAAGCCCTTGGAATCATGTCAGGAATACTGTTCGTGGTATTACATATATCAATAAATTAGCGGTACCCGGCAAATGGTGTTCTGGGTCACCCTGGTCCACATTTTGGTCGATATCTCGAAAACGCCTTCACATATACAATCAAAGGACATTCCCTTTTAAACCCCTCATTAATACCTTTAATTTGATACCCATAAGTTACAAACACATTACAGAGTCACCCCTGGTCCACCTTCATAGCGATATCTCGAAAAGGCGTCCACCTATAGAACTAAGGCCCACTCCCTTTTAAAATACTCTTTTATACCTTTCATTTTATACCCATGTCATACAAACACATTCCTGGGTTACCCTGGGTCCATTTTCCTACATGGTGATTTTCCCTTATTTGACAAAGGATGAAGGAAAATCGTTCTAAAAAAGTCACCCTTGGTATACAATTTCGGACTCTTATCGGACTCATAAATAAGAGCGCTTCGAAAATATTTCAGGGGTGATTTAAAAAAACTATAAAGATATGCGTTCAAATTTAACCCAATTTTCATATTTAAAAAAATATTCAAACAAAACGAATTGATAGCTGAAGAAAGATAGCAAAGGCAAGTGGTTCCACTTTTTAGTATTACCATTTGTATATATCCATGAAAAAGACAATTTTGTCTCCAAAGCTCTCAGCTGAGTATGTAATGTTGGGTTACACCCGAACTTAGCCTTGCTTACTTGTTTTATTTAATTTATTTAATAATTTGGGAATAGATATACTTTTGACGAGCCCATTTTTTATTTTTTTGGGCAAATTTTACTTACACGTAATTACATAGGTCTTTATTTACCAGATTATTTGCTTTTGATTTTAGGTGCTTTCACGAAATTTATTTATAACAATTGTCGGAAATTTTCCCCAAAAATTTATAACAAAAAAATATTCTTCGTTCCAAAAAGATTACGTTAAATTTTTTGTGTTGTCTCTTATGTTACTTTATTTTATTATTTCTTATTTTATTTTATATTATATTCTTTTACTTCACCTTGTTTTATTAGTAAGTATTTAAATGCAACTGACTGAATCGGAAAATTTCACGTAAACGAAAAATTCCAAAAATGTTTTAGGTTTTAGGTCAAAACGGCAACCGGCATATAGCGTTATTTATTTCAGAGTCATTTATTTTATTTATTAACATATATTCATCCTGACACAACAATTTTGAAAAAATTATTTAACAGTGCCAGTCACGTACGATATAATAAGGTCTTCTGATAATTAAAAATACTTAACATAGAAAAAGGGAAAAGCGAGAAAATTATAAATAGGGATACATTATAAAATGGAAAACAAAGAGGAGAAAGAAAAGTACAAATATTTTGAAAAAAGAAAATATAAAATATATATATAAGAGAAATATATATATATATATATAGATATATATATATTGCAACGAATTTACTACAATTTCTCTTATTTGCAACCTTCTACTAACGACCGTATCACTAAACTGTTGAATAAATAACTCCCATGTTCAATAATGCAAAATGGCCTTTATTAAAGTACTTAACACTTATACTTCGCAACTGATAGCTTGCTTAAATCAAACTGATTGTCGCGCCTCTACTGTTGCTGCTTTTTGTACTCTTCGATTTCCTCGTTCCATACTTCTAGGCGTTTCCAGAATTTACTTAGTTACTGCTATAAAATTATAACTGCAGGTGCACGTGTATAGCTTCTCATATGCGCGTGTATATGTGAGTGACTCTTCCACAGATAATTGCCTACTTTTGGGAGCATCTCAGTTAAGATATATGCATGTGTTTGTGCGTCACTTCTCCGCTGCGTGTACGTACATATGTGTGGACGTAATGATTGATTCGTTTATGTAGATACAAGCGACTGCCTGCTTTATTGTTGTTGTGGCTTCATTTACTTAGCATCAGACTAGTGATGTGAGTATCACTTAGTGTCACTAATATTCGTCACACTGCCCTCCACCTAAGTCTGATCGTCCCGATCAGACAAAACTCTCGATCTAACCGCTGCTAGCATCTCCAAATGAACCACCCTTCTATTTCGTGTTTTTCCAATGGTTTGTATGCGGTAGATGGTATCAATGATCTCCTTCACAACTTTGTACGGGCCTCCCCAACTGCGGCGAATTTTGGATGGAACACCTTTCCGCCGGTGAGGGTTGTATAACAGTACCAAATCTCCCTCCAAGAAACCTTCCGAATTATTGTTCTCATCGTACCTGCGTTTCATCTTACTACTCATTATCCTGGATCGTTTCTTCGCACTCTGTTGTTTGGCCAATGAACTACTTTGTAGAGCTTGCTCTTTACGGATTGGCTTCACATAATCAGTATCGTTCCGACGTTTCCCAACAGTAGTGCGCTCTGGATTGAAACCACCCTTGCATTCTTTCTGAGAATTCTTTCGTTCGTTTTAGTGCGTCCATTAGGGGTTTTCAATGCCAGTGTTTCTCTCGCAGGTACCTTCGGTTTTGATTTGTTTGACTCATTCGTTCCATCAACCTTTGCCCGATCTACTTTCCTTGACTTTTGTGGTCTCTGTCGAATCTCCTCCACCAGCACTCGCTTACTGCTGAACCCTTTCTCCCAACTAAAGGTAAGTGGTATATCCTGGTTCTCATAGCGCATAATCCTTCTCCGCATATCGATCCTGATGTCATGGTCAATTAAGAAGTCCAATCCCAATATGACTTCATCAATAATATCCGCTACAACGAATTTGTGTAGAACCGTGACCTTCCCAATTAAGACTTCACAGATCACTTCTCCCAGGACTTGGTTATACTCGCCAGTGACCGTACGCAACCTTGCTCCAGGTAATGGCTTTACTCTCCTGTAGACCAAATGATATGGAATCAAGGAATGAGATGCGCCCGTATCTACAGTCAGTACACATTCTTTGCCATCCACATTCCCTCTGACGGTAAGACTGCTTGATTTACTTCCAATTTGCGACGCAGATATCACAAGACATTCAATAGCTGGGGCGAGTTTTCGATCTTTACATCTGACTCGCTCTTGCTTATCTCCTCCAGCTTTGCGTTTACGGCCAACCAAGTTGGACCTACCAGGACTGGTGCTGCAATGACGAGCAATGTGACCTGGGTTACCGCACTTGAAACACTTCATAAATCCGGCATTTTTCTGTTGTAATCCCTTCAGTGCTTCCAAAAGTGTGTCTACCCACTCTGGTCTTTCTACTTCCACACGATGAGCCTTATATGCTGGTTTACTCAATAGTGAGGCAGTTTGTGAGTCAATGCATGTGATACCGTTTCAGCAAATGTCAGCTTTGGGTTTGCGTAAGTAG
This sequence comes from Eurosta solidaginis, assembly GCF_040869045.1. Taxonomy (NCBI): domain Eukaryota; kingdom Metazoa; phylum Arthropoda; class Insecta; order Diptera; family Tephritidae; genus Eurosta; species Eurosta solidaginis. The sequence goes on along the minus strand of NC_090323.1, from coordinate 118,005,631 downwards.
CTCGCTTCGTTTCCACGTCCCGTATGCCATTTATATAACTCTTGATTTTTACCCTCTCGGTGTATTCCACGGGTGCGTCCGCATTTGCGAGATGAGCCAATCTTTCAACATCCGAGGCAAACTCCTGCAAAGTCTCATTCGCTCTTTGGTGACAGTTTTGCAACTCAATTTGGTAAATCTGTTTTCTATGCTCGCTTCCACAACGTCTCTCGACATCGACCATCAATGCTTCATAGTTGTTCCGCTCTCGATATAGCTAAATGGTTAGCGTAGCGTGCCTAAATTGTACTATTGATGAAAGTTTAGCACCCTTCGAAATGGATCTATCTGCGCAGCTATGGCAGATTGTCTGAAAAATTGTTTACTTACTATTCCAAAAACAAAATGTTTTTTTTTTTTCATTTATAGAAAAATTAAAAAAACAATAATCATTACAAAAAATTATTGTTCTGGCCTTGACCTCGTTTCGAACCTTGAATATAAAAATTCACATTCAATATTATAGAAGGTATTTAAAATAGAGTTGTAGTGGTTAGCAATCATTGTAAAAGCTAAACACTTTATTTCTAACTTGCAGTGTATTAGTAATATGCCCTAAACTAATGGAAGTGAGTTCCAAAAACGTACCGCGTTGATAAAAAATTGACGTTCAAATGTCAGAGTTTTGTGTCTAGTGTAAATAAGCAGGGCCGACCTTGATTGAAGAAACTGAAGCCTCTGGTACAAATAGTTTGGTTCGTTCGTATGCATAACCTTATGTATGAACAACACTGTTCTTAATTTTAACAAATTTTCAAAAGAAATATTTAACAACTTTATGGTCAAGTCGTTTTAGCCTAACTACGTATATGGCAATGTTGTTATAAACAATATTACGCTTGGTTTTACATACAGAGTCACAATTATCATAAATCTCACAGCCATACAGTAGCGTAGGTATTAAGTACGCTTTTGCAAGAAGAAGTCTAATATGTAAAGGAGTGAAATACTGCGTTAGCCATAGCGTACGAAGCATTCCATACACTTTACTTACCGTACTAATGATATGATTATTCCATGTCAGAGTTTGATTAAATACCAAACCAAGGTTTTTCGCTGAGTCAACATATTCAATAACTGCACCGTCTAGCATTACCTTGTCTAAGTTTTGTGTATCGAAGGCTTTTCTGCGAATGACATTACAATGACGAATATTATTATCACTTCAGTAATACATCACTAAGCGGTTATTAAATAAAGGCACAACAACAATAAAGCAAGCTGCCACTCTTGGTACGTAAACAAATCAATCCTCATTTACACACATATGTACATACAAGGCAACGAAGAGATACTTGGGAACACATGTAATCATCAGCCGAAGTAGTACTCACATATACACACGCTATAAGAGAGGCTATAAACTACAAATACACATACATATAGCTCTTAACCACGTAGTAGATTCTAGAAGGAGAAACATCTAGACATTTGGAGATATGTGCGGACAAGGCAACGGAGAGTATAAAAGCAGCGAAAGTTGAGTAGTCAGTAATCAGTTTGATTTAAACACGCAATTAGTAGTGAAGTATATGTGTTATTGTGAAGTACTCTCAAAGTAGTCTAATAAAGGCCATTTTGCATTACTGAATATTGGAGTTTTTATTCAAAAGATAAGCGATTCGAACGTTAGCAGAAGGTTTCAAATAAGCGGAATTTCTCTAAAATCGTTACAATTGGTGTCAGAAGAGGAATTGTTGAGTAAATTCCGATGATTGCGAATACAACTTGGACATGGCAAAGTTGAGTGAATTGAAGATCCAGCAACTGAAGGAGGAGTTGGAAGCCTGTGGATTTGATACTACTGGCAATAAATCCGAGCTACAAAGACGACTAAGGGTAGCTATAGTATTTGAATGAATCAATGCTGACGAGTATGTCTTTCATTCTGATAGCGACAAGACAACAACAAAAATAGAGGAAAAAATGAAATACCGCAGACAGTGACGAGCACAGATTTTAACATGAAAGGCTGGCCCATCTAGCAAATGCCGACACACCCGTGGAATGCACCGATAGGGTAAAAATTCAGAGTTTTATATATGGCATACGGGACGTGGAAACGAAGCGAGCTACATACGCAAACCCAAAGCCAACATTTGCTGAAACGGTATCCCATGCACTGACTTAGGAAACTGCCTCACTATTGAGTAAACCAGCGTACAAAGCCCATCGGGTGGAAGTAGAAAGACCACAGTGGGTAGACACATTTTAGGAAGCACTGAAGGGAACGCAGCAGAAAAATGCTGGAGTTATCAAATGTTTAAAGTGCCGCAACCCAGGTCAATTTGCACGTCATTGCACCACCGTTCCTAATAGTTTCAACAATGTGGGTGGTCGTAACCGCAAAGCTGGAGGAGATAAGCAAGAGCGAGTCAGATGCAAAGATCGAAAACTTGCCCCAGCTATTGAATGTCCTGTGATATCTATCTCGTAAATTGGAAGAAAATCGAGCAGTCTTACCGTCTAAGGAAATGTGGATGGCAAGGAGCGTGTACTGACTGTAGATACGGGGCATCCCATTCCTTAATCCGATCTGACTTGGTCAACAGGAGAGTAAAACCGTTACCTGGAGCAAGATTGCGTACGGTCACTGGCAAGTATATCCAAGTCCAAGAAGAGGTGGCATTTGTTGATGAAGTCATATTGGGAGTGGACTTCTTAGTTGATCATGACATCAGGATCGGCATGCAAAGAAGGAATATGAGCTATAAGAATCAGGATGTACCACTCAACTTCAGTTTGGAAAAGGGTTCAAAGGGTGCAGTAAGCGAGTGCTGGTGGAGGCGATTCGACAAAGACCACCAAAGTCAAAGGCAGTGGGTCGGGCAAAGGCTGATGGAACGAATGGGCCAAACAAAGCAAAATTTAAGATACCTGCGAGAGAAACACTGGCACTGACAAACCCTAATGGACGCTCTAAAGCGAAGGAAAGAATTTCCCCAGAAAGAATGCAAGGGTGTTTTCAAGCCAGCGCGCACTACTGTTGTGAAACGTGGGAACGATACTGATTATGCGACAACAATCCGTCAAGCGCAAGCTCTACGAAGTAGATCTTTGGCCAAACAAGAGAGCGTGAGGGAACGAATCAGGTTAATAAGTACTAGGATGAAACACAGGTACGACAAGAACAATAATTCGGAAGGTTTCTGGGAGGGATATTTGGTACTGCTATACAACCCTCACGGGCAGAAAGGATTTGGATGGAACAATTTTGGTGCAGTTGGGAAGGTCCGTACAAAGTTGTGAAGAAGATCAGTGATACCATCTACCGCTTACAAACCATTGGGAAACCACGAAATGGAAAGATGGTTCGATCGAGAGATTTGTCTGATCGGGACATAGGTGGAGGGCAGTAAGACGAATATTAGTATCACTAAGTGATACTCACATCACTAAGCAGTTATTAAATAAAGGCACAACAACAATAAAGCAAGCTGCCACTTTTGGTACGTAAACAAATCAATCATCATTTATACACATATATACATACAAGGCAACGAAGAGATACTCACAAACACACGTAATCATCAGCTGAGTGCTCACATATACACACGCATATGGCTTTGCGAGACGCTAAAACTACAAATACACATGCATATAGCTCTTAACCAAGGAGTAGATTCTAGAAGGAGAAACTTCTATATATTTGGAGAAATATGCGGACAAGGCAACAGAGAGTATAAAAGCAGCGAAAGCTGAGTAGTCAGTAATCCGTTTGATTTAAACACGCAATTAGTAGTGAAGTATATGTGTTATTGTGAAGTACTCTCAAAGTAGTCTAATAAAGGCCATTTTGCATTACTGAATATTGGAGTTATTTATTCAAAAGATAAGCGATTCGAACGTTAGCAGAAGGTTTCAAATAAGCAGAATTTCTCTAAAATCGTTACAATACATTTAGATTTGTCAGGATTAATTGATAAACCATTCGCAGATGCCCATGCACTTACATTCGTAAAGTCAGAGTTAATAAATCTCATTAATACACATACCAACACTATTAATATGACAGCACGCATATAGTTGAACATCATCACCATAAATATGAACATTACAATATCTTAGTGCATTAGGTAAGTCATTAACATACAACACAAACAACAAAGGGCCCAGGGATGGAACCTTGCGGAACACCCCTGAGTACAGGTACGAAATTAGACCTATTGCCAGCAATATATACAGCCTGAGATCCGTGCACGAGGTAGGACCTAATCATAGCAGTGGCATGAGAAGAGAAATTGAAAATATTTTGCGATATAGAAGCTCATGATCGACTGCGTCAAACGCCTTGGAATGATCGAGTAGAGTTAGAAAAGCAATGTCATTTCCATCAATTTCCATCCTGATGCTTTCGATAACACCAACAGAGCCGATGTGCAACTTCGCTTCGGTCTGAAACCGGACTGACGGTCTGTTAGAAGTCTGTTATTATGCACATATGACATTATTTGCTTATGAATGATACGCTCAACAACTTTAGATAAAAATGGTAGGATAGCAATGGGCCTGTACTCGTTATTTTTCTTATGTTCAGGAATGATTTTAGCAACTTTCGAGCACTTAGGGAAAACACAGGTCATTAGTATGGTGGGTCACATGTCACAGAATCATAGGCAATATAATTTTGAGAAACTTCGCACTAGTTCCATCAAAGCCAATATCGTTTGACTTCATTGAGAGTATGGCTTGCACAATATCACGGTCGTCAACACACATAAATTCAAGAGGACTGCCACCAACATTTACACGTTCTCAACAGCTGTCAAGACTAACACGAGGATTTGATACAGGCAAACTAGCAAAATTAACGTTAACTTCATCTAAGTCAGAGTAAGTAGGTAAATTTTCTTTGGGTTTTCCCACGCCAATCGTCTTTATGGTATTCCAGGTTTGCCGCGAGTTCATTGCAAGAGTAAACTTTTCATCATAAAACAAACTTTTGGCTCTTTTAATTGCTTTGGCAGCAGTAATTCGAGCCGATTTAAATTGTTTATACGTATCTGAGGTGCGGTACCTTTTCCACAGCTTTATGCTTTATTATGCACATTAGTTAAATGTTTAATGTTAGCATTAAACGAAGTCCTATTGCACCGATTGAATACCTTAGTCTTTATAGGGACATAATAATCGAAAAACCAGTTGATTTTGTCCTGTAGGAAGCGTGTTTTATCTTCAACAGATGTGAAACTCCGGATAAGTCTCCACTCCACCAACTCCACTGCAGCAGTAAGCGACTCATAATCAATTCGATTAAAATCACGATAAGTCACGGAAACAGGTGTTTTGGTTGACTGGAAGTCGTAAATCATGAAAATTAAATCATGCTTTGGGAATCTAGAGGCAGACAATTGGTTATAGTGGAGGGATTTTCGGAGGCCACTGACAAAGAATTATGATTAGAAACTATTTCAACAAACATCTATTCCACAGAATCACCTTCACTAGATACACAACTTACTCTACAGGACAAGCTTTCCTTTACATAAATCGCAACACCACCAACATAACCATACTGATCAGCTTTGTAAAGTTTGTAACTATTTACTTTCACCAAACTGTTACTGTGGCATGAGCTAAACCATGTCTCAGAAACACAAAGAACGCCGATTGCTGAATCTTCAAAAAGGTATCTAAATTCGTCAATATTTTAAATAAACTTTGAGCATTTATATGGATTATATTAAGCCCGCTTGCTTGTTTGCCAAGGACACGCGACATAGTATAAGTAGAGTCTTTGGAACTCATAACATTAGAAGAGGACATAGTCATTAAAAGGAATTAAAAAAAAAGAAACATTAAATTTACACTGCTACACAACTCAAACAAAATTTAGTATATACTTAACGAAAAAAATGTGGAAGTAAAGTATGAACAAAATATAAACGCTTACGGTTGCCATTTGACACAATTTTTTTATGCCAAAAAAAAAAAATGCAATGTACCGAAATATTCGTGATAATTTATCAAGTGTCACATTGTTTGTCTGCGATGGACTCCTAAACTACTGAACCGATTTTGAATTTGTTTTGCACCCCGTGTGTAGTTTGATATATGTACCTTGAAATATAGGATAGGTTATATCTCAGTTTATAGTCGCAATATTATTTTATTGCAAATTTTTTATGTGCTTTATATGTTTAAACGTAATAATAAAATGTTACGTATACGCACCGGCACTCATATTTTCAGGTGGGATATATGTACTTCCGTGTAATTGGTTGCTGTTTAATTAAACAACGTGTTTATCAATAAAAAATATTATACTTAACGAATGCTCTCAAGTATAACACATCACCAGGCCCGACGAGGGGGCGGGGGGCGGTCAATGGGGGATTACCATCGGTCCCGCGGTTTCTGAGGGGGCCCGCGATTTAGAGGTACTAAGACATTTTTTTTATTCCAGGAGAGTCTTTAGTTGCTCCATGTGCAATTTTTAAGCCGAATTTCAAAAGCAACGAAAATCTACATTTCGTTTTAATATTATAGTGAAGTGTGAAAAATAAAAATCTATATATGTATATAAAAAGAAAGGCTAAAATGTGTGTTAGTGGTCGCCGGTGTTTGAAGAAATGCGTCGGTCGATTTTGTTCAAACTTTCACACAAGTTGTGTATACCTCAGGCGGTTATTACATAGGTTTGGTTGCGATCGACGTACAGGGTCTCGAGATATAGGCCGAAACGTGGACCCGGCTACCACTAGAATGTGGGGGTAATACGGATATCAAATGAAAGCTGTTGCTGAAAGCTCTGAAGTAATTTTCATTGTGATATTCGATTTAGTCGCGTCATCCAGGAAAACTGATAAATATGCATGCGAAGCCGAAATAAAGACATGAATTAATAATACCCACATACCTATTTACATACGTCCTATTCGATTTGCCTGAAATTTTGGTATATAAATTTGCTTATATTAGTATTTACGATCCTTTTTTTTCGGGAAGAAGACCAGAGACGGACTGGGACTGAGATTAGGACTAGGACTGGGACTGAGACTGAGACTCGGAGTGGGACTGAGACTGGAACTGGAACAAAATACATACCGCCCTCTGGGACAGGCAATAACGGATAAAGAAGAATGAGAAGAACTTGAGAGAAGAGAGAAGGAGACTGAGAAAGTGAATGAAAAGATTAGGAAAAAGTGAAGAGGGGGGAGGGCAGAGTTAGATGGAAAAAGGTTATTAAAATGTATTCAGATAGGCCAAATTAAGGGCAAAACAACGTCTGCCGGGTCTGCTAGTATTTTATAGAATATACTGACATAAATATATTTCTCTAACATAATTTTCAGTTTATTTGATTATGTATTTAATAAGCGAGCCATGCTCATATTGTTTTTATACAATTGTTTTTGTTATTGATATTAGAGAAAAATTGCAAAGTTTGCAAACGGCGATGGTTACTAGGATATAATAGTGGGTGGATTTTAGCATCACTAAGCTGTTAGTAAATAAAGGCACAACAAAGATACAACAATTCTAGAAGGTGAAACGTCTAGACCTTTGGAGAAATATGCGGACGATGCAACAGAGAGTATAAAAGCATCGAAAGCAGGCCAAGTTGAGTGAATTGAAGATTCAGCAACTGAAAAAGGAGTTCGAAGCCCGTGGATTGAATACTACTGGCAACAAATCCAAGCTACAAACACGACTAAGGGAAGCTCTGGAATCGGAAGGAATCAACGTCGATGAACACACTTTTCATCCTGATGTTGAAGAGTCAACGGCTAAAATGGAGGAGAAGATAAAGACTCCGGATCCATTAGCAAGTGTTAACACTAACGCGATATTAGCAGTGCTGACGCTAATGTCGTCACAAATATCAACCGATATGTCAGCACAGCTCGCAGTACAGGAGACACGTATAACATCAAAGATGGAAACACAACTGGATGAACAGAAGACATATACGGCATCCCAACTAGAATCATAGGAGACACGTATCTCATAGATGTCGTCAGAAATAACATATAAAATTGAAGCACAAGAGACACGTATATCCGAAATGTCGGCACAAATTTCAGCACAGGTATCATAGCAGATCTCTGCACAACTGGAAGAGCGTATGGAAGAGAAACTAATGCAGTTTCATGAAGGGTTCAGTGGTCGACAAGATAAAATGAAGGCCGAGATTGGTGCTTTAAAAGATCGTATTCAGGAGTTACAGTTGAACCGTCCAATCACTTCAACATCTTCTCTGAAGGTAAAATCCCCAAACGTTTGATGGTTCTGTTCCTTTCCAGGTATTTATGCTCCAATTCGAGAAAACATCAGCAGCGAACAACCGGAATGCCGAAGATAAAGTTGCTGCATTATTTGTAGCGTTAAAAGGACCTGCTGCTGAGATCTTACAGACCATTCCAGAGGGAGAACGAAACAACTACGAAACATTGATGGGTGCTCTAGAAAGGCGATACCGAAGCGAATACAAGAAACAAATCGACCAAATAGAATTGCAAAACCGTTACCAAAAAGCTAATGAGACTTTGCAGGAGTTTGCTTCGGATGTTGAATGGTTGACTCATCTCGCAAATGCGGACGCACCCGTGGAATACATCGAGAGGGTTAAAATTCGGAGCTTTATTAATGGAATACGGGATGTCGAAACGAAACGAGCTACATATGCGAATTCAAACCCAACATTTGTTGAAACGGTATCCCATGCACTGACTCAGGAAACAGTGTCACTTTTGAGTAAGCCCGCATACAAATCTTATCGCGTGGAAGTGGAAAGGCCAGAATGGGTAGACACAATTTTGGAAGCATTAAAAGGAACGCAGCAGAAAAACGATGGTGCCGTCAAATACTCTAAGTGTGGTAAGGCAGGGCACATTGCGCGTTATTGCAGTCACAACCCAAATATTTCCAATAATGTGGGTGGCCGTAAAGGCAGAGCTGAAGGAGATGAGCAAATCTCCAAGACCACTCAATCGTTAAACTAAAGCGAGTCAGCCGCAAGGGGCCACGGCTTGCTCCCGCAATTGAATGCCCCATAATCTCTATCTCGCAGATTGGAAGAAGGTCGAGCAATCTTACTGTCGAAGGACATGTGGATGGAAAGGAACGTTTACTGACTGTAGATACGGGCGCATCTCATTCCATTATTCGATCGGATTTAGTCAACAAAAATATGAGACCATTGCATGGAGCAACATTTATTCTAGATACAGATGCGAAGTGGATATGCTATAGGAGGCGTTTTATCACAACTGGTCGATGGACAGGAGAAGATAGTTGTATTTTACAATCGATCAATTGGAAAACCAGAGAGGAACTATTGCATTACACGGGGAGACCTGTTGGCACTGGTAGGGTGCATTAAACATTTTCACAAGTACCTCTACGGGCAGCGCTTCCGCGTCAGGCCAGATCACACAGCGTTGAAATGGCTCCTGCAGTTCCGTAATCCAGGAGGTCAATTATCACGGTGGATCGAGCGACTAAAAAGCTATGACTTTTCCATTGAGCATCGAAAAAGTAGTACCCATGGACATGCTGATGCAATGTGACGAAGGCCATGTAGTTTGGAATGCAAACACTGTTCAAAATCTCAGGCTAAAGAAGACATTATAGATGTCCGGCTAATGACTATAACGTGTACGGATGAATGGGACAAAGAACAACTAAGGAAGTAACAGCTAGAAGATACAGATCTGCCACATGTTATGCCAGGGCTCGAACGAAACGAAAGACGAAATAGAGAGATGTCAGCAGAGAGTCCTATTGCGAAGTCATATTGGGCACAGTGGAACAGTTTAGAGTTGATATCCGGTTGCTTGTATCGAGTATGCGAGAGTGAAGATTGTCAATGTAAGAGGAAACTAATAGTTGTTCCCAGGAAAAGTATTTCTGACGTTCTCAACGAGCTACATAATGGTCCCATTGGAGGTCATCTGGGAATCGCGAAGACGCTCGAGAAAATTAAGCAGATACTTTATTGGGTTGGTTGCCGTCAGTCGGTCACTGAGTGGATTGCCAACTGCGAGGTTTTCAGCAGAGCTAAAGGGCCCAAACCCCGAAGTCATGGCCAGATGAAGCAATATAACACAATATAAGGATAGCTATGGATGTCGCAGGTCCATTTCAACCGCGGAAACAAATATGTACTGGTGATTATAGATTATTTCAGCAAATGGCCAGAGGTATACCCAATCTCAAATCTAGAAGCGGAAACAGTAGCAGAAGTGTTTATAAACAATTGGGCTGCAAGGTATGGTGTACCAATGGAGTTACATTCTGACCAAGGGAGAAATTTTGAATCAGCTGTGTTCCAAGAAATGTGTAAGACATTTGGCATTCGAAAAACACGAACAATTGCATTGCATCCTCAGTCCGATGGTATGGTGGAACGTTTCAATAGAACCTTGGAGGATCATTTAAGGAAAGTAGTAGACAAGTACCATAAGGAGTGGGATACACACATATCATTATTCTTGGTGGCTTACCAATCGGCAGCGTATGAGACAACGAGCCAAACCACCGCAAAGGTAATTTTTGGCAATGACCTTCGACTACCAGCTTATTTGAAGTTTGGGATAAATGCCGATGCGGAAGGAAATGCCAAGAAATCCACTGGTGTCTTGGAGAAGAGATGAGGGAAATACACGATCTTGTAAGACAAAGAACCAAGATTATGAGTGACAAGATGAAAGCCAGATACGATAAGGCTATTAATTCGGAAGGTTTTCGGGAGACAGATTTGGTATTGCTATACAACCCACAACGAAAAAAAGGTTTGTCCCCGAAATTGCAGTGTAATTGGGAAGGCCCATATAAAGTTGTAAAACGGTTCTCCGATGTAGTTCACCGCATACAAACCATTGGCAAACCACGAAACAAAATGAAAGTGGTTCATTTGGAAAAGCTGGCAGCGTTTACATCAGAAAATGTGTCTGTGCGTGACGATCCCACTCAGGTGGAGGGCAGTGTGGCGAATTTTAGCAACACTAAGCTGTTAGTAAATAAAGGCACAACAACAAACATGAACACATTGATTCGGTCAACACATCAGTTTAATCATTTACACACATACATGGAAGGCGACGAGAAGTACATGCACACACATAACCAGCAGCTCGAAGTGAAGAGATATCTCACAAATCACATATACACGCATATATCCAAAATTACCAAGCAGAAGATACAACAATTCTAGAAGGTGAACGAGATATATGCGAACGTTGCATACGATAGTATAAAAGCTGCGCAAGTTGAGGAATGACTAATCAGTTTGATTTGAACACGCTATTAGTTGTGAAGTGACGTATAATTGTACTACTCCCAAAGCAACCTAAATAAAGACCAGTTTGCAATACTGAATATGTAAGCTTTGGTCCACCGTAAAGTCCCTATCGAATCCGTCTAAGCACAATGACAAAATTTCCATCGCCTTTGGCGATGAAGTGCTGTCGGATGCGAAAAAATGTGCGAGCGCTTTCGGCCGACAATATATAACGCATTCTACAGTCGACAAAGATAGAAGGAGGGCAAACAGACACGCACATAAACATAAATTCAGCGCGTCTCCCATTACCATCACCGCCAAAGAGGTAGAGGATGCCATCGGTCATGCTAAACCATCCAAAGCAGTGCGCCCAGACGGCATAGCCATGCCGATGCTTAAAAGCCTAGGGAAAGAGGGTTCCAAATATTAAGCGCCTGTCTTCAACCTGTCTCGGTGCACCATCGTCATTCCCGAAAAATGGAAAATGGCCAAGGTGGTCCCGCTACTAAAGCCTGGGAAACCAGCTAACATAGGAGAGTCATATCGCCCGATATATCTCCTATCGCCCGTAGTCAAGATGCTTGAAGCCATTTTGATCCCCTACTTCAAAGCAAATCAGCATGGTTTCAGAAAACTCCATAGCACCACCACCGCGCTAAATGCCATTAGCACCCAGATGCCATTAGCACCCGTTGCGCTAGACCCATCAAAATCTTTTGATTCGGTCAACTATGGCACGTTACTGCAAAACCTGGAAGGGTCTACCCTTCCCCCATGTCTTAAAAGGTGGACCGCAAATTGTCTGGGTGGTCGGCAGGTATCGGTGCAATTTAGAAACGAAACATCAAAACCAAGAAGAATTAAGCAAGGGGTGCCACAGGGTGGTGTCCTAACCCCACTTTTGTTTAACTTCTACATATCAAAGCTACCTTCGCTACCAGAAGGAGTTACTATCGTTTCCTACGCCAATGACTGCACAATAATGGCCACATGCCCAGGCCCACAGATCGATGAGCTTTGCAACAGAATAAACGGCTGATCTCTCCAGTTTTTTCGCCTCGCGAAACCTAGCATTATCACTGACTAAATCCTCCGCGACCTTATTTACAACATGGACGTCCCAAATGTCCATTTAACCATTTTGAACATCCACGTCGATAGCACTACGCTGCCGACTGCCCCACACTCCAAAATCTTGGGAGTGACGTTTGATCTTGCTGGCAGTACTTGGGGAAAAGAAAAAGAAACCCTCGTTACCACTTACAAAGCAATTGGCCAGCCTATTGCATGCTACGCGTCCCCTATATGGTCGCCAAGCCAAAAACTAATCCCTGGAAGAAGCTACGGGCCTTCCAAAATACTGCCCTCAGAACCGCCACGGGTTGTGTTCTTATGTCACCGCAACACCATCTACATAATGAGGCGAGAATACTCCCCATCATGGAGAGAAATGGAATGTTAACCAAACAGTTCCTATTGAATACCCAGAAACCTGGGCATCCCAACAGACATCTGATTGATGAGCCAACACCGCCCAGGGGCTTAAGGAGTCATATCCGTAAGCATTATAAGGAAATACGGCACCTGAGAACTCAGCCGTATGAAGCAAAAAGACATAAGCAGGTCCTCCGTGAACTCCACAAACAGGCGTCGGACCTTTGTGCCAGGAATTGCCCGGTGAATCCAGTACTCAAAGAACAGTACCCAAAACTTGCGGAAGAGGAACGCACACTCCCCAGGGAAACGCGAGTCACTCTAGCTCAACTTCGATCTGGATACTGTAACAGGTTAAACTCTTACCTATCCAGGATCAACCCCGACATACAAAATGTATTCCCTGCTTGCAATGTGTCCCCACATGACACCAACCATCTCTTTAATTGTAATGTGGAACCAACGCCTCTAACACCCCTCACATTATGGTCCACCCCTGTTGAAACAGCAAGTTTCCTTGGACTTCCGTTAGAGGATATTAATGACAATTTGTGATCGGTCGCACCTATTGGATGGGGCGAAGCACTGCTACAACAACAACAACAACATGAATGGTAGAGATTCGAGTTCAATACTCAGCTCCCGAGAAGCTAGCTGATGAAGAAGTGAAATTCATAAACATGTCCTAATAACCAGTGCAATTTTTCTCTTTATTTGATTATATTTAACTTTTTTATATTATTTAGTATTTTGTTTAAATTTCTTATATTTTTTAGCGTTTTATTTATTTTATGTTATTTTATTTTAATTCCTTTTATTTTATTTTATTTAATATTTTTTAATTCAACTTATTTTATTTCATTTTATCGTATTGTTTATTTAACTTTCTATCGTATGCTTTGCCTTCCATGTATGCTATTTGTCCACTCACTGCTCAACTTTTAACGCATTAATGGACTGAATGCATAGAGTGAGTTGAAAAAAATACAAGTTGGTCGAATTTCGACCACGGGCGATATTTATTACACTTAAGTCAAGAACTGTACTATTTATAAAATATTATTACTCTAAGATAGAAATCTTTTCACGTGTCAATTAATACATTCGATTATATTAATCCACCTCATTGAGAAAAGTTAATGGAGTCTAATTTATATGCAAAAAGTGGATGTGAGCATTCCACACTTTATATTAGTCGACCTCAATTGGAAAAGTTAATGAAGTCAATTAGAGCTACTAATTATATAAAATTAATCATTTTTTAACCAAGAATCAATCATCTCACGTGTTTGATGCAATGTCAATCAGAAAAATTTTAACCAACAATGTAAAAAGCATGTATTTATTTAAATTATTTGAACTATTCGAATTATTCGGATACTCGGATTGAATCTCGAATCGAATAGTTCTAATCGATTCGCTTCGAATATTCGAACACCCCTGCTCAATATGCAAAAACTCAAATTTTTGGTTTATTTTATACTGTTTCTCAGATATTTCCTAAAATTTGAGGCATGTCCGTAAAGAATATAATTTCCATGTCATATAGTGTTATTCATTTAGGAAAAATTTCCGCGTCCAGAACGTCACGTCCATTACCGTACCTTAGGTTATAGCCAGCTTTATAAAAAGATATTTCAGAGGGTTGTGGCGAGACCGATTCCGGCGTGGCCAAAATGGTCTCCATGTGTCTCAGACAGTATAGAATCGTGCAGATTGATATGCAGGTATGCACTCGTTTGCATGCACGCACTGTATTTCACGACTGTTGAAATCTTTGATCACCGCAATTAAAATAAAACACTCGAACTTTTACAATAATGTTGGTTTTATTTGTGTCACACAAATTTATAGGTGAGCCGCTGTATTTCTTATATTTTATGCGTACACGATATTACTTAGCGAAAATTTAGATGACTGCCCGAGTTGAATGCGCGTAAAAATCTGGCGTCATTCACTTTGACATTATGTGAGGTAACCCTCACTGTGAATGTTCCATACGTATTGCTTGACCTTATGGTCACGCAACACTTACCGTAGGGTTACCTTACATCATTCCCCTTTGGAAAAGAAGAATTGGCCAAATTCTTCTGTCCCAAAAGCGATGTAATTAACTTTAAAAGTTTAAGACTGTTAAACTAAGTTTAAATCTACATCTATGTTTAGGTATAAATTAAGAATTAAGTTGTAAAGTCTAGTTCTAAAGTAGAATTTAAATTTAGTTTTTATAATTAGAAAACAAAATTTTTTTTTGTGTTTTAATTCTACTGTATACATTCAGTTCTTAATTTTTAATGATTGCTTAAATTTATTTGATTTCATTGTCTTTTTTTTTCCAGGTTTGGAAGAAAAACATTTTATTTCTAATTTAACGATAGAGATTAACTTTAAATAATCTTGAATTTAAAAATTTAATTTAATTAATTTTTCTTATTCTATTTTTATGTACTATTTTTTTCTTTTTCGTTTCGTCATCAATTAACGTGACGTTTACGCCGTCAATACCTATTACGGTATACGGACCAATATAGATACTACTATGCTTGTCGCGGGGTTCTTTTTCAAGCAATACCTTGTCAAATACCTTGACAGATATTGGTTGTGAACTTTTGTTATATCCGGTTTGATTTTTTAATTTGTGTTCTGTAACTGTTTTATTCGCTAATTCGTGAGTTTTTTGAAAACGAAATTTAACTTCTTTCGAATAGTTTTCTATGTTATAAATCGGGTCTATTTGATCGGTTTGCAGTTCTTTTGGTAAATTAGCTGCTTTGCCAAAGACTAATTCATATGGTGAGAATTTATTATCGAATACTGTGTTTGTTGTTGTGTTATGAAGAAAAGTGAAATATTTCAAGTAAACATCCCAGTCGGAAAAATTGGGATTTAGAAAAGATCTTAAATATTCATTGAAAACTCTGTGATTTCGCTCTACTGTGCCAAGAGTTTCATGATGGTACGCTGTGGAAAATTTATGTTCTATTTTTAATAGTTTTGTTAACTCTGAAAAAATTTCATTTTTGTATTCGGTACCTAAATCGGTTTTAATCGTTTTCATAATGCCATATATTAGTATGAAATTTTCAAAAATAGCTGATGCGACCGTTTTTGCACTTTTGTCAGGTATCGCAATCGTTACTAAGTATTTGCTGAGATCGCATATAATGGTGACAGCGAACTTGTTACCATTATCGGATTGAGGTAGAGGTCCTATAGTGTCAATGACAACAAAGTCGAATGGCTTACATGGTGTTTCGGTTAGGACTAAATTTTCTTTTGTTTTTGGCTTAACCTTATTCAAAAGACATTTTTCGCAGTTTTTAACAAATTTCGCTATATCGCGCGTCATGCCTTTCCAATAATATTTGGTTCTGAGTTTTGCATAAACTTTTTTGCTACCGAAATGTCCTCCTAAAATTGGGTCGGTATGGTAAATTGTTATTAATTGTTGTTTTTTGTCTTCGTCTGTCACAGTTTCTACGGGTTCGGTTAGGACGATTTCTAAGTGTTTTAAAATTTTATTCCCAGTGGTTTTCAGATCTGATATCGAAAAATATTTAAAAAGATTATCATTTTTTTGCAATTCAATTATATTAATATTGCGCTTGCCAGCTTCTTTTTGTAGCTTCAAAAGTAATTCATCTAAATGTATTATTTTGTTAGCACACGCAACCTTAATTAACTCAATCTTTTTGTGTTTTAGATGCGCATTTAATTCAAAATTCGTAATTTTACCACTTTTATCATAACTTATTTGGGATTTTACTCTGGGTATTTTCTTTGAAAATTTGTTTGAAAAATTATCATAAACTTGTAATTTTATGTTTTCTTTTACTTCTTCTTCTTTGAGTATTTCTTGTTGCATTAATTGTTTTTGTTTTGTCTGTGATCTTGTCTGTACTGCTAAAATTGATGTTCCTGAATTTTTTATTTCTTCTATTGTGATGCGAGAGAGTGCATCTGCTCCTACGTTCGTTTTACCTTTTATGTATTCAATAGTGAAGTTGTACTCTGCCAGTTCAAGTCTGATACGTGAAAGTTTTGAAGAGGGATCTTTCATATTGAACAAGTAAACTAATGGACGATGATCGGACTTGACTGTAAAGTGTGTGCCATATATGTATGGTCTGAACTGTTTTATTGCAAAAAATATAGCTAAAAGCTCTAACTCAATTATTGATTTCTTTTGTTCTGAATTATTAAATGATTTGGACGCGAAACAAATTGGTAAGTCAATGCCATCTTTATTTTGACTTAAAATGGCACCATAACCAATTTTTGAAGCGTCGACAGTAATTATAAATTCCTTTTTGAAGTCTGGGTATTGGAGAATTTGAGGAGAAATTAAAGATTTTCGGAGTTTTTCAAATGCTATATCACATGATTGATCCCATTTAAATTCTACTCTTTTCCTGCTAAGTTTATTTAAAGGTGCTGCTATGGAAGCAAAATTTGGTATAAACCTTCTGTAATAATTGGCGAATGCCACGAATCGTCTTACTGCATCTTTATCGGAAGGTTTCGGATATTTCTTTATTGCAATTATTTTGGAATCGTCTGGAAGTAGACCTTTTGACGAACATTTGTGTCCTAGGAAAGTGACTTCTGAACGCATGAAGTTGCATTTTTCGGGATTGAGACGCAAATTAAATTTTTTGCATGTTTGAAAGACTTGTTCTAAATTTTTAAGATGGTGAGCTTCGCTACACCCAATGACTATAAGATCATCGACATATAAAAAGGCTTGGTTTGGAGAAATTCCTGAAAAGGCAATTGACATCATTCTTGAGAATGAGTTCGGAGCTACGTTTAAGCCGAATGGTAAAACTTTCCATCGAAAAGCACCACGATCAGTGCTGAATGAAGTGATGTCTCTAGAATCTTTATTTAATGGGATTTGATGAAAACCTGAATACAGATCCAATGTAGAAAAATATTTGGCTCTGCCTAGATTATCAAGAATATCGTCTATTCGTGCAAGTGGGAATTTGTCTGCTATCAATTTTTTGTTTACGGCTCTAAAGTCAACACACATCCTGTAGGATTTCTGTCCATTTGGGTTTTTCTTTGGCACAAGTATCAATGGACTATTATAGTTGGAATAGCTGTGTTCTATAAGATCGTTTTGCAATAAATTATCAACTTGTTTATTAATTTCCTCTCTCTGACAATATGGTAAACGGTAGTTTTTTATGTAAACAGGATTTGTATCTGTCAATCGTAATTTCTGTTCATAAAAGTTGTTAAGTGTCATACGATCGGTCTTTAGTGCAAAAATATCATCATATTTTAGACATAAATCGAGAAGTTTTGGTTTGGCATAGTTTGGCATTTGTTTTTCTAAAATTGATTTTAATTCCTCTGACCTTTTCGAATCTTTTGAAAGATCATTGATTTTATACACGTTGTAGTTGGTGATTTCATCCGTAAGTATGTTACAATTTCTTACGTATTTTACCTCGTCAGTGACGTTTAATACCTTTATTATCGGATTGTTAGTGTCAACAATACACTTTGCGGTGAACACACCACTACAAATTTCCTGTGCGTCTATAAAAACTGGATGTTTAGATTTTTTCAGCTTAAATAAGCGATAAACTTCGCATCTAGGAGGAATTATCAATGTATTATCGGTTGTATTATGTAAAATTGAAATTTTATGAATATTTTTGCCAATGCCAATTGTTATGCTCTCGTTTGCATAGTCTATGATGCAATTGTATTTTTTCAAAAAGTCTTTGCCTAAAATACCATCTGACGGTATGTTGAATTTGTCATCTACTACATTTAAAGTATGTGGAATTGAAAAATTTGAATAAAAAAGTTCTGTTTTAATGGTACCCAATGTTGAAACTGTATCTGTCGTAACACCCGTTATATTTATAATATTGTTGTTATTTATAGAAACATTTTGTTTTAAACTTGAAAGTTTTATAATTGATATATCAGCCTGTGTATCTACTAAGAAAGTGCATGTTTTAAAAGAGTCATTGCAATTCAGTTCGATAAAATCTGAGTAGTTCAGGTTTAAACAATAAATTGATTTATTTTGAAAAACGTTATTTAATTCAGATTCTGGTCCCCCAGTGTTCGCTCCTGAGGGCCGTTGGCGTTTAAAGTGCGTACACTAGCGTTATTTGTAGTATTTGAACGTCGATTGTTGTTGTTACTGTTGTTATTGCTGTTGTTTCTGTTTACGGGCCTGCTATTGTTATTTCGAAAATTACCATTATTTCGCGAGCCATAATTATTGTTGTTATTATGCCTATAATTGCTATTGTTGTTTCTGTTAAAATTGTTGTTGTACCTCGAAAAGTTGTTCCTATTATATTGATTTGACCTGAAGTTACCTCGAAAACTATTATTTTGCCTGTTATAACGTGATCTAAACGCTAGTACCTGCCTTTCACTTGTTTGGTTATTTTGTTCTACGATCATTTTCGCAACTACATCCTTAGAATCAGTAAACGTAGTTGACGCTAAAATTGATTTTAGTAGGTCTGAGCGAGTGTTAAGCCGACAAACGTTGACGGTTTGTTCGACTGCCATTTCGTGCGCTTTTTCCTGAGTCATTCCTTCTATAACTAATGATCGTTCTAAAGCATCGGAAAGTTCCTCAACACGTTTGGCAAATTCAGTATGATTATTATTAAAAACTTTTAACGATGCAATTTTTCCTGCAACAACTTTTGAGTTGTCAGGTTTTATTCTACCTTTTAATGCATCTTTTATTTGTTGAATTGTTGTTACTTCATTTGGAATTGCCTCACGCGCTTTCCCTTCTAACTTGGATTTTATAAACGAAATGAAAGTATTTGTCAAATTTTCTTCCATCAAATCTTCTATCAAAACTATTTTATCTATAAAGGATGCAAGTGAAAGCGGATCGCCGCTGTAGTTTTCTCTAATTATGGATGCACACATAGTAATAAACGTTTTCTTTTGCTCTGAAGTCGCCATTGTTGGTTGTTCTTCGCTAATTGTGTCTAAATTATTATTGTGGAGTGTATTGGAAAATCCAGGGAAATCCTCAAGAAAAGATACGTGACTTTTTTTAATAATACTAGCTTTGTATGCTGAAGTTGTCGATGCGTCAGATAATTCTTCCTCAGTGTCAAAATCAGAACTTGATTCGCTTTCTTGTATTAATTCAGAAAGATCTTTGGGTATTTTTATATTGCAGTTAATTCTAGAAAAACATTTAGTGAGTTGTTCTCTGCACTTTGACAAACTTTCGATTATTGAACTAGGCTTATCTCGATTTTCAAAATATGAATTTACTTGTATTATTATTTGGTTATAGCTTTTAATTAAAGCATCTTCATATTCTATTGATTTTTTCGCTGAGATAGATCGGTTATTTAAAACTCGTTTAGTAATTTTAGTGAAATTAGAGCGTAAATTTTTGAAATTGGAATCAAAATCTGACATTTGACAACTGACATCTGAAAACTTTATTACATTTATTGAAAATGTTTACCTCCGTGGCAGAAAAAAATGTTTCATGAAAAAAAAAAAAAAATTCGGAAAAATGTTAAGATTAATGCTGTAGGCACTGTTTATACAAAAATTAATTTAAAACTATTCATTCACTGTGTAATTGTGGTATGCAATTTAAAAAGAAAAAAAAAAAAAAAAAAATTTTTTTGTGAAATCAGAGAATATTCGAAATATTCAAAATCGATGAGTTAATTGGTAAATGGTAAAGATTCGCATATTCAAAGGCACTGTATTTAAGACTTATTTTGTAAATGCAAGTGAATGTTGAAATATTTTAACCGCACTGTATTCGTTTAATAATGCCAAGAGGAAAGAAACTGTTGGAGTATTTGAAAGACACTGTATATAATACACAGTTTGAAAAGAGTCGCAAATGTAAGATATGTTGAAATATTTGGAATACACTGTATTCGTGTGATGCTTCGAAGGAATTGTTAACTATTGAATGGCACTGTATTTGTTGCAAAAAAATGTGTAAATGTTTATGATATTCACTATGTTCAATTTCCGAAGAAATAATTGGAAAAAGGGAAATTAAGCTTCCACCGATAAAATAAATTTTCACCATTACCATTATGTGACTGTAACCTGTCTATATTGATATTTGAAGTCAATGAGAGATTTCAAAATTGATTAGCTTCGAATAATTATCGCAAACTTTTGGCGAAAAGGTTTGATATTTTTGGTATTATACATATAGAATTGATGTATAATTTGCGTTTCAAAAGGGTTTTAAAAAAATGTGTAAATTTGAAAAAAACATTTTTCCGATTGTATTTATTACGAAGCAGTGTTCCGCATTTAAAATAAAAAAATTCAAGTTCCATGTTAATGTTTGAAAAAGAAAGAATATAGTAATATATGCGTGATAATTTGCATGTGGTGGCCGTATATTTAAAATTATTTTTAATGTACATTCAAAAAGTTTTCGATATTTAAATGTTTATATTAAATATTTGGTTAAATTGTGAGAAGAAAAATGTGTTGCTACATGCGCAGTATACAAATGTTTAGAAACAAAGTGTCAATTTTTGTTGCTACATGCATAGTATACAAATGTTTAGAGAAAAGTACATATGTAAAAAGGCAAAAGTGTCAAGTTGATTTGCTACATGCATAGTATACAGGTATTGAAAAAGATTACATACAGAAGCAAAGTGTCTACTTATACACAGAAATTAAATATTAGATATGTACGTATGTTCTAATCTACTCTACTGTACCGCTTTTTGTCTTTTCTGCTTGCTGGTGTATGTGTTGTTGGTATTTTTCCGCTTCTTGCCGATGTAGATGTTGCCGTCCAAGTGATGCTGTCGCCGACTGGTTTTTTCTTCTTACTTTTGTTATGTATAGCATGATTTTACTGCTACTAACGGTACTGCGTATTAAAACGTAGCGGGTGGTTGTGCTTATGTATCAACGTTATGGTATGGTACAGCAGCTTCCAAAAACTTTTTACATATATGTATGTATGTACCACCACAATTCCACACGTAACTTTGGTTCAAGTTCAAATTAATTTTTAAATGTATGTATATACGAAGTTCTAAAAAGTATATTTTGCCATTTAGGATGTACCTTTTTCTTGTAGTTTATGAAATTTTATAAAAAAATTTTTTTTGTAGTATTTGAAATTTTATGATTTTTTTTTTTTTTTGTAGTTTTTGATATTTTAAATTTTTTTTTTGTAATTTTTGAAATTTTTAAATTTTTTTGGAGTTTTTGAAATTTTTAAAATTTTTTTTGTAGTTTTTGAAATTTTTAAATTTTTTTGTAGTTTTTGAAATTTTTAGATTTTTTTTGTAGTTTTTGAAATTTACATATTTTTTCGTTTGTAGTTTTTGAAATTTTGTAATTTTTTTTTGAAATTTTTAATGTTTTTTTTTTGAAATTTTGTAATTTTTGTAGTTAGATTTTGTAGTTTTAAATTATAGATTACTTCATGTAATTTTTTGAATTTGTTGCAATCAGCTTTGTGTAATTTATATCATTTTATGTAAAATTTTTTTTGTATGTATGTACTTTTTTTTTTCAACCACCACCGCATCACAACCACCACGCACTCAGTTTTTAGCAAATTTGTAAATGTCTTTTAATTTTGTGCTGCAGGGAATTATTCCAGGTCCCCGGAGCCACCATTTTTCTGCAGGCATGGTCACGGTCGCCATGTGGCGAGACCGATTCCGGCGTGGCCAAAATGGTCTCCATGTGTCTCAGACAGTATAGAATCGTGCAGATTGATATGCAGGTATGCACTCGTTTGCATGCGCGCACTGTATTTCACGACTGTTGAAATCTTTGATCACCGCAATTAAAATAAAACACTCGAACTTTTACAATAATGTTGGTTTTATTTGTGTCACACAAATTTATAGGTGAGCCGCTGTATTTCTTATATTTTATGCGTACACGATATTACTTAGCGAAAATTTAGATGACTGCCCGAGTTGAATGCGCGTAAAAATCTGGCGTCATTCACTTTGACATTATGTGAGGTAACCCTCACTGTGAATGTTCCATACGTATTGCTTGACCTTATGGTCACGCAACACTTACCGTAGGGTTACCTTACAGGGTCTTCTTTCACCTTCAGCCTCTCGTTTAAGGAATGTGAAACTTCCGTGCAATTTATGCCTCCTTTTTATGCAGGTTTAAATGCAGGAATCCAGGAATTACCCGTATACATAAATAAGTCTTAAAATATTTCAATTGCACAGCGTTCTTCATGATCTGATCAATGAGAATAAATATTTGAATTGTTCATTAGTTGAATGATATCGCTTGTTATAACCAGAGGTCGGATTCGTATGCAAATGCATATTTTTGTTTGACACTAAGTTACAAACTCCTTATGTGTCAGAACGACTAATATATTCCTCTGATGTGTTTTACATATTTGCATACTTTCTGCATATTTACATATTTGGTGCATATTTTTTGTATTTTCGCATCGTCCGCTTTAGACTTTGTAAATTATTTAACGTTACCAAACACATGCCGAAAACAGTTAATCAAGTCAATAATACATCGATAATAACAAGCCGGGGACTCGACAATAACAATCCAATAACAAACCGCTGACTCGATGAAAGTGTCGCAATCGATCTCAAACGACTAGCTCGCCAATATCGCTTGTTACAAATGATGAGCTCTTCTCAAAATGTTCCGAAATTATAAGAGAATAATCCCTAATTACACTGGATCACAGACCATTTTTTTTTTCTGCACCAGAGACGCCATATTCCTATGTAAAATCACCCCCTGGTTATTTTTAATTCTATGGTAACGTTTTTGAGATATTTACGAATTACAGTTTTTTCGAAAAAAAAAATCCAAAACGGTTTGAAGCTTTTAAAAGGCAATAAAATTTGCTATAAACTGTGCATACAACACTTTTTGTTAGGCCCTGCAGATTCAAAGATAACGGACAATCATTACGGATTTTTTCAATTTTTTTTTTTTTAAATATAAAAAAATGTGTACTTTGCGAGGAAGGATCTCGAAAACTTTTTATTTTTTTGCAGATTTTTTTCTCTCTAAGCTCTGTTTTATTACAAAAAAATAAGCTTTCATTCAACAAAATCGATGGAATAATACAAAAGTTATAAGCATTCAAGTAAATATATCCATTTAATACTTTAGTACCCTACTGGTACATATGTGTTAGTATTCGTATATCAGTTAGTTAGAAGGTAGATTTTCGAAGGGTTATTATTATATATTAGTGTCGTTTTATCAAACCCAGGTACATTTCAAGCAAGAGCATATTTTTATGGCAGGTAGTGTTTTCTTTGTAGAACTAGGGAACCTTTTTGTCTAGGTAGGTTTGAATTTTTACTTGATCTAAGTATAAATAATAGTACATGCGCCTTGTTCCTTCATAATATCTGCAAAGCTCGCCGGATGCATACTTTTTCAGTTTATAACCCGTCATTTACTTAAAAATATAATATGAATAAAAGGGCGCGACAGTTTCTGTGTACAAATGATCCAGATGTGTTCTGTTTCATCTGCGGTCAATTTATCGTTAAAAGGATGCGACGTGTGTTTTCAAATCCTTTGAAAGTTACATTTTATAAATATTTTGGAATTGAGCCTAAAAACCATGGACACCGAATACTGTGTGCACCACATGTCGAGTGGAATTGATTTTTTTGGAAACCGGAACAAAAAGGTGCGTTGTAAAAATTAGGAATTTGCTCCCTTTTAATGCATAGCTTACTAATTTCTGAAACTACCTATTTAGGCGACATATGAAATTTATTACACCAATAAAGTGGAGGGAGCCAACTTGTCATTCAACGGACTGCTATATTTGTACTACAAAAGTACTTAGGGTTGGCAAGTCAAGAAAAGTAACCTATGCGAGCGTATCTACAGTGTCATTACCAGAACTAAATTCAGCGGAAGTTACATTGCCAGAATCAAAATTAACTTTAGTTCCGGCTCAAGTTTCATTGTCAACAGCAGTATCTGATTACGCGGTATCATGTTGTACTGGATTTCAAACGAAAAACGAAAGAAACTCTTTGTCACAAGCACAACTCAATGATTGGATACGGGATTTGGAATTGTCAAAGGAAAAGGCCGAACTACACGCCTCTCGTATGCAACAATTTAAATTTGTTTCATCCGATGTTAAGGTAACATATTATAGAACTCGTCACGAACAATTTTGCAAGTACTATACGAAGGAGGACAGTGTTTGTTACTGCAAAGACATTGCTGGTCTATTCAAACAGTTTGTTGAACCATATGATTCAAAAGAGTGGCGATTGTTCATAGACGGCAATAACTTAAGTTTAAAGGCCGTATTATTGCATATTGGCAACCAAAAGCCATCTACCCCGATCGCGAATGCAGTAAATACGAAGGAAACGTATGAGATAATGCAAAATTTGCTCAAATTAATCAAATACGAAGAACATGATTGGAAAATATGTGCCGATCTTAAAGTCGTTGGAATGCTATGTGATCTACAAAGTGGATACACAAAATACAGTTGCTTTCTATGCAAATAGGATAGCCGAGCTCGTCAAGACCACTACATCATAAAGGATTGGCCAGAACGAGTCGGGTTTCAAGTTGGGTGGATAACATAAAATACTCCTCACTTACAAAGAAGGAAAAAATAATTCTACCTCCGCTCCATATCAAGCTCGGCCGTATCAAAAACTTCGTCAAGGCTTTGGAAAAAGAAGGCGAAGCTTTTCATCATTTGAAGACAATCTTTCCAGAGATTTGAGAAGCAAAAATAAAGGAAGGGATTCTTGTGGGACCGCAAATTAGGAAAATGACCAATAACAATTTCAAAGAACTATTGTCACCAGACGCCTTTTCGAGATATCGCCATAAAGGTGGACCAGGGTGACTCTAGAATTCGTTTGTACAATATGGGTATCAACCGAAAGGTTTTAATGAGTATTTTAAAAAGGAGTGGGCCTTAGTTCTATAGGTGGACGCCTTTTCGAGATATCGCCATAAAGGTGGACCAGGGGTGACTCTAGAATTTGTTTGTACGATATGGGTATCAAATGAAAGGCGTTAATGAGTATATTAAAAGGGAGTGGGCCTTAGTTCTATAGGTGGACGCCTTTTCGAGATATCGTCATAAAGGTGGACCAGGGGTGACTCTAGAGTTTGTTTGTACGATATGGGTATCAAATGAAAGGTGTTAATGAGTATTTCAAAAGGAAGTGGTGGTCGTTGTATATGTGAAGGCGTTTTCGAGATATTGACCAAAATGTGGACCAGGGTGACCCAGAACATCATCTGTCGGGTACCGCTAATTTATTTATATATGTAATACCACGAACAGTATTCCTGCCAAGATTCCAAGGGCTTTTGATTTCGCCCTTCAGAACTTTTTCATTTTCTTATACTTAATATGGTAGGTGTCCCATTCATTTTGCAAAGTTTTTTTCTATAGTTATATTTTGCGTCAATAACCCAATCCAATTACCATGTTTCATCCCTTTTTTCGTATTTGGTATAGAATTGCGGCATTTTTTTCATTTTTCGTAACTTTCGATATCGAAAAAGTGGGCGTGGTCATAGTCGGATTTCGGCCATTTTTTACACCAATACAAAGTCAGTTCAGATAAGTACGTGAACTGAGTTTAGTAAAGATGTGTCGATTTTTGCTCAAGTTATCGTGTTAACGGCCGAGCGGAAGGACAGACGGTCGACTGTGTATAAAAACTGGGCGTGGTTTCAACCGATTTCGCCCTTTTTCACAGAAAACAGTTATCGTCCTAGAATCTAAGCCCCTACCAAATTTCACAAGGATTGGTAAATTTTTGTTCGACTTATGGCATAAAAAGTATCCTAGACAAATTAAATGAAAAAGGGCGGAGCCACGCCCATTTTGAAATTTTCTTTTATTTTTGTACTTTATTGCGCCATATCATTACTGGAGTCGAATGTTGACATAATTTACTAATATACTGTAAAGAGATTAAAAAGTTTTTGTTAAAATTTGACTTTAAAAAAAAATTTTTTTTAAGTTGGCGTGGTCGTTCTCCGATTTTGCTAATTTTTATTAAGCATTCATATAGTAATAGGAGTAACGTTCCTGCCAAATTTCATCATGATATCTTTAACGACTGCCAAATTACAGCTTGCAAAACTTTTAAATTACCTTCTTTTAAAAGTGGGGGTGCCACGCCCATTGTCAAAAATTTTACTAATTTTCCATTCTGCGTTATAAGTTCAACTCACCTACCAAGTTTCATCGCTTTATCCGTCTTTGGTAATGAGTTATCGCACTTTTTCGGTTTTTCGAAATTTTCAAGTGGGTGTGGTTATAGTCCGATTTCGTTCATTTTAAATAGCGATCTGAGACGAGTGCCCAGGAACCTACATACCAAATTTTATCAAGATATCTCAAAATTTACTCAAGTTATTGTGTTAACGGACAGACGGGCGGACGGACGGACGGGCATGGCTCAATAAAATTTTTTTCGATACTGATGATTTTGATATATGGAAGTCTATATCTATCTCGATTCCTTTATACCTGTACAACCAACCATTACCCAATCAAAGTTAATATACTCTGTGAGCTCTGCTCAACTGAATATAAAAATACCTGAAAAAATCTAAAAAAAAGCTTAAGGCTAAATCGCAGTTTTTAAAACTAAACGGAGAAAAAAGCAAAATCTAGCTTGAAAAAAGCTAAAATGACAACAACAATAAATTCAACCTACTCATCAAATTTCGTCATTTTATCAGTCTTTGGTAATGCATTATCGCATTTCATTTTTTGAACTTATAGATATGACGCCCACTCATTATAGTCATTAAAGATATCTCAATATCAATAGTCGCCTATGCTTCCCTAGTTTGGTGGCAGAAGGCCACGCAAAGAACGGCAACAGCGAAACTAAGCAAATTGCATCGACTAGTTTGCATTGGCATAAAGGGTGCGATGAGAACGTCCCCTGCTGATACACTTAGTCCTCTAGTGGGAATACCTCCCTTCCCTATTCTGATAAAGAAAGAGGCAACACCAGGCGCACTAAGACTTCAAAATAGAAAATATTTCGGAGTTGAAGCTTGGAAACATGTCCATTGTGCACAGAACCCACTGGGAAACAGGGAATCCTTATAATGACCCTGACTCAGAGGTCTGGTTCACGGATAGATCGAAATTCGATGACGGAAGAACAGCAGCTGCAATCTGTGGAACTTCAAGAAATCGATATCAATGGGATGCTACCCCACCATATTTCAGGCAGAAATCCATGCAGTAGAAGTTTGCGGTAAATAATGTCTACGGAGAGGCTCATCATTTGTGGACTCACAAAAGCACACACCAGGAAAACCATAAGTAACTGGGAATTAAAACAATTCGGACGTCACTGGATTGACTGTACAGGGCAGACAGACCGAACTGTTTATGCTTCCAGCAACGAAAATATCAGCCAAACTCATTAATCTAACGAACTCTCGCTGTGTACTATACGGGACTCTGTGGTCTACGATATCACCTAAGTAGTTAAATCTATCCGATATTCAAATTTGTCATATCTGTGAGCTGAAGGATGAGACGCCGGTTCACATTCTGTGTGAATACGTCGCTCTGAAGAGGTACTTAGATACATCAAAAGCCTTCACATACAGAAATAGCCTGAAAGGTCATGCACAATAGATCTACGCAAAGGTCGCAGTGCTTCCAGGCCTAATAATAAAAATAATATCTCAATTTTTGCACAAGTCGTCATGTTAACGGACAGACGGGCATGGCTCAATTAAGTTCTTTTTCGATGCTGATAGTTTTGAAATAAGGAAGTCTATATCTATCTCGATTTCTCTATCCGATTACAAGCCGCAGTTATCCTTTTCGAGTTATAATAGCCTGTGTACAAGTACAAGGTGTCTATAAAAACATAAACATTCCTTGATTTAACAGGGTTGCTTTCTATGTTCTGTTAAATTTAGGTGCTGAAATCTTTAAGCAAACTTTCACCTCATTTTTTTTTTTTGCGATTTGTGTTTATGCTTTGTTGGTTATAAAGTACTTTTTTAAAGAATGTACTTACAAGGCTCGTCTTCTATCCCCCCGAAACGTATGTGGCAGTAAATTTGATGAAACCCTCACAATCGGCTCAGTAAAAATGCTTTGAATATCGAATTTGAAATTGGCCATATAAAAAGATTATTTTTCTTCAAATGCAGATGGTTGGAATAACTGGAATTAAATGATATAATTTTACATCACCTTTTGTAAATTTATGTTAATTGATAAGTAGTTCAATAAAACAGACTCCTCTTAGTTGTTAGATAAACCCGTTTTATCTTAAACTTAAAATCAGTTCTCTGTACTGAAAAATGTTGTATAGGCTACCTTTTAATAAAATTGTTCTTGCATGTGCATAATGGCCGCGTCAGAATGAACTTTTTCATAAGGGTGCATTCAACGCAATCTTATGATGACAAGATGTTGCATTTGTAAATATAAAGGACTTCAGGCATGACATTTGAAACTTTTTTCGCCTTGCCCATGTACATACGAAATTCTTGTAGCACTGTTATAAACATTCTCACTATGCAGGGTAAGTCTTTCTCAAGTGAGCCCTGGATTTACGAAAGTCAATATTTTGGGATGATGTTTGGTCAGCGCCGAGTTCTGTGGTCGAGAAGAATACTGTATAAATTTCGTTGCGACATTCTGCACAGCTTTTTTGTAATTTAAAAAAAAAATTAATTTTTTTGGAAAATTTATTTTTTATCCGAAAATAAGCGTCCATATGAGACAATTTTCAAGATTCAACAGACATTCAAGTCCAGAGTAAAATTATTTTTTTTACAAAAATTGTTTTTGTGGTTGGTTTTTAATAAATTTTTTTTATAAACAATTGATTATTTAAACAATTTCTGCGCCATGTAGATGGAAACTTTAATTTTAAACAACAGGTTATACGATAACTATTTCTGGAATAATCTACGAAGTTTGAAAACATCGCCTTGTTTGAGGAAACCTGCAATATTTCTATAATTGAAGTAAAATATTAGGCTTTTTGACCAATTTTCTCTTTAAGTGCAAGTAAAAAAGTTAACTCAACTTGTTGTACCCTACTTTTCGCTAGGCTTCCTCAGGGTTGATCTATTTATTTTCAAAAAAAATATATACATACGATTATTAAACAAGTATCAACAAACATAAAACAAAATTTACAGAATTGAAATTAATGCTATTTTACACTAAATGTCATAAATCTGTACCATTCTTCACTGGAATCATTGTCATACTAAACTTTTGGTTATAAACATAAAAGGTATGTAGCGACAATAAAATCAGTATCTTCTTTTTTGTTTACTGATTTTTTTATTTTTCCCATTATTCTTAAACTCTCCAATGTGTATCGAGTTATTTTTAGTTACACATTGGAGAGTTTACGAATAATGGAGAAATGAGAAAATACAGTAAACAAAAAAGAAGATACTGACTTCATTGCCGCTACATACTCTTTATGTTTATAACCAAAAATTTATCATGACAATTATACCAGTGAAGAATAGTACAGTTTTATTACATTTAGTGTAAAACAGCATTAAGTTCAATCATGTAAATTTTGTTTTGTTTTTACGTGCATATGTATAGATACATGACTGTTTGTTTCTTGATACTTGTTTAATAAAGTGGAGTAAAATTTTTTACTTGCACTTAAACAGCAAATTGGCCAAAAAGCCTAATTTTTTACTTAGGCTGTGTGCGAGTTGACCTAAATTTCTACCTAAATAGGGAAAAAACCTAAATCACTGGAAACTGTCGGTAAGGCAGTGTAAAATAAAAATTTAGAATTTTTATGAGCAACTTAAATTCAATTGTCAAATTTCAAAAACAAAAATATTGAGTTTTTGAGCGGGGATTACCCTTATTGCTTTAAATGTATGAAAACATTTATTTGAAGCAATTTTTAATTAATAATTTATTTAATAATTTGGGAAAATTTAAACAATTTAAATTTAAATTTAAATTTTTCCCAAATTATTAAACAAAATATTAATTTTTCAATATTGTATATGCAAATAAATGGCTCTTGTCCATTCAATTTAAGTAAATCATAGATCATAGAGCGATGATCCCTGCTGCGATTAAGGTCCGATCGATTGTAAGTGATGGTGAGCTCAATTTTGTTCAAGCTGATGTTGGCGATACAAGAATTGGATCCTTCTCAAATATGGGCCGCAATCTGAACATATTTGGCGGTCAAGTGCACTAATTGGCCTAGAGAAGTTATTGGAGGCGTACCAACATCACAGTATTGAATTCGAGATTGTGGAAAATGCCACTGTGCACATGCTCCACTATGTCCGAAAAAAAACCTTATAAAACGGAGCCACTGCATTTTCTTGAACTGCTATCTTGGGATGGGTACTTACCGCAGACCCTAGTTGACCTCTGTTCTTTTTAAGCGTGAAAACGCATCAAAAATACCAATTTTCCCGTATTGTTATTATTTTCTTAGCAGAAATAAACAATTTAGGTTTTCAAATCAACTCGCACAGTTTTGACAGCTTTTTCCTAAATTATTGCAGTACTGGAAAGTTCCAGTGGAATATTAGTTCAGGTACCTAAAATTTAGGCGACTCGCACCCAGCCTTAAATTATAAAAATAAATTGACCGGAAAATACATCTAATTTTTTTGTCAAAAAAGAAAAAAAATTAATAATCATTGTTTTCGTTGATATTACATACGAACATATTGGTTAAACCGAGTTTGCATATAAAGAGATTATCTTCATTTTCGTACCTAACTTCTTATCCTTAATTATATAACTAGATTTCCCATACGAAATTTCCCTTTGATAATCGGTAGTTATGATCAAAATTTAAAAATGCGTTTTTTCTATAGTAGAAGTTCCACATCAAAGTGTAATGTCTAACAGGACGCACAAAATAAAAGAGAAACGTAAAAATTTTACAGAAAAAATCTAGTTCCAAGGGATGGAACAAAAACACGTAGATTATCTATTGACAAGTGTAAACGTGGTCTTAAGAGTGTTTCAAAATAAAAATAAAACTTCTAGTATTTCTGATTTGCATCATGATTCGGATTATTCGGTGGAAAATATTTGACCCAACATAAGTTCGAAAAACTTAAATCTAGCTACCGACGTTTGAAAGTTCCATTTTTCGCTTACTTGGAAATTTGGAGTTAATGGTATGTTTGATGCCTAAGGTGGTATTAAAACAAAAAGAAATATGACTTCCTCAACAAAATCAAGCGACTAAAAAATGGATTAGTTAGTTCTTCTTCACTAATGTCGAGCAATACCCCATCTTAGGAAAAAAGAAAAATGTTTTTCTAATCTGAAATTCTAATAAAATTTAATGACATGGATATTACCGCGGAACAATTAATGCGTTACAAATATTAATGGATACTGTAAATAGTGCCGAGAATACTTTGGCAAATATTTAATTCGAAAAAAAGTATGAGCATTTAACTAGGGTTACGTACCCAGAAGGAAAAATAAGGTTCTTTTTTAATAATGAATGAAAGTCCTCTAAAAATGAAAAAAACAAAGAAATGCTCTCAGTTGTCAGTGACAATAGACGTAAATGTGGTCTACATACTTTTATATTCTTTAAGTAAATGTATCTGCACATTTATGCTATACCAGATAAACAATATTTCTTATTTGTTTTTAATGCTTAGATCGTTAGTCACTGACCACCAGGTGCAGTTGGTTAAACGGTCATAACTTTTTTCCAAAGAAATATTTGACTAAGTATTCTCGGTATTTGCAGAACATTAATAACACTGTGCAACAGTCGGCTGGTTATTGGACCAAATTCACTTTTTTGTAGAGAGACTGAGGCTTAAGTAGACAAAGTGCTATTTCCGTTTTTCGAAGTTAGCCTCCAAAAAATAGATATCGTGTTTCGAAGTTCGAAAATCTACATTTCGAAATTTTTTTTTTTACTAACGCGTTGAGCAAATTAAACAAGTAAAAATGTGTTCGCGGTTCGCCTTTTTCTTTTATTTGAATGGCTGAAACATTTTTTTTTTAAAGATTTTGTATAACAGCTGTTATACGAGGTGAATTCAGAACTTCGAAAATATGAAAAACCTCATATTTCTGAATTTTCGCAACCCATATAAAACATCTTAATTTGGCTGTGAAGGTCGTTAAATGACGTTTATTTTGATATGCATATCTTTAAACTTTATGAAGAAAAATTTGGCAAAACCCCTGTTTAAGTGAAAAAATTCCTTTTTTTACCAAAAATTTATTTTAACCACCACAATTTCCAGCTGGTAAAACTATTCAATATTAAATAAATCATAAACTTGCATTAAATGTGCTATTTTCAAATCAAAGCACATCGTTTTTAAACGGTTTTATTTAGCTTGAGTTGACAGGCCGGCCGTTGTGAACGAATCTTGTAATTGAAATTTAAGTAACTTCCCGATAAGCTACAAGCTTGAAACTTGGAATATAGTTCAAAACCCGATGACAATGCAATAATAAGAAAAAAATCGCCGCTAGGTGGCGCAAGGATCGAGATATTCGCAAAATTCGCATTCGATTTGGCTCATATTTGGAACACATAATACATGCAAGAATAGAAATCCACCTGTGAAAAAAAATCGCTGCTAGGTGGCGCATGGATCGAGATATTCACAAAAATCGTATTTGTGGTCCGATTTGGCTCATATTTGGAACACATAATACATGCAAGAATAGAAATCGACCTGTGAAAAAAAATCGCCGCTAGGTGGCGCATGGATCGAGATATTCACAAAAATCGTATTTGTGGTCCGATTTGGCTCATATTTGGAACACATAATACATGCAAGAATAGAAATCGACCTGTGAAAAAATCTCGCCGCTAGGTGGTGCATGGATCGAGATATTCACAAAAATCGTATTTGTGGTCCGATTTGATTTGGTCCATATTTGGAACACATAATACATACATGAATAGAAAGCGACCTATGATGCCCGATTTGGCTCATATTTGGAACAAATATTGCATACAGTCCAGTAGAAGTGACATCAAAATATTTTGAAGTTGGAGGAGGGACAAGCATACGTGGCGCAGACGAGTAAAGTCTTTGGAAGGATTATGTATTGAGGACTTAGGTTGTAACAAAATGTCAGGAAAGAGTCCTGGTAATAATGAGTCACTAAATGAACTAAATAGAATGAGAAATAACACGCAATTAAATAAAGAGTAAAAACTTGAAAATAAAGTAATTAAAAAATTTTTTTTTAAGTTAAACGGTTTTATTGAAAACAATACTTACATGAAATAATAATAATACGAAAAGCTAGAAAATAATTAGGTAGGTCCTAGGTACTAGTCATCACACTCCTTATCAATCTATGGCGTTGATCAGACAATTAAATAAAAGCGTTGGACGCGTCATATTTCTATTGATAGTCATAAGTAAACCCAACTGAACCTTAATCTCATCACATTTTTAGAAATTTCACGCGCCCAACGCTTTTATTTAATTGTCTGATCAACGCCCTAGATTGATAAGGAGTGTGATGACTAGTACCTAGGACCTACCTAATTATTTTCTAGCTTTTCGTATTATTATTATTTCATGTAAGTATTGTTTTCAATAAAACCGTTTAACTTAAAAATTTTTTATTTTATTTTATTATACTTATGAGCTCTTAACAGTACTTATGTCCACTGTGCTTCTCAACAAATGATGTTTATCAAGTGTGCGATGCTTTTAAAGTGAGTAAATGAAGCAGTGAAGTGAAGCAATTCTGCAATCGAACTTGTCTTTTGTGTGCGCTAAATTTATTATTAAAACAAGTTTGGTAAGTACTACTCCAGTAGTGTAATCACTCTATACGCTGTATTTTGATCAGCCGATTATAAAAGGCGAGTCGTGGGCTCCAAACAAGATATGCCAAAAATGGTATACCAAAGAAAATAATCGACTGCCCTTTGAGTATAACTATTTTTAAACGGTTTTATTTAGCTTGACTTGACAGGCTGACTGGCGGGCACGAATTTTGTAATTGAAATTTAAGTAACTTCCCGATAAGCTACAAGCTTGAAACTTGGAATATAGTTCAGAACCCGATGACAATGCAATAATAAAAAAATTCCGATAGGTGGCGCATGGATCGAAATATTTCAAAAAATCGTATTTGTGGTCCGATTTGGTTCATATTTGGAACACATACTGCATACATGAATAGAAAGCGACTTATGAAAAAAATCACCACAAGATGGCGCAAGGATCGAGATATTCAAAAAAATCGTACTTGTGATCCGATTTGCCTCATATTTGGAACACATAATACATACAAGAATAGAAAGAGACCTATGAAAAAATTCCTCGCTATGCGGCGCAAGGATCGAGATATTCAAAACATCTTATTTGTGGTCCAATTTGGTTCATATTTGGAACACATTACACATACATGAATAGAAGGCTACCTATGATGTCCGATTTGGCTCATATTTGGAACAAATATTACATACAGTCCGGTAGAAGTGACATCAAAATATTTTGGAGTTCGAGGAGAGACAAGCATACGTGGCGCAGAGTCGAGTAAAGTGTTTGGAAGGATTATGTATTGAGGACTTAGATTGTAACAAATTGTCAGGAAAGAGTCCTTGTAATAATGAGTCACTAAATGAACTAAATAGAATGAGAAATAATAGGCAATTAAATAAAGACTAAAAACTTGAAAAAAAATAAAATAAAAATTTTTAGTCAAACGGTTTTATTGAAAACAATACTTACATGAAATAATAATAATACTAAAAGCTAGAAAATAATTAGGTAGGTCCTAGATACTAGTCATCACACTCCTCATCCATCTAAGGCATTGATCAGACAATTAAATAAAAGTGTTGGATTTTTTTTTATAATTTTTTTTAGATGTATATAACAGAAGCACTTGTTATGTATGTTTAAATTACCGTATTGGAGATAACCGGATAAAACGTCCCAAAAGAGAGTGCATTGAAAGTTTGTATGTGCGTCTGTCAAGACCACATAGCCATAACATTCCCGCACCTCCCAGAAGAAGCCCTTGTCAAGCAACGCTGGAAACAGCTTCTGTGCATATTGCATACGAAGGCGATGAGACGTTTGTTCCATCTGAATCAACTGGATTAGTGAGGCTCATTACACAACGGGAGAATTGGCACAATTTTTAAAGTATGGAACCCACTTGACATCAGATGTAAGAACGTCGGGCTATCGTGACTGGCAAGCATAAACAATATTTTACTGTAAATGATGCTAACCCGTTTACCTTTTGCCATGATGTCGCCGGATTGATGAACGGCATGAGTATAAATCATAATCCACCCGATTGGCGCCTCTTCGTAGATTCTAACAAAGACAGTTTAAAAGCAGTCTTGTTATACAAAGAAAAAATTATTCCACCAGTCCCACTAGCGTACAATACAGACAGGTTTGAAACATACAACAACTTGAAAGTCCTTCTCAATTACATACAGTACGAGCAATACTATAAAAAAGATTGGCCACTTCGATATGAATATACTGTTGGGAAAGCAAATGTTATAAACAGTCCTCTAGTAAGTCGTGAGGAAATCTTGATTCCGCTACTACATATAAAATTGGGACTAGTAAAAAACTTTGTCAAGTCATTCATTAAAACCAATGATGCCTCAAAAGCGTGTCTGAGACAAATGTTTCCTAAACTTTCTTGCGCCAAAATTGAAGCAGGTTCGTATTTAAATTACATATTCACATGCCTTTGATTTACAGATTTTTATATATTTTAATACATGTTTAGGTATTTTTAACGGTTCGGACATTCGAAAGATGATAAAAAGCGAAGATTTCACTAAAACCTTAGATACTAATGATGCGATTGCTTGGGGTGCGTTAAAGGTTGTTATTACTAAGGTTCTTGAAAATTAGCGTGATGACAATTTTCGAGAGTATGTCAACAACCTCGTGGAAGCGTTTTCAAAAACACACGTTCATATGTCTTTAAAAGTGCAATTGATGCATGCTCATCTCGACTGGTTAGAGGACAACTTTCTTCCGAATCCGATGAAATGGAGTCTTGATACTGTAGCAACAACACTGTGCTTTTGAAATTCTTTCATAATTATAGCTAGTTGGCATTGATTTTTAATTGTAATATTTTTTCTTGCCATCAATTTTTTTCTTATATTGTCATATTGTAATTGAATTATTACAATTAAATAATTTATCGTGTAATTTTTAAATAGATATAAAATTAAAATATTTTTTATATATCGGTTTTGTTTTATTTTAAACAACGCGATAAAGTGGTGACCCCGAAAAAATTGTATACGCAATTTAAAAACGTTTTAAAAAGGGAGCGGTCTTTGTCGCATACGCATCACGAGACGATACGGAAGACAACGCTACAAACAAAATCTGCGGTTGTGGAGTTCCGCATCAAGTTCATCATCAATCAACAATTGAAAAACAACAATTCTAAAATAAATTAAATTGTAAATTTGTGTACAAATTTTTGTAAAATATGACATTATTTAGATCACCAACTCGTAATGATAATATAGAACATCAAGAACAGATCGTACCAGGTATTGCACCTTCAACACCAATTCAAATTTATATACAGAAATTCCCACCGTTTTGTACCAAAAACCCAGCAGTATGGGTTTTTCAAATTGTTTAATAGCCTTATGTATATTTCTTGTTGAAAATAAATAGATCACCCCTGAGGATGCTAGCAAGCCTAGCGAAACGTAGGGTCGAACAAGTGGATTAATCTTTTTTACTTGCACTTAAATAGCAAATTGGCCAAAAAGCCTAATTTTTTACTTAGGCTGTGTGCGATTTGACCTAAATTTCTACCTAAATAGAGAAAAAACCAAAATCACTGGAAACTGTCGATAAGGCAGTGTAAAATAAAAATTTAGAATTTTTATGAGCATACTTTTGAAACTAAATTCAAATGTCAAATTTCAAAAACAAAAATATTGATTTTTCAATATTGTATATGCAAATAAATGGCTCTTGTCCATTCAATTTAAGTAAATCATACACTGAAAGAAAAAGACTGCTAAAATCAACCGAAATACGGGTCAATTTCTCAGGGGGCCCGATATTTAGAGGTACTAAGACATTTTTTTTTAATTCAGGAGAGTCTTTAGTTGTTCCATGTGCAAATTTTAAGCCGAATTTCAAAAGCAACGAATACTGATAATGATTTTTTGCCTGGGCCTAAGGAGACAATAAAAACATCAGACAAAAATGTGTTTCTCAGAGGGCCCGCGATTTAGACGTACCAACACATTTTTTTTATTCAGGAGAGTCTTTAGTTATTCCATGTGCAAATTTTAAGCCGAATTTCAAAAGCAACGAATATTGATAATGATTTTTTCCCTGGGCCTAAGGAGACAATAAAAACATCAGACAAAAATGTGTTTCTCAGGGGGCCCGCGATTTAGAGTACTAAGACATTTTTTTTTTAATTCAGGAGAGTCTTTAGTTATTCCATGTGCAAATTTTAAGCCGAATTTCAAAAGCAACGAATATTGATAATCATTTTTTGCCTGGGCCTGAGGAGACAATAAAAACATCAAAGAAAAATGTGTTTCTCAAGGGGACCGCGATTTAGAGGTACTAGGACATTTTTTTTTAATTCAGGAGAGTCTTTAGTTGTTCCATGTGAAAATTTTAAGCCGAATTTCAAAAGCAATGAATATTGATAATGATTTTTTGCCTGGGCCTAAGGAGACAATAAAAACATCAGACAAAAATATGTTTCTCAGAGGGCCCGCGATCTAGAGGTACTAAGACATTTTTTTTAATTCAGGAGAGTCTTCAGTTGTTCCATGTGCAAATTTTAAGCCGAATTTCAAAAGCAATGAATATTGATGATTTTTTGCCTGGGCCTAAGGAGACAATAAAAACATCAGACAAAAATATGTTTCTCAGAGGGCCCGCGATTTAGAGGTACTAAGACATTTTTTTTTTAATTCAGGAGAGTCTTTAGTTATTCCATGTGCAAATTTTAAGCTGAATTTCAAAAGCAACGAATATTGATAATGATTTTTTCCTGGGCCTAAGGAGACAATAAAAACATCAGACAAAAATGTGTTTCTCAGGGGGCCCGCGATTTAGAGTACTAAGACATTTTTTTTTTTTTTAATTCAGGAGAGTCTTTAGTTATTCCATATGCAAATTTTAAGCCGAGTTTCAAAAGCAACGAATATTGATAATGATTTTTTGCCTGGGCCTGAGAAGACAATAAAAACATCAAACAAAAATATGTTTCTCAGGGGGCCCGCGATTTAGAGGTACTAAGACATTTTTTTTTTAATTCAGGAGAGTCTTTAGTTGTTCCATGTGCAAATTTTAAGCCGAATTTCAAAAGTAATGAATATTGATAATGATTTTTTGCCTGGGCCTAAGGATACAATAAAAACATCAGACAAAAATGTGTTTCTCAGAGGGCCCGCGATTTAGAGGTACTAAGACATTTTTTTTTTTAATTAAGGAGAGTCTTTAGTTATTCCATGTGCAAATTTTAAGCCGAATTTCAAAAGCAACGAATATTGATAATGATGTTTTGCCTGGGCCTAAAGAGACAATTAAAACATCAGACAAAAATGTGTTTCTCAGGGGCCCGCGATTTAGTGTACTAAGACATTTCTTTTTAATTCAGGAGAGTCTTTAGTTGTTCCATGTGCAAATTTTAAGCCGAATTTCAAAAGAAACGAATCTTTATAATGATTTTTTGCCTGGGCCTGAAGAGACAATAAAAACATCAAACGAAATGTATGTTTACATGAATCCGAAATCGTAAAGTTTTCGTGGTGACACTGATGAAGGTTCATCTTCAAAAAGTCTTCCAACAATACCACCAACTCTATATCAAAGTCCAGATATTTAAACTTCGACATCGGTACCGTGAATAATGAGTTTTTGCGATATGAAGAAGTCGACGAATTAATTCGTCGATGTAATCAAAGGTGTCCTGTTATTTTTCCACGTGATTGTCATGACGAGGCATTTCCTACCTCGTTGTTAAACAGAATCTTGCCAAATGGAGAGAAAGTGGAGCGTGACTGGTTAGTGTGGAGTGCCAGTAGCAATGCTTTTTATTGTCTACCATGTCGTCTATTAAGCACCAATACTTTAAATCGACCTAAAATTTGTTCTGCGGATATTCGAAATTCCAGGTATGAAAGAAGCTATACGATAAACTGCCATCACACGAAAATACTCAAGATCACATCAAATTTTATATTCAATGGAGATTTTACAAAATCTAATTCAAAAGGAGGCTACAATTGATACACTTATCAATGACCAGCTAATCACTGAAACTCAAAAGTGGAAAGAAATTTTATATAGAATTTTGGACACTATTTTATTTTTGGGTGAAAGAGGCCTAGCTTTCAAAAGAGGGAAAGTATATATCTTGGTGAACGAAACGATGGAAATTTTTTGGGCATCTAAGATCTCATAAGCCAATATGATCCGATACTTAGAAGTTAGGATTTCACAACAGCAGCACAAACGTTTACAAGTTCACTATCATGCCCCAGACATTCAGAACGAGTTTACAGAAATTTGTGGAAAACACGCAAGGGAAACTATATTAGATCAACGCAAGAAAGCCAAGTAACAAACTTTACCATTCAAGAACGATTTTTGACTTTCGTGAATTGTAACCAAAAAACTGGTCAGAAAATCGCTGATCTAATTTTCAATACTTGATTGAAGATTGTCGTGCATAAGGGTACGATAACGACGCCAATATGAAAGGAGCTTACAACGGAGAACTACGTCACATTCTCGACAAAAACTCGAATGCTGATTACTCGCCTTGCGCAACCCACAGTCTCAATTTATGTGGTGTTGATGCTGCAGAATGTTGTACGGCTGAAATTACTTTCTTCGGAGTTGTACAAAAATGTTTTACTATTTTCACCAGCACTCCACAACGATAGGAAATCCTCAAAAAAATGTACCGAGCTCTCTTTGACTGCACAAGCATACGGAGATTTTACCGGCATTCTCAAGTACATCAACAAGTTCGAATGTATTTTGCTATCCTCAATTTTGTTCAAAATACTGACTACCGTTAAAACGTCGTACTCCAAGCTAGAGACGCCACCACAGATGTTGAGGTCCGACGTCTGGTTCCTACCATAAATTCAGAAAACAAAAATTCGGAAACATGTTTTTTCAAGAAAGCATTAGTCAGAACCCTTTTTTCAGAAAGCCAAAATTCAGAAGTCAAAAATCCGGAAACAAAAATTCAGAAATCAATATTCAGAAGTCAAATTTCAGAAGCCAAAATTAAGAAGTAAAATTTTGCGCAAAATTTTATGTTTTTTTTTGCTGCCTGATTACTTTCTGAATTTTGACTTCTGAAATTTTTTTTAGCCTGGAACACAGCAACGTCGATAGAAGGCGTCATATCCAATAGAATTATGGAATATGTATAATATCACCATTGGGTGAAGTCCATACAAATAATTATATCTAAAGGTGGCACAACGTCATTCGAAGTGCGTTTGGGACGTACCCTAACATATTTAATTTCATAAATAAAATAAAAAACGAACATACAATAACAGAAACAAAACTGCAGCAATTTTTAACTGGAGGCGAGCCATATCGGAAACGCAAGATAAAATATAAAGACTTCGTTTTCTTAATATTGTAAATTCATTTGAAAATGATAAATGCAAAAAGATTTAATTAATTACATGTTTGCTATTGCACACAATATAAAATTTTAGATTTTACTACTTTTTTATATGTACATAATTCCTTCCAAATAAACAAACGTTTCTGAATTTTGAGAAAAATTTTATGTTTTTTCTGTCGTCTGATTACTTTCTGAATTTTGCCTTCTAAAATTTGACTTCTGAATTTTCACTTCTGAAATTTGGCTTCTGCAATTTGACTTCTGAAATTTGTCTTCTGAAATTTGACTTCTGAGATTTGAGTTCTGAATTTTGTCTTTCTGAAAATGGGTTCTGACTAATGTTTTCTGAAAAATGTGTTTCTGAATTTTTGTTTTCTGATTTTATGGGGGGCACCGCGACATCTAGATGCCTTATAAGCTGATTTGAAGTTGATCAGGAACCAATGGGAGACAATTTTAAACGAATGCAAAACAGTTGCTATTCAATTGAATATCTCGACATAGCTTCCGGACATTCGTAAGAGAAAACCCAAAAGACGATTTGAAGATAATGGAAATTAGATGATTACGAATGATCCAGAGTCTGATTTTAAAAACAATACATTCTTGGTGATCGTTGAGTCGGTAATCACTGGCATTACTGAACGATTTGTATCTATGAGAAATTTGAACGAGACGTTTTCCTTTTTGTGGCAATTTGAAGACATGGATGAAACTACGTTTCGGGCGAGCGCAGCAAAATTTATTGAAAAATACAAGTCGGACGTTTCTCAAAGGTTAGAATGCGAAATAATTCACTTGAAACACATTTACGAAGCAAATTTTTATAAAGGTCTGTCACCATTGGAATCGCTAAATGCCATCTATGTTCAAAATCTGTATACAATTTTCCCCAACATTTGTGTTGCTTTACGTAACTTTTACACTATACCTGTTACTGTAGCTAGTGCAGAATATTCTTTCAGCGTCCTTGCAAGAATCAAAAACTTTCATATATCGTGTTCATCTCAAGAGCGAGTTTCAGGACTTCCCACGCTTTGTGTTGAATCCGTTTCGGCAAGACAGTTAAATTTTGATATTATTATAAAAAAATTTTGCAGCGAAAAAAGAAAGAAAAGCCACTCTTTGATATCCGAACCTTCTATATTGAATAATTAAAATTTATAATCATCATTATATTTATCAGAAATGTTACCAAATACATAACTAGAAAACATTATTTGAAACAATATGTGGCTGTTAAAAGAGAATTTTATTTCTACGTTGCAATAAAACAGTATAAATAGTAAATATTCTGTGTTAATTTAATTTTCACCTCTTAGTCCAAAAATCATTTAGTTGATGTGGCAAACATTTTTTTGATGTAATCCATCAATAATGATTCATGAATGAGACGTTATTAATTCAAATTTATCAAATGTATTAGTGGTTTTTTTATAGGGGGGCCCTAAACTTGTTTAGTCCCGGGGCCGGATTTTCTCTCTACGGCCCTGGCGACAACACTGTGCTTTTCGAATTCTTTCATAATTATAGTTAGTTGGCATTGATTTTTAATTGTAATATTTTTTCTTGCCATCCAATTTTTTCTTATATTGTCATATTGTAATTGAATTATTACAATTAAATAATTTATCGTGTAATTTTTAAATCGATATAAAATTAAAATATTTTTTATATATCGGTTTTGTTTTATTTTAAACAACGCGATAAAGTGGTGACCCGAAAAAGTTGTATACGCAATTTAAAAACGTTTTAAAAACGGAGCGGTGATCACTAAACGATACGGAAGACGAAACGCTACAAACAAAAGCTGTTGGTTGGTTGTGCAGTTCCGCATCAAGTTCATCATCAATCAACAATTCAATAACAACAATTCTAAATTAAGTTAAATAGTTTGTAAATTTGTGTACACATTTTTGTAAAATATGACATTATTTAGATCACCAACCCGCAATGATAATATAGAACATCAAGAACAGATCTTACCATCATTGAATGTACATGCAGCGACTATACAGAAATTCCCACCGTTTTGGACCAAAAACCCAGCAGTATGGTTTTTTTCAAGTTGATACCATTTTCTCATTACATCGCATAACTGCGGATGAAACAAAGTTTAAACACCTCCTTGCTAGTATTGATCCAGGTGATGTGTTGGAATCTGCATCCCCTGGGATGAAGTACGAAACTTTGAAGGCACGTATCATTGCTGCTTTCAGTGAATCTTCTGAACGCAAGCTTAAACGCCTTTTAAGTGGTCAAGTTATGGGTGATCAACAACCTTCCCATTTTCTACGAACGTTGCAGAGCTTAGGTCGCGGTCAAGTTGATGATAATGTTCTGAAATCGCTATTTTTAGAACAGTTGCCTGAAAATGTACGGGCAATTCTCAGCATCAGTGATCAGCAATATATTAATAAACTTGCAGAACAAGCTGACAAATTTATGGACATGGCTCGTCCAGCAAATATTGCCACTTTAGACAACCAACAGGGTGAATCGCCTTTAGAAAACATTTCAAAGCAAATTGAAGCGCTTGAAAAACGGGTTTCAGCTCTTAATCATAGTAAAAGCAAATTTCGTCGAAGATCTCGATCACGCCATCGATCTGCAAGTCAGAGTAACAATCCGAACTACTGTTGGTATCACAATTGGTTTGGTAATAAGGCTTCAAAGTGCATAGCACCTTGTAGTTCTGTAACAAAAAACTAAACAGCGTTTCGGATCTCGCGGCACCCGATATCGCATATTCTACGTCTGGCCGCCCATTCGTTTATGATAAATCAACTAGAAACAA
Source organism: Eurosta solidaginis (assembly GCF_040869045.1). Taxonomy (NCBI): domain Eukaryota; kingdom Metazoa; phylum Arthropoda; class Insecta; order Diptera; family Tephritidae; genus Eurosta; species Eurosta solidaginis. The sequence continues at coordinate 117,961,498 of NC_090323.1, read as the reverse complement.
TTTTTTGATTGACACTGGAGCTGATATCTCTGTAATTCCCATGGATAAATCTTTATCACAAAAATGTGTAGAAGGTGGCGTCCAACTTTTTGCTGCAAATAGTACGCCAATTAAAACTTTTGCTACCAAAATATTTCAATTTGATCTTGGACTTCGCAAATCATTTTCTTGGTTGCTTGTTGTAGCAGACGTTACTAAATGCATCATTGGGTCTGATCTCCTCAAACGTTTTCATTTGTTGCCGGATTTAAAAAATTGCAAATTAGTTGACGGAAAGACACTTTTGAGAGCACCTGCTAAAATTTCTGTTGAGCCATAATTGGGTATAACAACAATTTTAAAGGACAACAGGGTCTATCATAAATTGCACTTTTTCAGTGCAGTAAAAATAATGTTTTTCATCACATTGAGACTACAGGTCCTCCAGTTTGGGAAAAAGTAAGACCATTGGATTCAAAACGTTTAGCCATTGCAAAAAGGGAGTTTAAGTTTATGTTAGCCAATCATATTATTCGAGCATCAAAAAGTAGTTTGTCCAATCCGCTTCATATGGCTCCAAAAGCAAATGGAGAGTGGAGACCATGTGGCGACTATCGTTTGCTGAATAAAATAACCGTTCCAGATGTATCCTATTCCCTTCATCACAGATTACGTACACAGTCTTCATGGACGCAAAGTTTTCTCGAAGTTAGATCTTATTCGGGCATACCATCAAGTGAATGTTAATCCGCAGGATATAGATAAAACGGCTATTATTACGCCGTTCGGTTTATTTGAATTCCTCAAAATGCCCTTTGGATTGAGGAATGCTGCACAAAGTTTCCAACGCTTGATGGATGAGGTATGTCGTGGTTTAGACTTCGTTTTCGTATATATTGACGACGTCTTAATTGCGTCTAACAACGGAGAGCAACATTTGTAACATCTGACAATACTTTTTGAGCGATTTCGTGAGTTTGACATGATCATCAATCCTGCGAAGTGTAAATTTGGAGTTCAAGAAATCGACTTTCTTAATTTTCACATTTCATCTACAGGAAGAACACCAACTCTAGACAAAGTGCAAACAATTTCCGATTTGCGAAGGTTTATTTGTATGCTGAATTTTTATCGACGTTTTCTACCTCAAGCAGCACAACATCAAGCCCCACTTAATGAATACCTAAAAGGTGCAGTAAAAAAGGACACGCGACTGGTTCAATGAACAATTGAAGCTGAAGATGCTTTTAACAAATGCAAAAATTTGATTGCAAATGCTGCCCTTCTCGCTCATCCCGTTAGAGATGCAAAATTAGCACTTAAAGTAGATGCATCAAATCTTGCCATTGGATCAGTTGTGGAACAACAAGTAAATGGATTATGGAAACCCCTTGCTTTTTTCTCACGTAAGCTCTACTGAATGCAAATACAGTACATATGATCGAGAGTTATTAGCTGCTTACAATGGTATAAAACACTTTCGTCATATTTTAGAAGGTCGCGATTTTACTCTTTTTACTGACCACAAACCACTTACATTTGCTTTTAATCAAAATCCTGCAACAGCTTCACCTAGGCAATACAGACACTTGGATTATATCGGTCAGTTTACTGCGAATATTGTTCATATTGCTGGTGTGGACAATTCGGTTGCAGATGCGATGTCAAGGATATGAAGTTTCTACAATTGATTATACGCGACTCTCTGAGGCTCAGAAAACAGATGAAGATATACAAAAATTACTTCTATCAACTGATTCTGGACTTAAGTTAAAACTGGTACCATTACCAGGTTCTACAACGGTGGTTACGCGGCGTAGGCTGCCACCCGTCCCATCTCCCTCCTTTTTTTATACGTATCTCTATGAATTTATATATTTAACCCGTACTTGGTATTATATTCGATTATTGAATTGTATTGTATCGAATATCTATGAATTTATATATACCCGTATCTTGTACTGTATTCGATTATTGAATTGTATTGTATCGAATTATCCCCTAGAACCATTGCATTGTATTTACCCTTAAATTCCCTATTGGGTCTCTTCATGGACGTGTGGCAGCCTCCACCGCGCAAATCCACCAGATGGAATTCGCCGCACTTACATAGTAGCGATCCGGCAGGATCGCTACCTGTCAAAAAACCACCACCTTTTGTATATACATAAAATTTGATCATTGTCATCTGAACAGCACAGTTTTGTAAACTTTCTTTTTTCTATGAAAATCAATACTTTTGATTATTATATTTTGTGCTATCGTGCGAACTAAAAGTTTTTATTTTTTGATTGGCATTTTTTTGATATTTCCTTGTGATATGCAAATCAGCATCGGCTTGCAAAATTTCTTATTATTGTTATACTTTGTGCTCAATAAGCTTAATCAAAATTGCTCCGCAGTTTGTTGTAAATCGCCTTTTTCCCGGCTAAAGAATCATACAGTGAACTCAAATTCGAATTAAATGTACAAAATTTGGAAGATAATAGAGTAAATTTACAGCAAATGTGCTAACTCGTGAAATGTACGTACGAAGTTACGTTAAAACATAAATATCTGAAAAAAGGGAACTAAACGCAAGGTGCAAATTCCAGAATATCGTGGGTTTGTGCGTCCGTAAAGGAAGCTTAACAAATATCATTTTATTATTTACTTTCTCGAGTAAATCAGCATTGTGTTGCTTTCTGAAACCTCATTTGTGAATTTGCGATTATATACTCATACTAATTTGTCATTTTATTGTCATTGAAAATCATCGAGCGAAAAATAAAAGTTACAGCATTGAATCGCAGCATTTTCTAATGAAAACAACTCTTTCTAAGTAAAAGGTGAAATCTATTGATATAGCGACAGAATACCTATATGCGAAAGCGTATAGCATAAAGAAGCTCCTAATAGTGTGGAATACGTTCCCTTGGGGAAAGGTCAGCGACAGCAGGAACCTCATTAAAAGTGGCACGGAATCACCACCATCGCCGTCACGGAGTCATTACTGTCGGGCATATCCTCAGCAGCCTATATAGTCCGCAACACTGCATATAAACTGGTGAGTACCATCCCATATTAACTAGTGGTCCTTCGTCGCCATTGAAGAAACCAGCCCCTTTAAAAATCACATACATATATTAAAGTATATTCCCCCGGAAAATTTGGCGGCTCCCGCCATAGTTTGAAATACCCAGCATCAAATTCTGCAGGTCAACCCAACTGGTCCCATACTACACCCAATTCAGTCTAACTGGTCCTAGCCTACTACACTCTCGACCAATAGGAAAACTTATCCTTTGGTTTTCCCGTAGAAATAAACACTCGGCAATCTCCAAAATAACCAAAATAGCCAAAATAAAATTAAGTAAGTCCCTCTTCAGAATGGCTAGCGTGGTGGAAAGTAAATTTATATCCGAAACGGATCTCTTTTCGGATTACTGCGCTCGGTTCGGTACAACCGACATCCAAGATAACACCGAGGTATCCCTAAAAATAAAAGACAAAAATATCGATGTGTTCTCGGAAAGGCTACAGAGCGCATATGACGCCGTCGTAGAGTCAGATGACAACGACCTTCCCGACGACTTTAAGGCCTCAGCCTTCAGCAAATACCGCGCCTGCCTTATAGCATATGAAGACACAAAGGCAAGAATAGGCGATCAGCTCCAGCTAAGGGTACTAAGCAGTCCCGTTCCCGCTACAACCACCACTCCCCAAGAAAATTCCGGGATGCACCTCAAAGTACCCGCCTGTGACACCGAAGTCTTTTACGGGAGTTATGATCAATGGCCGTCCTTCCGTGACATGTTCACAGCGGTCTATATCAATCACCAAAAACTCTCAAGCGCCCAAAAATTGTACCATCTCAGGTACAAAACCCAAGGAAAAGCCGACCAGATAGTAAAGCAATTCCCACTAAGTGATGCCAACTTTGCTCTGGCTTGGGAAGCTCTGAAATCCCGATACGAAAATAAAAGAGTCATGGTCGGCAATCAAATCCGAATTCTCATGAATCTAAAAGCGATTCAATCGGAAAACAGTGATGAAATCCAAAGAATGCAATCCTCCGTAAACAACTGCCTCCAAATATTAGCAACCCAACAAGTCTCGACAGAGAGTTGGGATCCCATTTTAATTTATTTAGTAACGTCCAAGCTCCCAGAAAATACTGTTGCGCTTTGGGAACAATCATTAAGCTCCAGACGAGACCTACCGAACTGGTCCCAAATGGATCAGTTGCTGCCTACTCGCTAGCGAGATAGTGGAAAGGGTGGATCAATGGCGACCAGCCAAACCCCGATATAATCCACCCTCCACAAACGTCTCAAGGCCTTCCCCAAGTCAGAACAATCCCCAGTTCAGGCAGGCTCAAACCCAAAACCAAAGCCGCAACCCCCCGCAGAACAGCAACTATACCCAAAATCGCACAAATGCTCATGTGGCCGAGCATCAGAAAATATACGCCTGCAGAATGTGCAAGCAGGCCTCCCACACGCTACAAAGCTGCTTGCATTACAAAAAGCTGGCAATCCTTGAACGGAAAAAATTCGTGAGAGAAAACAATATGTGCGAAAACTGCCTGTCCCAGACCTACCTCTTAAAAGATTGCACAAGCACAAGAACGTGCCTCCACTGCCAAGGTCGCCACAACTCCACCCTCCACGACGCCGGAGTGTCTCATAAAACCAATGGCCCTCGGAAAACAACAGCTCAAGTAGTAACTAGTCAGGACGTTGCCAACACAGATCCCAACGAGGAACTTCCCACCACCTCAAACGCTGCCCGCTTCCAATCTTTGCATGCAGAAAATGATAGCAAGATCATTCTCCCCACAGCGATAGTGTCCCTAGAACACCGAGGAGACTGCCTCAGGCTCAGAGCCTTAGTGGATCAAGGGTCAGAGCGTAGCTTCATCTCATCAAAAGCTCAAATCAATCTAGGCCACCCATATACCCACTCCTTCCCTATTTGAAATATCGGGCATGGGAGGCGGAGTAGTACAAACCTCCAACAAGTTATGCTCACTGACCCTAGTCTCAAATGACCACAAGGTGAAAATAAAGGCCCAGGCAATAGTGATACCTCGGCTTACTAGGCAACTCCCAACACTCAGGCTAAATAACGACGAAATGCGTAAATGGTTACACCTCAAGCTTGCAGACCAGAATTCTCAGAATCCCTCCCAAATCGATCTGGTGTTAGACAGCGATCTCATCCCTCAAATCATGCTAAATGGCATAGAAAAGATCTCGCCCACACTGCTAGCACAAAACACAATATTTGGCTGGATAATAAGTGGCCAGACCCCCGAAAAGGTCGGATCACACTCCTCTCAAGCGTTGGAAGTGACGAATGTTCAGCTGAATGAACAGCTAAGACAATTCTGGGAAATCGAAGAAATACCCAGAACGCGAGTGGAAACCCCAGAAGATAAAATGTGCGAAGACTTTTATCAAAGCACAACTATTCGCATGGATGACGGTCGATATATGGTTCGGCTCCCCTTTAAATCAACATTCCCGAACGATATCGACCTAGGTCAATCCCGTACTGCAGCCCTACGACAGTTCCATGGCATGGAACGTACTCTCCCAAAAAAGGGCGATCTCAAGCAGCAATACGACCAGGTACTCGAAGAATATCTGTCCCTAGGCCACATGGAAGAATGCAGTCCCAATGAAATAGAATCCCTGGGTAAATACTGCTCATTCTATCTCCCTCACCACGCAGTCGTAAGGCCAGACAAGAAGACAACAAAGGTCAGAGTTGTATTCAACGCCTCTAAAAAGTCGGGCTCCGGTCACTTCCTTAACGATGTCTTATTTACCGGACCAACCCTCCAACCGATCTCCGACTTATGTTGTTAAAATGGCGAACATATAAATATGTGTTGAATGGCGACGTCGAGAAAATGTACCGCCAAATTCTCTTGCACCCCGATGACCGAGACTACCAACGGATAATGTTCCGAACCCCCGAACACAGTCCAATAAAGGATTACAAGTTAAAAACGGTCACCTTTGGGGTTAATTGCGCGCCTTTCCTGGCTATTCGCACCCTACACGAGCTGTCGAAAGATGTAGCCGATTCCCATCCACGCGCAGCCCCAATACTAAAATCCGAGACGTATGTTGACGATATTTTATCTGGCAGTGATGATCTCCAATCAGCCGAGCAATCCCTAACAGAGATTATAGACGCTCTCAATTCAGCCGGCTTTCCCCTAAAAAAGATCACGGCAAACCATCCCAACATCCTCCAAAAAATATCGAAAACTGATCTGCTGGAAGCAAACTTTCTCGAGTTCGAAAAGACTAGCACCGCCAAGACCCTGGGCATCCAGCGGAACGCCCTAACGGATACATTATCGTATACCGTCGACTCAAATCCGGCATCCACTGCAGCCATTGCGAAACTTTTCGATCCCGCAGGGTGGCTGACGCCCATAATGATCCAAGCGAAGATGCTCATGCAAGAATTGTGGTTAGACGGGACCGAATGGGACGAGAAGGTTAAACCCATCCGTCTACCGAAATGGGCGCAGTTCTCTCAAAATCTTCCCTCTATCTCAGCCATCCATATACCCCGATAGATGAATTTTACGCCCGATCAACATGTTGAGCTCCACGGATTCTGCGACGCCTCGGAAAAGGCTTATTGCGCAACCCTGTACCTAAGAAGCACCGTCGGTACTCAGGTCCACTCTCCCCTTATAGTGTCCAAAGGCAAAGTGGACCTCGTTGAAATGTCCCTTGGCGACATGTGCGAAGCAAAGACAACCCTGCGGATCTTGGAACCAGAGGACGCGTAACAGCGTACGTGTTGAAATTTGTAACTCGGCTTAGAAATGCTGTAGGAGGCAATCTTACCCCTAACGATCCCGCCCTCTCTTACGCCGACGTCATGCGCGCGAAAATCCGTCTGCTGAGCTTGCTCAGCCGAGATTCCTCGCTTCCGAAAGAAACTCCCTCGAAAATTCAAAACCAATCGGAAAGCGAAGTCCCCTACTGGCACTTGACCCCTTCCTGGATACAAACGGGATTCTCCGTGCCAACGGAAGATTAGTAAACGCCGACATGACCTACAATGAATGTCATCCCATCATTCTCCCCGAAAAGGCTAGATTTACTACCCTTTATATAAAGTTTCTACACGAGAGCTTCCTCCATGCGGAAGTCCGCCTCCTGCAACAAGCTATGAGGCAGGAATTCTATACCCCCCGACTCAAACCTCAGCTGAGAAAATGTATTTTCCAATGTAAAGTCTGCACCATCCATAAGCGACAAACGCAATCCCACATAATGGCAGCTTTACCCCCCCAACGATGTACTTTCGCGCCCCCCCTCACTACTACTGGCGTAGAATTCGCCGGCACGTTTCAAATCAAAGCTTCGATGGTCCGATCTCCAACCCTCGTAAAAGGTTATGTGGCCGTTTTCGTTTGCTTCACCACCAAGGCGATCCGCCTGGAATTGTGTTCGGATCTTACTAGTAAGGCTTTTCTTGCTGCCTTCGCCCGGTTTGTAGGGCGTTGAGGGTACCCGAAACAAATGATGAGCGAGAACGGCACAACCTTCATTGGTGCTAAGCGAGCTACCAAAGTAGAGTTCGTCACCTTCCTCAACGAAGTCTCGACAGATATTGTCCAAAAGTACGCGCCACAAGGCATCGAATGGAAATTTGTACCCCCTGGCGCACCCCACATGGGCGGATTATGGGAATCTGCCATCAAAAGCTTTAAAACCCATCTTAAAAAAGTCGCCGGAACACACAGCTTCACCTTTGAAGAATCCTCGACTCTATTAATTCGTATCGAGGCCGTTCTCAATTCTCGTCCTATCTCCCCGCTTTCTCAGGACCCAGCGGATCTCACCGCCCTAACACCCGGCCACTTTCTCCGAGGCGCACCCCTTTTCGCCATCCCCGAACCGAACTATGAACACCTCTCTTTGATCAACCGTTGGAAACGGTTGAAAGTTTTACATCACCAATTCAGGAAGCGCTGGAAGAATGACTATCTCATGGAGTTACACAAGCGTTATCGATGGCAAACCGCTCAACCTCCCCCTGAAATCGGCGATCTAGTCGTCATCAAGGAAGACAACCTACCCCCTACCGAATGGCGCCTAGGACGCGTGGAAGACACCCATCTAGGAAGAGACGGCCATATCCGAGTAGTCGACGTACGCACGCAAAACGGTGTGATCACCAGGCCTATCACAAAATTGTGTTTCCTGCCACCAGCGGAACCTAATTCAGCCTCGCATGGTTCCCTATCGTCTCCCGAACTAACTACAGTCCACTAAGACTAAATATTGACACCATCTCGGAACATAACTGAACCATCACGTATCTCTCACAATCAGTCCCTAACCTGGCGATTCCTCTCAGACATACCACTAATATGCATTCATATCCTCTCCTTTCACAGATGGATCGTCAGCGCCCTCCGGTTCCCACACCACGTCGCTCGCTGGAATCGCGAGTCGTAGTACCCGCAGCCCCGACACGTCGCATCATCCCCGCGGTGGCTGATTACCGCAAATGTCGTCTCTGCTTGCAGCATCACGCGCTTTTGGTGTGCCCTCTCTTTCAGGCAATGCCCACGCACGGTTGGTTATAGCCAAGGCACACCAATTCTGTAGCAACTGTTTGGCATTATCGCATCGGACCAACCAATGCACATCTACTGAACGATGCCGGGACTGCGGGGGCTTCCACCACACCATGCAGGCCGCCAAGCACCCACCGAAGAGGAGTCTCATCCACAACCACGCCGCCGCGTCGCTACACCTCACCGTCGTCATCGTCAACAGCAGCCTGCGAGGTCGCTTCGGCGCGCGCCAACCGCGCATCCAACCCCGCGACGCAGCGTCGGGGAACGTACCATCCGGTGCACCGCGACCGGCTTGCGCACCGCCACATATAAAACGAAGGTGGGAAAAATCCTGATCCAGGAAGCAGTACGCGCCTTGCAGGAGCTGAAATACACATTAGGCGCTTAGTGCGCCTAGGCGGCCCAGGATGGTTACGCGGTGTAGGCTGTCACCCGTCCCATCCCTCCTTTTTTTATACGTATCTCTATGAATTTACATATTTAACCCGTACTTGGTATTATATTCGATTATTGAATTGTATTGTATCGAATATCTATGAATTTATATATACCCGTATCTTGTACTGTATTCGATTATTGAATTGTACTGTATCGAATTATCCCCTAGAACCATTGCATTGTATTTACCCTTAAATTCCCTATTGGGTCTCCTCATGGACGTGTGGCAGCCTCCACCGCGCAAATCCACCAGATGGAATTCGCCGCACTTACATAGTAGCGATCCGGCAGGATCGCTACCTGTCAAAAAACCACCACCTTTTGTGTATACATAAAATTTGATCATTGTCATCTGAACAGCACAGTTTTGTAAACTTTCTTTTTTTTATGAAAATTAATACTTTTGATTATTATATTTTGTGCTATCGTGCGAACTAAAAGTTTTTATTTTTTGATTGGCATTTTTTTGATATTCCCTTGTGATATGCAAATCAGCATCGGCTTGCAAAATTTCTTATTATTGTTGTACTTTGTGCTCAATAAGCTTAATCAAAATTGCTTCGCAGTTTGTGGTAAATCGCCTTTTTTCCGGCTAAAGAATCATACAGTGAACTCAAATTCGAATTAAATGTACAAAATTTGGAAGATAATAGAGTAAATTTACAGCAAATGTGCTAACTCGTGAAATGTACGTAGGAAGTTACGTTAAAACATAAATATCTGTAAAAAGGGAACTAAACGCAAGGTGCAAATTCCAGAATTTCGTGGGTTTGTGCGTCCGTAAAGGAAGCTTAAAAAATATCATGTTATTATTTACTTTCTCGAGTAAATCAGCATTGTGTTGCTTTCTGAAACCTCATTTGTGAATTTGCGATTATATACTCATACTAATTTGTCATTTTATTGTCATTGAAAATCATCGAGCGAAAAATAAAAGTTACAGCATTGAATCGCAGCATTTTCTAATGAAAACAACTCTTTCTAAGTAAAAGGTGAAATCTATTGATATAGCGACAGAATACCTATATGCGAAAGCGTATAGCATAAAGAAGCTCCTAGTAGTGTGAAATACGTTCCCTTGGGGAAAAGTCAGCGACAGCAGGAACTTCATTAAAAGTAGCACAGAATCACCACCATCGCCGTCACGGAGTCATTACTGTCGGGCACATCCTCAGCAGCCTATATAGTCCGCAACACTGCATATAAACTGGTGAGTACCATCCCATATTTACTAAACGGAAATTTACTGCGATGTATCTAAATGTAAGCCTAGGCCTATACTTCCTACTAGTTTTCGACGACCTGTTTTTGACATGCTTCATAATCTTGCACATCCTGGTGTTAGAGCTACAAGGAAATTAATTGCAGATCGTTTTGTTTGGCCAAAACTCAATAAGGACGTTAAGATCTGGACCAAACATTGCTTACCTTGCCAGTCATCAAAAGTAAATAGGCACACAGTGTGCCGCACACTCATTCTTCAATTGGTGAGTTCCCTTTATCTTCAAAGCGTTTTTCAGAATTACATTTGGATTTGGTTGGTCCTTTGCCACCATCTGAGGGTTTCATGTATCTATAACGATTATAGACCGTTTTTCGTGATGGCCAGCAGTCATTCCAATAACAGACGTTACAGCGGAGACTGTAAGCAGAGCTTTTTTTGATGGTTGGATTGCAAGATTTGGAAGCCCAAGTATAATTATTTGTGATCGTGGTCGTCAATTCACTTCAAAAACGTTTCATCACTTAGCTAGTTTTATTGGAGCTAAGATTCAACACACTACATCTTTTCATCCACAAAGTAACGGCATGGTTGAAAGGCTACATCGAACTTTAAAATCTGCCTTGATTTATCAAGCTAATTCGCAATGGTCAAAAAGTTTGCCTTCAGTACTGCTTGTTTTAAGGACAGTGTATAAAGATGATTTGTGAGCGTCAGTAGCTGAAATGATGTCATTTCCACTGAGTTTCTAGAACGTCTTAAAATAACAATACAAAATATTCAACCACAGCCTATTGCACATCATACCAACAATAAACCATTCGTTCATGCGGATCTGTGTCAATCAAAACAAATTTGGGTTCGTAATGATGGATACAAAAAACCTCTGCAACCAAAATACTCCGGGCCTTTTCCGGTAATCAAACGTACGAACAAATTGTTCACTATCAAACTTGAAGACACAGTATCTATAGACAGATTGAAACCGGCAATTACGGATGCACGCGATTTAAATGAAACCACTTTCCAACAATCAATTGAGCAAAAAGATATTCCATCACATGTTCCAAAAAGAAGAAAGGTCGCTTTTCGCTAGGAAGGCGGTATTGTAGCAACAACACTGTGATTTTGAAAATCTTTCATAATTATAGTTAGTTGGCATTGATTTTTAATTGTAATATTTTTTCTTGCCATCAAATTTTTTCTTAAATTGTCATATTGTAATTGAATTATTACAATTAAGTAATTTATCGTGTAATTTTTAAATCGTTATAAAATTAAAATATTTTTTATATATCGGTTTTGTTTTATTTTAAACAACGCGATAATACAAAGGCAAAAAGCTAAACGCTATGAGAGCTGATATATGTTGTGGCTAAAGATTGCTGAGGAAAGCTTGGACAAGGACGAGAACGAAATTGAGGCCTTAACGGTGTAGTTTAAGAAAATAAACTTGTTTCAAACAATATGTAAAATCATTTGTAATAATAAGCTGCAGTTCTACTGTTTAGTCAAGCTTTATCTGATTTAATTGTACAAAATTTTTATGTAGGGACTGGTTTAGTTGTCGTTTTTACACACACTTAAATCATGGCATATGTGATCGTCATAATTTGTTGAGGAGCACAGTGGATATAAGTACTGTTAAGAGCTCAAAAGTATAAAAACGCAGTGCTTTGATTTGATAATAGCACATTTAATACAAGTTTATGATTTATTTAATATTCAATAGTTTTACCAGCTAGAAATTGTGTTGGTTAAAATAAATTTTTGGTAAAAATATGAACAGGGGTTTTCCCAAATTTTTCCTTAAAGATATGCATATCAAAATAAAGGCCATTAACCACCTTCACAGCTATCCTAAGGTTTTTGATATGTGTAGCGAAAATTCGGAAATCTCAGGTTTTTCATATTTTCTGACTTTTCACCTCGTATAACAGCTGTTGTACGAGATTTCTCAAAAAAAGAATTCAGCCCTTCAAATAAGGGAACGGGTTAAAAAAAAATCTAATTTCGAAATGTAGATTTCGAACTTCGAAAGCCGATATCTATTTTTTGGAGACTAACTTCGAAAAACGCAGATTTTACTTTTTATATTGCTGAATTTTATTAGAATTTCAAGTTAGAAAATAATTTTTGTATTTTTTTTTACTCCTAAGATGCGGTATTGCTGGCCACTAGCACCTTTTGAAGAATTAACTATTCCATAGGTTTAACTGCTTTATTTTGTTGAGGAAAACGCATTTCTTGTTACTTTTAATCACACCTTTGTCACCGAACATACCACTAATTCCCAATTTTCAATTTTGCGAAAAACGGAATTTTCGAATGCCGGAAGCGACTTTAAGGGGTTCGAACTCATGTTGGGCGACACCTCATATTTTCCGCCAAATAATCCGAATCTTGATGCAAATCAAAAATACGATAACCTTTGTTTTTTTTTTTTTTTGAAACACTCTAACCAATATTACCTACTTACTTAATTGGCGCTTAACCGTTTAAACGGCGATGGCCTTCCAACAAGTCGCGCCAGTCGCTTCTTCGCTCTGCTAACTGGCGCCAATTGGCAACACCAAGGGAGTTTAAATCGTTTTCCACCTGGTCCTTTCAGCAGAATGGGGGCCGCCCTTTTCCTCTGCTTCCATAGGTTGGCTCCGATAAAAGATTTTTCTTAGCCGGAACGTCATCTGTCATTCGCATAACTTGGCCTAGCCAGCGTAGCCGGTGCGTTTTCATTCACTGGACTATGTTGATGTCTGCGTCAAGCTCGTACATTAAATCTCATCATTAAATCTTCTTCGGTACTCGCCATCGCCAACGCGTAGAGGTCCATAAATCTTTCGAAGGACTTTTTTCTCGAACATTCCCAGAGCCGCTTCATCTGATATGCTTAGTCGGGTTTGATCGGAACTTTACGGTAGACCAAAGTTTACCTATACTGGCAGAGCAGTAACAATTCTTTAATGCTCCTCCCATTTCACCCGCTTGTGTTTATCCACAAGCTATCTGGTGCGCTGCTTTATGTCCCGTATTTGGGGGTCGTCAGGGTCATATTGTCTAATAACGTCACGCTCTCTCGCTTAAGTTGACGCCTCGGCTGGAAAGTGGGGCCGCACTTCCGGGGTTCTTACAGCGGAAATAAAACGAGCCGACACGGGCTCAATGACCTTGTGGAAAGCACGCTCCCCCATCGCAGCAATGCGATTTTCTGTGTATCTTTCCCCTTTCCTATTTCGAAGTTTATGAAAGTGCGTTTTTAGAAGTGATAAATTCTACTGATCGCTCGTTCGAAATAAGTATGGGTAAGTAGTCGAATGCCAATGTTATCATCCGCTGCCAGTTGACGCAGTTAACAAGTACTACACTCACGATGGATATATCTGGCGAACTATGACAGCTTCCTTCCATACGTGTGGTGGAGTCCTCTTTTATGGTGCACAAGGTCGTTTCTTCTAATTTTCCGCCAGCATCTCACACCTGGTGGGGATTGAAATCGCCTAGAATAATGCCAGGGCAATATTAACTGGTGCAACAGGCGAAGGAGTGATGTAAATGTTGATAATTTCTAAATTTAAATTGCCTGACTGGACAGATATGCCTTCGCTTCCCAAGGCAGCCGGGTCTATGTACCAGAGCGACTCGGGATTTTTCCCGACCAAGAGCTGTCATTTCAGTGTAACCCCATTTAATTTGATGCGCCCTTAGCGCCCTCCCACTACCCTCTAGTAGCCCCGCTGCTCAACAAGCCACAACAAGTACCAGTTGCTGCTCGCGCCCCCCGGCGCCACCAGCTCATACGGCCGCACCTACCCATAACTACAACCTACGTGGTAGAGTCGGTAGTTACGGAAACAGTTCCTACCACCTTTTGCACCGTTTTCCAGCCCACAATATATATGTTTGCGACATCTTCCAATGCAGCTCCTGCCTCTGACTGTGTCACTTTCCTAGATGTTCTGGTATCAGTGACGGCAACCCCTCGACGGGCTGCATCGCGCCATGCTACCAGGCCGCAAACCCAACTGCACAGGGTACTCCAATGCTCACAACAGCACTTGCGTCCTGGACTCCCTCAACTCAGGCGTAGTCACCCGCTACTTACCCCCAGAGTGACAACGTCTCCCCCGTTGCACTTCTGAATACCGCAGTTAAACTAAAATTGGTTAACTGGGAAGATCACGGAGAGAGCTGATTTTATGAAGCGGCATAACATCTGCATTGCTGCGATCCATGAGAGAAAGATCTGCTCTGGATATAACGTCGACAGAAAAAATCGCGAGGCGGTCTCGCGTTTATCACCCATCTCAGTGTAATATATCTATTTGATCCCGACATCGGCCGCAGGGAGAGTGTCCTGGACGCCCAGCCATATAGGTCCGGTCAGGCGATGTAAATTTAGAAATCATCAACATCTACATCCCTCCTGTCAACTGTTGTCCACTGGATACTGCCCTGATATCAGCGCATTATTCACTGGCGATAATCGCATTATCTTAGGAGATTTCAATTCCCACCACGATCTATGGCATTCTAACCTACAGGCGGAAAGCAGAGATATCATGTTGGCGGACCAAATGAAGAAACGACGTTCTGCACGATAAACGGAGACGCTCCCACTCGTATGGTAGGAAGCTGTCACAGGTCGCCAGATGTATCAATCGTGAGCGCAGGACTAGTAAACTGCGTCAACTGGCAGCCGATGGTATCATTGGCATCCGACCACCTACTCATACTCCTTTCGCTCGAGCGATCTGCCGACTTCATCACCACTGAAAAACGCACGTTCATCAATTTTAATAAAGGGAAGTGGGATGATTACAAAACTTATACTATCGCTTTGCTGCCCTTGTGGTGACCTGATGGTCGTCGGAAAAGGGTGAATAAGGCTCGAAAGCCGATCTCTAGGCTACCTACAGATGTAAGTTGCCGGAATGTTTTTAAGAGAAAGAAAAAGTCATCATATGTTTAATGTTCATATTCAATCTGTTTCTTTATTCAAAATCTTAATCTATTTATACAATTTTTGGTGACACAAATTTAGTTTCTAACTCCGCCTTACTTGTCTCGTTTTCCCATAACTTCCAAGGCTTGGAAATGCTTTGAAGGGCAACCAATCAGATTTCCGTTAGGTAAGCAGAAATATTTACATTTATAAATGTTCATTGTCTAACTGCATTCCGATGCAAGCAATGGCATTGCAGTAGGTCAGTACTCATGTTCATTGGTTGTGTGTACATATTGTTACGAATATTAGCAAAACTAAGGAGTGCTGCCAGCTCTAAGCGATGCTAAGCAGTGACGTGAATGCACATCAATAATTCAATCATCATGTATCTACATAAACGAAACAATAACTGCGTATACATATATGTACCATGTACGTGTACGAGCAGCAGAGAGTCAATGCACAAATACATGCATATATCTGAGATACTCCTATAAGTATGCAATGAGAAAAACTATAAAATTGTGCAATTGTAGTTACAGCTGAGAAGTTTGAGAGCTACTGGACTAGTAGATTCTGGAAGCGTCTGGAAGATGCGAACGGGGAAACCAAAGAGTATAAAAGGCGACAGCTGTAGAGGCGCTGTAATTCAGTTTGAGTTGAGCTATCAATCAGTTAGTGATTAAGCACGCGATCTGGCGGCCAATAGTAGAGTTTCATTTGAGTTATGAATCAGTTTGGTTATTAAGCCAGCGAGTAGCAAAGTATAAGTGTTATTGTGAAGTACTTTAATAAAGTCCATTTTTCCATTATTCAAAATTGGAGTTATTTATTCAACAGTTTAGTGATTCGAACTTAGCAGAGGATTGCAAATAAGAGGATTTGCAGTAAATTCGTTACAATTGGTGTCAGAAGAGGAATTGTTGAATAAATTCCAGAGGACAACAAGGACATGGCAAAGTTAAGTGAATTGAAGATCCAGCAACTGAAGAAGGAGTTGGAGAGCCGTGGATTGAATACAAGCGGCGTTAAACTCGAACTTCAGGCACGACTACGAGAAGCAATGGAATTAGAAGGAATTGATGTGGAAGAGTATGTCTTTCATCTTGATGGCGAGGAGAAAACAAAAATTGAAGAGAAAAACGAAACATCGCAGACAATTACCAGCACAGACTTGAACATGATATTGGCTGCAATAACTGTTCAAACATCGACAGTAACATCCAAGATGGAAGCACAAGAGGCACGTATAACAGAAATGTCATCACAAATATCCACCAACATGTCATCACAACTGGAAGAACAGAAAACGTATATGTCATCACAGATGGAATCCCAAGAGACACGAATAACATCGAAGATGGAAGAACAGAAGACGTATATGATATCCCAACTGGAATCGCAGGAAACCCGTATAACATCACAATTGGAAGAGCAGAAGACATATATGGCATCCCAGCTGGAATCACATGAGACACGTATTTCAGAAATGTCGACACAGATTACATCAAAGATGGAAACACAACTGAAAGAGCAAGAGGTGCGTATATCATCAAAACTCAAAGCGCGTATGGACGAGAAAATAACGCAGTTTGAAGAAAAATTCGAGGCAGAGGTGGATGCGTTGAGATGTCGTATACAGGAATTGCAACTTAATCGGCCGGCTGCTTCAGCGAGCAATACGAAGGTAAAAACTCCATCCTTTGACGGCTCTGTTCCTTTCAAGGTCTTTAAGCTACAGTTTGAGAAGACCGCAACAGTGAACAACTGGAATGCTGAAGATAAAGTTGCTGCACTATTCATGGAGTTGAAAGGGCCTGCAGCTGAGATTTTACAAACCATTCCAGAGGGCGAACGGAACTGTTATGAAGCATTGATGGGCGCTCTAGAGAGACGATACGGAACTGAGCATAGGAGACAGATATACCAAATGTAGTTGCTGAACTGCTTCCAGAGGCCTGGTGAAACATTGCAAGAGTTTGCGTCGGATATTGAAAGGCTAGCACATTTAGCGAATGCGGACGCACCCGTGGAATACACTGAACGGCTAAAGATTCAGAGCTTTATAAGTGGCATACGGGACGTCGAAACAAAGCGAGCTACATACGCAAACCCAAAGACAACATCCACAGAAACGGTGTCACAAGCTCTGATTCAGGAAACAGCGTCGCTTCTGTGTAAGCCAGTTTTCAAAGCACGCCGTGTGGAAGTAGAAAGGCCAGAGTGGGTAGACACAATTTTGGAAGCACTGAAGGGAGTTATTAAATGTTTCAAGTGCGGCAACCCAGGTCACATTGCACGTCATTGCGATCTTGGTCCTAATAGTTCCAACAATGTGGGTGGCCGTAAACGCAAAGCTGGCGGAAATGAGCAAGAGCGCGTCGGATGTAAAGGTCGAAAACTTGCCCCGGCTATTGAATGTCCTGTGATATCTGTGTCGCAGATTGGAAGGAAATCAAGCAGTCTTACCATCATAGGGAATGTGGATGGTAAAGAGCGTGTACTGACTGTAGATACGGGGGCATCTCATTCCTTGATTCGATCTGATTTGGTCTACAGGAGAGTAAAGTCATTACCTGGAGCAAGGTTGCGTACGGTCACAGGCGAGTATAATCAAGTCCAAAGCGAAGTGGTATGTGAGGTATTAATTGGAAAAGTCATGGTTCTACACAAATTCGTTGTGGCGGAGATCGTTGATGAAGTCATATTGGGAGTGGACTTCTTGGTTGACCATGACATCAGGATCGATATACGGAGAAAAATTATGCGCTATAAGAACCAGGACATACCACTTAACTTTAGTTTGGAAAAAGGGTTCAGCAGTAATCGGGTACTGGTGGGAAAGACTCGACAAAGACCACGAAAGTCAAAGGCAAAGGTTGATAGATCGAATGGGCCAAATAAATCAAAATCAAAAGTACCTGCGAGAGAAACACTGGCATTGACAAAACCTAAAAGACGCAGGAAAACAAAGCAACGTATTTCCGAGAAAGAATGCGAGGGTAGTTTCAAGCCAGAGCGCACTACTGTGGGGAAACGTGGTAACGATACTGATAATACAAAGCAAATCCGTTCAGCGCAAGCTCTACGAAGTAGTTCATCGGCCAAACAACAGAGTGTGAAGGAACGAACCAGGGTATTGAGTGGTAGGATGAAACACAGGTACCATGAGAACAATAATTCGAAAGGTTTCTTCGCGGGAGATTTGGTACTGTTATACAACCCTCACCGGCGGAAAGGTGTTCCATCCAAATTTCGGTGCAGTTGGGAAGGCCCGTACAAGGTTGTGAAGAAGATCAGTGATACCATCTACCGCATACAAAGCATTGAGAAACCACGGAGTAGAAGAGTGGTACATTTGGCGATGCTAGCAGCGTTTAGATCGAGAGATTTGTCTGATCGGGACGATCAGACTTAGGTGGAGGGCAGTGTTACGAATATTAGCAAAACTAAGGAGTGCTGCCAGCTCTAAGCGATGCTAAGCAGTGACGTGAATGCACATCAATAATTCAATCATCATGTATCTACATAAACGAAACAATAACTGCGTCTACATATATGTACCATGTACGTGTACGAGCAGCAGAGAGTCAATGCACAAATACATGCATATATCTGAGATTCTCCTATAAGTATGCAATGAGAAAAACTATAAAATTGTGCAATTGTAGTTACATCTGAGAAGTTTGAGAGCTACTGGACTAGTAGATTCTGGAAGCGTCTAGAAGATGCGAACGAGGAAACCAGAGAGTATAAAAGGCGACAGATGTAGAGGCGCTGTAATTCAGTTTGAGTTGAGCTATCAATCAGTTAGTGATTAAGCACGCGATTTGGCGGCCAATAGTAGAGTTTCATTTGAGTTATGAATCAGTTTGGTTATTAAGCCAGCGAGTACCAAAGTATAAGTGTTATTGGGAAGTACTTTAATAAAGGCCATTTTTCCATTATTCAAAATGGAGTTATTTATTCAACAGTTTAGTGATTCGAACTTAGCAGAGGATTACAAACAGGAGGAATTCGTTACAATATGTTTGTACATATATATGTGACATTGCTACTCTAGCTCATTAATCGTGTGTATACACTACACCCTGCCTATCCCGACTGATGCCCGTCAAGGGGAGAGCGATTTCCACAAGATAATTAACTCCGCCTCGGCTTGTTTTATTCTTGCCGGAGGAATCCCGGAAATCCGGCCAAATTTTCGTGCGGAGGCCGCAACTCTAGCGAGAGAACGTGACCTTATAAGACAGCACGATCCCGGCGACCCCCGCATAAGGGATATAAACCAACGCATCAGATTGCTAGTGGATAACACAAGGGGGCGAAATTGGAGGAGTACTTGAAGAATTGTAACCTCTCTGCCGTTGCAGATAAGCTATTGTCCACCGTAAAGTCCCTATCCGACTAAGCACAATAACAAAATCTCCATCGCCTTTGGCGATAAAGTGTTTTCGGATGCGAAAAATACGCGAGCGCTTTTTGCCAGCAATATGTAATGCATTCTACGGTTGACTAAGCCAGATGGCGGCCCCCAGACGCACACACAAACATAAATTCAGCGCGTCCGCAATTACCATCACCGCCAAAGAGGTTGAAGATGCCATCGTTCACGCTAAACCATTTAAAGCAGTATGTCCAGACGGCATAGCCATGCCGATGCTTAAAAAAATTGGCAAAGAGGGATTTAATTTTCATGTCTTCAACTTGTCCCTTTCCACCTTCGTCGTCCCCAAAAAATTGAAAATGGCCAAGGTGGTTCCGCTACTAAAGCCTGGGAAACCAGCTATAATAGGAGATGCTTATCGTCCGATTTCTCTCCTATCGCCAGTAGCCAAGACACTTGTAGCCATTCTGCTTTCCTACTTTAATACAAATTTGCAACTAGCCAATCATCAGAATGGCTTGCGAAAATTGCATAGCACTGCCACCGCGCTAAATGCCTGTCAAAAGCTTTTGATACGGTCAACCATGGCAAGTTACTGCAAGACCTGGAAGGGTCTCCCCTTCCCCCAAGTCTCAAAAGGTGGACCGCAAATTATCTGCCTGGTCGGCAAGCATCGGTGCAATTCAGGGCAGACGGTGCCACAGCGTGGTGTCCTTCCCCACTTTTGTTTAATTTCTACATATCAACGCGCCAAATGTCTACCATATGGAACATACACGTCTATGGCATTACGCTACCGACTGTCTTACACGAAAAATCTCGGGTGTGACGTTCGATCAAGATCCACATTTTGGAGAGCATGCAACCACAACTGTTCCTAAAATCCAGAGCCGTAATAAAATCTCCAAATCTCTTGCCAGCAGCACTTGGGGTAAAGACAAAGAAACGCTCATTACCACTTACAAAGCAATTGGCTGGCCGATTGCATGTTTCGCGTCCCCGATATGATCGCCAAACCTAAAGGTTACTCACTGTAAGAAAATACAGGCCTGCTAAAATACTGCCCTCAGAACCGCTAAGGGCTATCTTCTTATGTGCCCACAACACTACCTACACAATGAGACGAGACTACTCCCCATTAGGGAGAGAAATGAAACGCTGAACAAACAGTTTCTGTGGAACACCCAGAAACTTGCAGAAACCTGGGGATCCCAACAGATATCTGATAGATGAGGCTACATCACCCAGTGGCTTAAGGGGTCATCTCCGTAAGGATTATGCGGAAATACGCCACCTGAGAACACAGCCGTATGAAGCAAAAAAGCAGAAGCATGTCCTCAGTGATATCCACAAACAGGCGTCGGACCTCTATGTCGGGAAGTGCTGTTAGGGCCCTAGGACTGGACGTCCACAAACGATTTGTAAAAATAACGGGTCGAAGGATGTTGGGATCTAGCCCAGACAACCCCATGCGATGCCGATGCAGCCATCCTTTGCACATGACATACTGGCAAGAGTGTGACCGCCCTACAAATATTCGTATCTGGCACACGCTTAAAGATCTGCCCCCGGATTGGAGCAAGGATCTCCTGGGAGGATGACAATTTATGGGAGGGACACAACAAATTAAACGGGGTTATACTGAAATGACTGTCCTTGGTCGGAAAATCCCGAGTCGCTCCGGTTCATAGAATCGGCTGCCGTAACATATTTTGCCTCCTATTCTTTTGTTGAAATGCAATTGGAAAAATAATTTCACTTGCAAAGTGTGAAATCACTCTTAGCCACAGCTAATGTGAAATTCTTTATCTTGTGCTTTACATGTAGCAAAAGTTTAAAATGCCAGCTTTTGTATGTCAGAGGTACTAGTGTCGGTCGATCTGCCGTTCTCCATAAAAATATGTGCAATCTACTTATCATGCATACGAATGCGTTGAAGGCATGTATATGAAAAAGTTCATTCTGACGCTGCCATTACAGTCAAAATATAAAAAACACCGATGTATAGACCAACATCGATTACAATGGCTTCAAACATTGATGCTATCATGGATCCGATGTTTAGTCACGATATCGATGATTTAAGAAACATCGAATATTTTTCTATGGTAATTTAAATATTTTGTTTTTCGCGAGTTAAAAGGTCTTTTTAACCCAACCCATAAGGAGTGCAGAGCAGGTCAAGGCAAAGCAGAGCACCTGTCTAAAGCAAACAACGAAGAACGAACCCAGAGCAAAAAACTTATAAAACACTTTTCAATTTTCAAAACAATCGAGCTTTGTTTCAACTGCAGCTTTGTCTGAAATATGCACTAAATTACAAACACACTAGATTCAATTAATTGTTTACTTTTAAAATTTTATATTTGATTTTTTTTTTCATATGAATTATTTGAGTATTGTATTCATAAATTACAATTTTATTTTTGACGTCTGACAATTTGTTCTTTGCTGTAGCAAAAACGCTCGTGCAGAAATTTTGTGATCTAGATCGTGCTGTAAAAAAGAAGGTAGTTCAACGTCAATCGCGTCACATCGCATGTAGGACATACATTAAGTATGTCAGGGTGGATTCTAGACAAGTAAGAGTTTAACATGTAACAGTATCCAGAACGAAGATGGGCCAGGGGGACTGATGCCTCCCTTGGTAGTATACTTTCTTCTTCTGCAAGGGTTGGATAGTGTATATTGATAACGGGGTTTACCGGGCGCGACCTAGTTTACTAAAGTACTGCACAATTCGATTCGTTTTTTTGTGCACAGTGTGATTTGGTGTTATTGCCGATGTTAGCTTGATCACAGCATTAACTCGACAACGAGTGTGAACGAGAGTTGAATGACAATGCAACTACTATTTTCCATTGAGGCTTGAGTGGTTTGCCTTATAACTATTTTAATTGCCTTTCGAGTAGCGAGCGAAGTAACAGTTATAACAAGAAAAAATCAAGTAAATTACTCGATTCATTTGAACTGTTGCATTCGCTCTACGTACTTCTTTCCGAAAATTAACAAAATAAAACGAAGCTGCAATGGTGGAGGCGTAAGTATATAATTTTTAATAAATTATTTTTGGATTAGTATTATTTAGTATGTGTGAAGTATATGAAATAATATCTATGTTATAGTTAACTTCAAGTAGCTCAGTAATAGAGGGCGATGGTGATATCAGTGGACAGGAAAACTTTAAAGAAATTAAAGCAAAAATTTTAAGCAGGGAGTACGAAATTTGTAACAAAAAAGGGCGTAGCGCGGTTTGGAATATTTTCGGCAAGGTAAATACTAGCACGGACATCGAATTCGACAATATAGTTGCTTGCAGGACTTGTTGGAATAAGTTCAACCAAGGTAGCACTTCTAATTTAGTAAGGCACAAGTGTTATAAAAGCACAAAAGAAAATGTTTCTTCTTTAAAATTAGAAATTAGTGCTGACTTGAAACATGATGGTATGAATATTTTAACAGGGTGGGTGATTGTAAATTGGCGCTCTTTTCAAGCAGTACAAGATAGCGGTTTGCTGAAGTTTTCTGAATTTCTTGTGTCAATCGGCGCAAAATATGGACCCCGCGTAAATGTTGAGGCATTGCTACCACATCCGACAACAATATCCACAAATATAAATAGTTTATATGAAAAAACTCTGTCCATAATCAAAACTGAATTGCAGTGCATCTTTAGAAATAGAGATAAGATAGGTTATGGCTTGACTTCTGATATATGGACCGATAATTTCATAAGAACGTTATATATGTCCCTAACAATTCATTATGTGAAGGATGGTATGCTCATCAATCGCCTATTAGGATTATCAACGTTTAAAGGAGAAAGATGTACTGGTTACGGTTATGATTTCATTAAAAAATTAGAGTTTGAACAAATAAATAAAATTATCACACTATCTCGGCTGCGGTTCGAAAACACCCTATCTCAGAAAATATTTGAATAACGCCCTATATCAGAATTTATTTCAAAAACTCCCTATCTCGGAATCCGTTTGAAGAACGCCCTATCTCAGATTTTGTTTCAAACCGCCGCAGCCGAGCGAGATAGGCTGAAATTCCACTCAGTCGATATATCACAAGTAGTTGTTCAGTAAATAGCATAAGCACTTTGAATTATACAACACTAGTAACCGTTAATTTTCTGTTTAGGGGAAAATATCCAACAAAAGATGTTAAATATATTAAAATTTCATGGCCTACTGGTTGAAAAGGCCGTATTTGTTACTAATAGAGGAAGAAATATGAAGAAAGCTTTTGAGTCCTATAAAAATGTCTCATGCATAAACCATTTGCTAAATAATGTATTGGAAAAATCTGTCAGAGGTATCCTTTAGGTGAATTAAATAGTAGAGGCAGCTACTAAGCTCGTAAAATTTTTAAAAAAATCTGGTGAAAATTCAGTATTACAGTCATCCTTAAAAAGCTTTTCACCTACGATCTGGAACACCATATTTTATATGCTGAGCTCAATAAAAAACAAGACTTGACGGTAATTACTGGTATTTTGCAAAACAAACAACAAATATCAAGACTAAATGGTATTGACTTAAACTATGTCGAGGAAATTTTGAAAGTATTGGAGCTTTTCGAAGAATCGTCAAAGGAACTGGAAGGCGAAAACTATCCAACCCTGCATTTAGTCCTTCCACATATTTACAGAATAAAAGAAATTTGTAGAACAAATGACGTTGACTTAACTTTCATTAACATTTTTTAACGAAAATGATAAGCTTCTAATCAGAAACGAGTGCAAAGCACAAATGTCGAGCTACGTTGATGAGGGGGCCGACAAAGATGAGCAAAGTACTTCGACGAATCCTCCATCTCGCAAATCCCAGCTTTTCACTACATTCTTACAGCCAACTCAATTTTCCAATGAGGAAGATAATGTTATAAATGAGCTTGTTAAATACGAATCGACTAATGCCACATACTATGACGAATTCAATGTTTTTCGGTGGTGGCAGCTACATTAATTGGAATTCTCTTTGCTATATAAAGTAGCCAACAGCGTGTTAGCGATTCCAGCCAGTAGCGCCGCTTCAGAAAGAGTTTTCTCTAAAGCTAGGCACTTAGTATTTTACACAAGGCGACCAGACTGGTGACGCGTATCACATGAGTGGCTGGCCAAAATCTTTGCAGGTGGTTAGCAGCTATTCTTTATCTTCTACCGAAGTGCTGCCGGCAAGCGACTTTGAGGACTTTGATGCGGTTTTGTACTTTGGATACAAGATGGGAGGCATACGCCTTAAAGGTGAGATTGTTATCGAACGTTAAACCTAAGATCTTTGGTTGACTGACAGTCGGTAGCGTAACACGATCGATGTGAACATCCAATATTTGCGTCGTCTGTTCGTTTCACATCGTAAACAGAGTATCAGTGGATTTGGTCGGCGATAGTAGTAGGTCGCGCGAGGTGAAGAAACCAGAAAGACTGGGCCGATAACTGTTTATTTAAGAAATTATCGTGAAGTCGACGCCGTACTAAATAATAGAGAAGGCAGCTTTGATATGTAGAAAGTAAACAGAAGTGTCAGGCTTTTAGATATTTTGTTCCTTTCAGGCATGCTTAACCAACGCAACGATATCATTTCGTTACGATAATTAACGTTAATTTGACGTTCTAAACGTTATTAACGTCGATTATCGTAACGAAATGATATCGTTTCGTTGGTTAAGCATGCCTGGTTCCTTTACAAACTTCTTTGAATTATCGGGCGATCCGGGTTTTTAAAGGAGACTGTGTTAGGTTGCGTTCACCACTAGGACCAATTGTCCTTTCTTTCTAACGTGCTCAGGGCGTAACTAGAGTGAGTCTATTCTGAACACAAAGTACTCTCAATATGTTTAAGTGTCCGACTTTTATTTCCTCTGTAGTTTCTTTAATTAACTTATAAGTTTTTAACTAGAAAATATTCCAATTTTTGCAGAAACATTGTTCATTTCCTCTTCCACAAAACATTACATTCAGAACCCGATGACAATGCAATAATAAGATAAACAAATAAAGGTGTCTAAGTTCGGGTGTAACCGAACATTATATACTCAGCGTGAGCTTAAATTGTACATTTCATTTCAGATAAATTACTTTTCTACATAAAACGTGGCACCGCCAAAAAAAAAATGTCTCCCCATTTCCTCTTACAATAAAACTTGATAAGTGAAATATCATTGATTCAAAACTATTTTTTGCTAAGTTATAGCTTATTATTCTAGTCTACGACCCTTTTAAACGTATTTTATATCTAAGTGTCTGATCCCGTCCATTTTTGCTAGAAATATTTTCTGCAATAAGGAAAATATATGTACACAATTTCATTACGATATGTTAATATTTCTTCGAGTTATGGCTCCCGAAGCATAGAAAATTGCTTAGTCGTAAAAGGGGCGGTGCCGCACACATTTTCAAAAATTTTATTTTTTCCAATTTAATGTTATAATTCAATCTAGAAAGTAAAATTCTATTGATAGAAAGCTCTTTTTCGCTAAGATATAACTTATTATTTTCGTCTACGACCCTTTTACAACGGAAAGAGGGCAGCTTAACTTGTTTTATAAAGGTCTAAAAAGATTTAGTGAACTTCCTGTAGAAATAAGAAACTGTGAAGACTTAAATATGTTTAAAACTAAATTATACTGATATTGTCGCACAACTGTTACGTGTGATAAGTTTATATGTTGTAAATCTAGGCATAAAAGCTGTAATAATAATAATAAATAAATAAATAAATCCATGCCTTATTTTAAAAATCTTGTCCATTTTTTCTAGAAATATTTCCTGCTATAGAGAAAATTTGTGTTCCAAATTTTATTACGATCCGTTAATTTTTCTTCGAATTATGGCTCCCGAATCATAGAAAATTTTTCCTATTTATTGTTATAAATACACTTGGGAAATGAAGTACCATTGATATAAAGCTCTTTTCTGCAAAGATATACCTTATTTTATTCGTCCATGACCCTTTTTTTATATAAAAGTGGGCGTGGTCCTTAACCGATTTCGTTAATTTTTCTTCAAAGCATTCCTTATAGAAAAGGCAACCTCTCTGCCGAATTTTGTTACGATAGGTTTAACGATTTTTGATTTATGATTAATAATATTTGCAAGATGGATTTTATCACAAGTGGGCGGTGTCACGCCCATTTAAAAAAATTTTTTTCAAATTTTTATCAAGAGTCTCAATATCACGTCAAATTTCAACATTCTAGGTGTATTATTTACTAAATAATCAGGTTTTTTTTGTTTTCCAAAACGAAAGACAGTAGAGACCGCCATTGAGTCTCCCTCAATAACATCGCGCCGCCATTTATATCAGATCGTACCACGAGAACACAGTTCCTTCTTGACACGGGTGCTGATTTATCGGTCTTTGCTTCTAGTTCCCATTGAAACCTACAGTTGTCACACACTCACGCTAAACTTCGGCTTATGAGGCGATTTTACTTGGCTAACCCGATAAGCCAGTTTGATTTGTTAGTTGATCATAAGCACCGTCGTATAAGTGACGAAAATGTTTTGCTTAAAGAACAGAAGGGGCGGGCATTCAAGTGAGCAAAACATGCGACAGTACACCAATTAACGCGGCAAGAGCTTTCCAGTAGTATGTAAAGCACGCAGTCTTTCTCCAAAAAAGTTAAGAACCGCAAAAGAATAATTTGATAAAATATTGAAAATGGGAATCGCACAACCCACACATACATAGTCAGCTCTTCATCTCGCTTCAAAGAAGTCTGGTAAACCGAGACTGTGTGGACATAATTGGAGTCATAATGACCTATCTATATTTTTGACCATAGACCTCGTCAGAGCATTTAATCAATTGCGATAATAATCTCCTTCGGGTTATTTGAATTTTTAGTTTCAAGTTTGTTATTTTTATAAAATGTACATTTTACAAGTTGTATTATATTAAATTAGATAATAATAATAATTAATTATTTACAGACCAGTAAAACCAAACATAATTTTTATTTATGATATTTGGTCTGAGATATTTGGTGCAATCGTTCAAGTGATTTAGGGACAAGGTGCTTTTCCTACCGATTGTATTTCCCTATATTGATGACCTCTTAGCGGCCTCCGACGGCGAGCAACAACATCTTGATCACGTTTAAACTGTGCTTCAAAGAGTTTTGGTCAAAGTCAGGTTATATTCCTCGGTCACTGCATTACAAGCAGTGGCATTAATCTACTGCAGAGAAAGTCAGCACGATACAAAACCTCTCCACCAGGACGGTGAGGAAACATCGCGCCTACGTGGGCCTGCTTAATATCCATCGCAACTTCATCAAGAATGCAGCAGAACTACTCGCACCTCGAAAGGTTCACATCCATTGAGATGGACAACAACTCTTCAAAATGTATTTGAGCTTTCCAAATAATCCTTCGCCACATGCTCTGTGGACTCGGTCATCCCATTGATTAAAATGAACATTCTTAAGTCTGTGTGCTTTTATAAGCACTAAAAATTGGTGAAACAAACAAAGTAGCAACAGGTGATGTACCAGCATCTATATATTAATACGCTAACAAAATTTCTATACAATCAATTGACAGGCTGTTTCGCATAGTTCACATACGTAAAATCATATAAAAGTTATATGAATCGATTCGTATGGATCAGGCGCAGTGCATAGGCCTATTTTTGTTAACAAATATTACTCTATTTGTTTATAATTAATAGAAAATTTTTTTTGTAAATTCGAACAATCTCTGAAATTTACTTTCCTGTCCAAAAGTGCGCCATCTGTAGGAAAAAAATTACGTTAGTGCTCGAAGACACAAACCTACATATTATGTTGAATTCGAAATTCGAAAAGCTGCGTAGTCGTGTTGCTCAAATGTTTCACCTACATATATACATATCCGTCTGTACAAAAATCCTAAAATAATTGTTAGCGCACAAAAAAACTTCAAAGAGAAGTAATTTTTAACCGGCCCATTTTTTGGACAAATTTTAACTAAGTACACGTAAATGCATAGGTCTTTGTTTAACAGATTCTTTGTTTTTTATTTTAGTTGCTTTAAGAAAAACAAGAAATCACAAATAATGAGTTAACTTTTGTTGAAACTAACTAACGGCTTCATTCTGTATTGCGAACGACAGCGGAGACGAACGATTCGCCTCTAAACGATTTCGTCTAGCAATGGTATTCTCTATGATTTTCGTTCGGCCTTTACGTTTCTTACTTTATGTCAAATAGGAAAGCAAAAGCAATTGTGAAATGATACGTTACCATCGTTTAACATGTGCAAATACACTAGCGATTCGTCTCTGAGGCGAAACGAACGTTCGTTTCGTAATAGAGAATGAGGCCCTTAGGGCAAATTTGCCCGAAAATGTTTTTGCATTTGCAGATTTAATCCTCATTTTAGATAAAGTACGTCTTATATTAAAAAAAAAATAAAATAAATTTGCTACAAAAATATAACATTAAATTTTTTATATTGTCTTTTAGAGAGTTTTGTGTCGTCACGGATGGACGTATTTTATTAAGTTCCGTGTTATTTTAAACTTTTCGTGCATAAAGTACCTAGTTATTCGATTGTGTTATGTGAAAACATATTTCTTTGCTGACACAAATATCTAGTATCGTGAATTTATATGTGTTGATTGATTATAAACTTTGTAATAACAATTTTCTTAATGCCTTGCTATTATAAGTTAAAGGTTGAGCGCAGTGACCCCAAGATTCAGTGCGCAAAGTGTAAAGGGTCAGTTATACTTACATAGTAGATGTTTACGCCGATCACTTCACCCAGCGGGTTAGGGGATCAGAATATACCCGCGGTAGGTATGCCTGTCGTAAGAGGCGACTAAAATACCAGATTCAAGGGGCTGTGTAGCGCAACCTTTCAGGTTGTCAGCGCAATATATAGCTTCTCCAAACCCAATTGTCAACCTCACCTATCCGCGGCGAATCCTGTTTCACTAACAGACGAGGCTCTGGCGAGCCCAATCTCCTCATGGAACTTGTGGATAGGGAGGGAGGGAATGGCCTGAAGGTTTAACGTGGCCACATAAATCGTTCCCGAGATGGTCGGGCTAGCACGTTAATGGTGCTATGGTACCGGAGCGTACCGGATTTGTATCCGGCAAAGGACCATCACATCGATAACACTCCCCAAAGCCTTCGGGGAGCAACCTTATCGCTACAACAACAACAACAACGCCGATCACTTTATCGGCGGCGGCGTGGGCGGCGCGCCGGCTTACGCCGGTGTTCTTACTTTAAAAAGCTTGATTTTTCTATTTAAAAAAATAATATTTAGGAAAGTTTTTGTTTGTATGTATTTAAAAATATCAACGTGTTGGCCATTTCGGAAAGATCCGGGGTTTTTGCCTCAAGATCTGGCAGACCGTTCAAAAATTTTCAGGAGTAGCTCCTTGCTGAGGGATTGTCCCTCGTTCGCTTACTCCAGAGAGGCTTCGAACCTAACCCCGGTCTTTGGAACTGGTACTGCTGCGTCGGCTGAAAAGAAATAGAGATACATAAAATAGTCACACTTTTGTCTGTATATCTCGTGCAATGCGTAGTTTCACCTAGGGTTAACTCCTAAAATCGTCGCGAACACAATTCTTTTAAATCATTTGTGGCTCCTTGGCGGCCACGCACAAAGGCGACTTACGGTTGCTATTAATGGTCTCTAGGTGTAGCTCCGAAGACTTTCCCACGGATGCTTTTGTCGCGCTATGCTGCCGAGCTACACCAGAGAAACACCTTGAAACGTTAGGGAGTGACTATTCGGCCAAGGATGCCGCCCTCGAAATCATAAGCAGTCTAAGTGGATGTCATTGCGTAAGGGGTGAAAATCGTATAATCCTCGGCGCATCTACATAATTAAAATTTTACAAGGACTATGCATAAAATTTTTAAAATTTAGACCAAAGTTCGCAGACGTTTGTGTTCACAACATTGATTTCAATAGTCTTCGTTAAATCAAAACGATATTTTAGAATGAAAGTCGACCGATTTTAAGTTGAAAGATGTTAACTTCTGTTTTCCGGCCTTATGATACAAGAGCTCATTATGGATGACCTCGTAGCTTCAGTTTTCAGACTAGGTCGACTGTCCACTACGTTAGGGTAGTAGAACACACGGTGCTTAGTTCGACTGTCTTGGGAAAGCTTTTCCTTCACCACTTTGAGTTTTCTTGCAAAGGACAAAGCCTCACCTGGTAAATATATGTGCCTACACATTCACATTTGTAAAAGGAGCCGTAACGTGTAGGTGATATTTAAACTTGGTTGATAAGCTATAATCAATGTGAATCACTCCAAAGGACTAGTTTTGGATAAGGCCACCAACTTTAGGAAATCTCAAACCGGGAGACTTGGGCGTTGAAGGATTAAGTGTGAAAATCAAAATTAACATTTCAGGCCCTATTGTATAGTTTCGCAAATAGACAACAGATGTTTGAATGTAAGCCAAAGTGATTTGTCAAACCCTTATACGTACATATATCCTCAACTTAAGTATGAGGTAAGAATCATTTCAAAGGAGTGTGTATGCCCCTAGAACCTACTAAAGGGTTTTGCGTCACTGATTTCGCTTATTCTTTCAGCCAATCGCAATATAAATTTTTTTTAAATCGGCACCTTTTTTGGTTAATTTGCTCTTTTTAGCAACTTGAGGACAATTTGAAAACATGTTCGCCTTGGATCATTTTATTTGAATTCATTGTTCATTATTAATTTTTTGAAAAAAAAATATGCAAAGTGAGAATATAAATTTATTAGATATATAAATTTTCTATTAGTGTTTTGTTTTAATAACTTGGTGAATTGGGTGATGCAAAGTCCGTGTTAAGCTGACAACGAAAGCGCCTGTTTTTTTAAATAACTTTTGAACAGTTAGAAAGATTTAAATTTCGCAATTAGTTTCTTATAACTGGCAGTAATGCGCATCCGTTGACACCACTTTCAACCATATCCGACCAATTTTCGACTTGAACAATAAATGGCCTAAACAGTTTTAAACGAGTAGAAAATATAGTAACGACTCTAATCGGCGGCGTATATCTCTATTACATAGCATAGCAGGGCACAGCAACATTGCTCTCACAAACAATATCTGTTCAATGAGATTTGCGTGTACATGATTAGACTATGTAGTGCATTGCATTGCATTGCATGGAAGTCTTTTGAATTTTGATTTTCATGTACGTGCTATGCGCGCGACTCTCTCACTCCCCGTGCTGTTAACATTGTTATTGCAAAGAGTGAAAAATGAGCATCACTCTCAGAGTAGCACATATTGCTTGCTTTTGGTTGTGTATATTTTACATATAAACTTTATACGCTACGTAAAGCATAATCACGTTTATGTTTCGCATGCTATGTACTGTTTTGTTATGCAATGCACTGTAAGTATAACTGACCCTTAAAGAGATTTTTCATTTGAGCTGTGTTGGGTTTGTTCATGCCGACGTCGATTATTTGCACTCAGCGAATAAATCGTTATATTGTAATGTGTGTATGGCGGAACGTCGTTCATCTCTTTGCTTGTCGACACCCCCTGTCGCTACAAGTGATCAAAGTTGTCAAATTTTGACTGAGAATCAGAAAATAATAAAAAATAAGAGTATATGTGCTAACTCTCTTCCGGATACTTTGTCTAATGATCTTTCAGACGCAGGTATGCAAAAAGGTGCTGCGGTATACAATAAACATGCTGTAGAATTGCGATCTGTGCTTTCTGCTTTATCCCCTATTCGCAATGATAACAAAGAGTTAGCTAACAAGTGTGACGCACTACATGTTGAAGTTCACTCCCTGCATAACTGCCTGCAAGCTAAAAATGATGCTATAACATCATTAACTGCTGAAATAAATGGGCTGCATTCTGTTGTTGGTGAATTGCATAAGCTCTTCACTGAGTATGCTCTTAGTGTAAACAAACGTGAAGAGATCACCGAAAATTCTAACTCGTCTCTTGGATCTCCTACAAATGTACATACGAATTATGTTCTAAGCACTGAAGGTGTTACTGTTGCTGCCGCTGCCGCTGTCGCTAGCACTGTATATAAACGGTCAACTGCTACTTACGTCGATATCGCTTGTTTGTTTCTCCTACCGCGCTGCGTCCGCATGATAATGTAAATGCTAATAATAATAATACAGTAAGCGCTAAAGGTTCACTTACTTCTAATGGTACCTTGTCTCTTATCTCTAATGAAGCTAGCAAAGAGGGTCCATTTATTATTCTACAAAAGCCCCAGCGTGCAAAGAAATTTTAAATTAAAAATGTTAACCAAGCGAATGAGCCAGTGAGTCCCCCTGCTTCTTCAGAGGCTCCATCTATAATTTCTGTTCAAGCTCAACCTGCTTCCCCGTCTGCTAGCTCTGGTACTAGTACTAAACAAATGTTACCAGTTAGTTATGCTGATGCTGCCAAGCCAAAGTCAAATAGTGTGCAGATTGTTTGTAATGATGAGAATGGTGCTAACTTAAGCAGAGTCCCCGGGTCTAAACCAAAATCAAAGAGTTCTCGGATAAAAGCATGATCCCGGCGACCCCACATAAGGGATATAAACCAACGCATCAGATTGCTATTGGATAACACAAGCGGGCGAAATGGGAGCAGCACTTGAAGAATTGTAACCTCTTTGCCGGTGCAGGTAAGCTATGGTCCACCGTAAAGTCCCTATCTAATCCGACTAAGCACAATGACAAAATCTCCATCGCCTTTGGCGATAAAGTGTTGTCGGATGCGAAAAAATACGCGAGCGCATTTTGCCAACAATATGTAATGCATTCTACCGTTGACTAAGCCAGACGGCGGCCCCCAGACGCGCACACAAGCATAAAGTCGGCGTGTCCGCAATGACCATCACCGCCAAAGAGGTTGAGGATCCCATCGTTCACGCTAAACCATTTAAAGCAGGAGGTCCAGACAGCATAGCCATGCCGATGCTTAAAAAACTAGGCAAAGCGATGTCCTCAACTTGTCCCTTTCCACCTTCGTCATCCCCGAAAAATTGAAAATGGCCAAGGTGGTTCCGCTACTAAAGCCTGGGAAACCACCTAACATAGGAGATTCTTAACGTCCGATATCTCTCTTATCGCCAGTAGCCAAGACACTTGAAGCCATTCTGCTTTCCTACTTTAATGCAAATTTGCAACTAGCCAATC
This sequence comes from Eurosta solidaginis, assembly GCF_040869045.1. NCBI lineage: Eukaryota > Metazoa > Arthropoda > Insecta > Diptera > Tephritidae > Eurosta > Eurosta solidaginis. Next base: position 117,927,787 of record NC_090323.1, on the reverse strand, counting down.
ATCAGCATGGCTTCCGAAAATTACATAGCACTACCACCGCGCTAAATGTCTGTCAAAAGCTTTTGATACGGTCAACCATGGCAAGTTACTGCAAGACCAGGAAGGGTCTCCCCTTCCCCCAAGTCTCAAAAGGTGGACCGCAAATTATCTGCCTGGTCGGCAAGCATCGGTGCAATTCAGGGACGTAACATCCAAACCAAGAAGTATTAAACAAGGGGTGCTACAGGGTGGTGTCCTTCCCCACTTTTGTTTAATTTCTACATATCAAAGCTACCTTCACCACCAGAAGGAGTCACTATGGTTTCCTAATGGCCACAGGGTCATCTCTCCAGTTTTTTCGCCTCGCAAAACTTGACATTGTCACAAACAAAATCATCGGCGACCTTATTTGCAACATGGACGCGCCAAATGTCTACCATATGGAACATACACGTCTATGGCATTACGCTACCGACTGTCTTACACCCAAAAATCTTGGGTGTGACGTTCGATCAAGATCTACATTTTGGAGAGCATGCAACCACAATTGTTCCTAAAATCCAGAGAAGTAATAAAATCCCCAAATCTCTTGCCGACAGCACTTGGGGTAAAGACAAATAAACGCGCATTACCACTTACAAAGCAACTGGCTGGCCGATTGCATGTTACGCGTCCCCGATATGGTCGCCAAGCCTAAAGGTTACTCACTGTAAGAAAATGCAGGCCTGCCAAAGTACTGCCCCCAGAAGCGCTAAGGGCTATATTCTTATGTGCCCAGAACACTACCTACACAATTAGACGAGACTATTCTCCATTAGGGAGAGAAATGAAACGCTGAACAAACAGTTTCTGTTGAACACCCTGAAACCTGGGGATCTCAACAGATATCTGATTGATGAGGCTACATCACCCAGTGGCTTAAGGGGTCATCTCCGTAAGCATTATGCAGAAATACGCTACCTGAGAACACAGCCGTATGAAGCAAAAAAGCAGAAGCAGATCCTCAGTGATATCCACAAACAGGCGTCGGACCTCTATGTCGGGAAGTGCTGTTAGGGCCCTAGGACTGGACGTCCACAAACTATTTCTAAAAATAACGGGTCGAAGGATGTTGGGATCTAGCCCAGACAGCCCCGTGCGATACCGATGCAGCCATCCTTTGCACATGAGTGTGACCGTCCTACAAATATTCGTTTCTGCACACGCTTCAAGACCTGCCCCCGGATTAAGGCAAGGATCTCTTGGGAGGATGACAATTTATGGGAGGGACACAACAAATTAAATCAGGTTATACTGAAATGACTGTCCTTGGTCGGAAAATCCCGAGTCGCTCTGGTTCATAGGAGGGACGCAACAAATTAAATGGGGTTATACTGAAATGAGTGTCCTTGGTCGGAAAATCCCGAGTCGCTCCGGTTCATAGAATCGGCTGCCGTAACATATTTTGCCTCCTATTCTTTTGCTGAAATGCAATTGGAAAAATAATTTCACTTGCAAAGTGTGAAATCACTCTTAGCCACAGCTAATGTGGAATTCTTTATCTTGTGCTTTACATGTAGCAAAAGTTGAAGATGCCAGCTTTTGTATGTCAGAGGTGCTGGTGTCGGTCGATCTGCCATTCTCCATAAAAATATGTGGAATCTACTTATCATTCATACGATTGCGTTGAAGGCATGTATATGAAAAAGTCCATTCTGACGCTGCCATTACAGTAAAAATATAAAAAACACCGACGTATAGACCAACATCGATTACCATGGCTTCAAACATTGATGCTATCATGGATCCGATGTTTAGTCAAGATATCGATGATTTAAGAAACATCGTTTTCTATGGTAATATAAATATTTTGTTTTTCGCGAGTTAAAAGGTCTTTATATCCGAACCCATAAGAAGTGCAGAGCAGGTCAAGGCAAAGCAGAGCACCTGTCGAAAGCAAGCAACGAAGAACGAACCCAGAGCAAAAAACTTATAAAACACTTTTCAGGAAAAATTTTCAAAACAATCGAGTTTTGTTTAACTGCAGCTTTGACTGAAATATGCACTAAATTATAAACACACTAGTTTCAATTAATTGTTTACTTTTATAATTTTATATTTGATTTCTTTTTCATATGAATTATTTGAGTATTGTATTCATAAATTACAATTTTATTTTTGACGTCTGACAATTTGTTATTTGCTGTAGCAAAAACGCTCGTGCAGAAATTTCGTGATCTAGATCGTGCTATAAAAAAGAATGTAGTTCAACGTCAATCGCGTCACATCGCATGTAGGACATACATTAAGTATGTCAGGGTGGATTCTAGACAAGTAAGAGTTTAACATGTAACAGTATCCAGAACAAAGATGGGCCAGGGGGACTGATGCCTCCCTTGGTAGCCCATTTTCTTCTTCTGCAAGGGTTGGATAGTGTATATTGATAACGGGGTTTACCGGGCGCGACCTAGTTTACTAAAGTACTGCACAATTCGATTCGTTTTTTTGTGCACAGTGTGATTTGGTGTTATTGCCGATGTTAGCTTGATCACAGCAATCACTCGACAACGAGTGTGAACGAGAGTTGAATGACAATGCAACTACTATTTTCCATTGAGGCTTGAGTGGGTTGCCTTATAACTATTTTAATTGCCTTTCGAGTAGCGAGCGAAGTAACAGTTATAACAAGAAAAAATCAAGTAAATTACTCGATTCATTCGAATCATTTGAACTGTTGCATTCGTTCTACGTTCTTCTTTCCGAAAATTAACAAAATAAAACGAAGCTGCAATGGTGGAGGCGTAAGTATATAATTTTTAATAAATTATTTTTGGATTAGTATTATTTAGTATGTGTGAAGTATATGAAATAATATCTATGTTATAGTTAACGCCGCAGCCGAGTGAGATAGGCTGAAATTCCACTCAGTAGTCGATATATCACAAGTATTTGTTCAGTAAATAGCATAAGCACTTTGAATTATACAACACTAGTAACCGTTAATTTTCTGTTTAGGGGAAAATATCCAACAAAAGATGTTAAATATATGACGTACTGGTTGAAAAGGCCACATTTGTTACTGATAGAGGAAGAAATATGAAGAAAGCTTTTGAGTCCTATAAAAACATCTCATGCATAAAGCATTTGCTAAATACTGTTTTGGAAAAATCTGTCAGAGGTGTCCTTGAGGTGAATGAAATAATAGAGGCAGCTACTAAACTCGTAAAATTTTTTGTAAAATCTGGTGAAAATTCAGTATTACAGTCATCCCTAAAAAGCTTTTCACCTACGAGATGGAACACCATATTTTATATGCTAGGTAGGTTGAACTGGCCGGTCCATGAGGACCTCACATAGACTGATTGAGTCCGTAGTGTTACCAGAAGTTTGTTTTAACGACCAAACTGAAAAACCCTATCAAAAACCAGGACCTATGTTATAAAATAACTCCGTCCTCTTGGCAAATACTAGAAGCTTCCTAGGACTTAAGCCACTTGCTGCTTCTAGATCTGACAGCTGTATCACTCCTAATAGCTGGAGTCTTAGCCTGGCAAGTGCAGGGCACGAGCACAGAACGTGCTCGATCGTTTCCTCCTCCAACCCGCACTTCCTACATCTGCTATCACTGACCAAGCCTAATTTAAAGGCATGTGACGCCAGAAGGCAGTGTCCAGTCAGAATACCCGTCATGAGTCTACAGTCCTCTCTTTTTAATGATAGAAGCAACTGTGTTAGTCTAAGGTTGTAAGACCTACACATAATCTTCGACACTTTACAGCCCCGCGCTTGAACCCACGCCTTTTCTGCTTGGTCGATCATGTGCACCTCTCGCCTTCGCTTAATCTCGCCCAATCTAATTGGGACGTCTACGGAGCAAGCTTCAAGGGATGCGCCATTTTTAGCTAATTCGTCCGCTTTTTCATTCCCATCTATTCCCATATGCCCTGGGACCCAATATAGATGTATGCTTCTCCCTGTCCCGATTCTCTCCAGAGACTGCTTACACTCTAACACGTATTTAGATGCTGTGCTATGCGAGATTATTGCCTTAATTGCTGCTTGACTGTCAATATAAAAGTTAACACGGTTGCAGCTTAAGCTATTCTCTTCCAGGGTTTCTACTGCTTTGGTTACGGCTAATATTTCCGCTTGGAAAACGCTACAGTAATCCGGCAGCCTGTAGGATCTGCTTAATTCCGGATCAGCGCAGTATAGCGCAGACCCTACTCCTTCCACTATTTTGGAACCATCGGTGTACACATGTATCGCCTCGTCCGCCATTTGCGCACCCTTGCGCCAACCGTCCACCTCTATTGTGGCCTTAAGATCTCCCTCAAAGTGCAGGTATGGAATCATGTAGTCTGTTCGTCTTGTGACTGAGGACGCTATACTACTATGGCCATATGGTCGGCGCTCAAGCTGCCCGAAGCATCGAGCCTGGTTGCGGTCGTTAACGCTTTGTTCTTTGCTACCAGGTCTACAGGTGGAATGTGCAGAATGGCATACAGTGCAGCCATCGGGGTTGTTTTGAGGGCTCCCGTAATGCAAAGCATCGATAGTCTGCATACCCCCTCTAATTTTTTGAGGTATGTTGTTTTTTGTGTGGCTTTCCACCAAACAAGAACTCCATAGTATAGAATAGGGCTTACAATCGCTGTAAAAACCCAATGAGAAAGAGAGGGCGATAGGCCCCACGTACACCCCAGCATTCTTTTACATGCATAGAGTGCCGTTGAGGCCTTCTTGACCCTCTCCTCCACGTTGAGCTTCCATGACAGCTTACTGTCTAAGATGATTCCTAGATATTTTGTGCAAGGTTTCTCCTGTAAGGTCACCGCTCCTAACTTAGGCCTGGCCCAATTTGGGACCTTGTACCTCTTTGTAAACAAGACCATATCCGTTTTCTCCGCATTGACTTTCAGCCCGACATTAGATGCCCAGGTATGAATATCCCGAAGCGCCCGATCCATCAAAGAACTAATCGTTGGAAGGCATTTTCCACTTATGACAATTGCAACGTCATCTGCGTAAGCCGTAAGTTTTACGGGTCCCTCATCGAATTGTTGGTTTATGACCAGTGTCCACAGCAGAGGTGATAGCACCCCTCCCTGCGGCGTGCCCCTGTCCACTGATTTCGTGGCCTCGTACAATCCCCATTGTGATGTAATCTTTCTGCAATTTAACATGCAGCCGATCCATCTGATTAAGGCAGGATGTACTTTAATGTAATTAAGACTATCCATAATCGCCCATTTTGCAACATTATTGAAAGCCCCGGCAATGTCCAAGAAGACTCCTAGAGCATACTCCTTATATTCCAGGGATTTCTCTATGCTTATTACCACCCTATGCAATGCGGTGTCTAGCGACTTGCCTTTGGTGTACGCATGCTGTGTTGTGGAGAGCAGCTTTTCATCCACGTTGGACTTTATGTACACATCTATCAGCCTCTCAAAGGTTTTGAGCAGAAATGATGTTAAGCTAATGGGTCTATAGTCTTTGGGATACACGTGACCGATCTTCCCCGCCTTTGGTAAAAAAGCTACACGAGCAGTTCTCCAAGAGTGCGGTACATGATTCAGTCTTATGCACCCATTGAATATTATTTTAAGCCATTCCACGACCGCCGTACTTGAGACTTGTAGCATGGCCGGGAATATACCATCTGGGCCCGGCGATTTAAACTTAGAAAACGTCTTCACTGCCCACTCGATCTTGGTATCGGTCACCAAGCCCGGCACCACTACCTCCGTGATCGAAGTGTGAGTGATGTCTGCTGGTTCTTCTAAACCGTCTCCCGATGGGAAATGTGTATCGAGAAGCACCTCAAGGGATTCCTCACTATCACGTGACCATTCCCCGTTCTCTTTCTTTATTAGTCCCTGGACTATGTTTCCCTTTGCTAGGACTTTTTTCAACCGTGCTGTTTCACTGGAGCACTCTATGTCCGTACAGAAACTTTTCCATGAGTTTCTCTTCGCCCTGGTAATTTCACGCATGTAGATCCTCAGTAGATCCCTGTACTCGTCCCGACACGCTTCGCTTTCCGCGGTCTTTGCGAGTTTAAACATTTCTTTTACCTGTCTTCTTAGAAGACTCAGCTCATTGCTCCACCATGGCGGCTTTGCTTTTCCTCTGAATCTTCTTAGAGGGCAAGCTTTGTTATACGCAGTCATAAGCGTCCTTGTTAGGAATTCATTCGACTCCTCCAGTTCCTCTACATTAGCAACTTCTTTGGGTTGTCCCAGTTTCGTTTCTACATGTTTCTGGAATTTAGTCCAATTCGTTGCCCTAGGGTTTCTAAAGGTTCCTCCCTTCTCTACCCTCTTTAGTGGGATGCTGAAGCTTATATACGCATGGTCGGAGAAGGATGGTCTATCGAGAACCATCCAATCATACCTTGATATATCACGCTCGGAGCTCAATGTAATATCCAGAACATTGCTGGATGTTGGACCAATGTATGTAGGAACATTTCCTCCTTTGGCTATCTGCAAATTGGTTTGCAGGATGTAACAAAATAGAGATTCGCCTCTCTCGTTCGTATCTGCTCCTCCCCACGCATTGTGGTGCGCATTTGCATCTGCGCCGATGACCAACCGCCCTTTGCGCCCTTCCTCCTGTACTAGCCTTTTGCACTCCATCGGTGGAACCTCCGCAGCATGGGCCATGTAGCAGGACGCCAGGATAAATGCCTGCTTATTCTTTTGCTCATCGGCCACCGCTACGAGATCCTCGGTGGTGTAATTAGGCAGCATATATGAATGCAGCTGTTTCCTTACCATTACTACAGCTCGCACCCGTCCTTCCGTTTGTGCGTAGTAAACGCCAAACCCGCGCGCGCTAAGTCCAGAAACCTTTCCTCCCGATGAGAGCCACGGCTCCTGGATCAGCGCCACATCAAACGAACCCTCCTCAAGGGTTAGGAGGAGTTCGCTCGACGCCACTTTACTGTGTTGGAGGTTTATCTGTAGGACTCGCAGCACCATTGGGCTGTTTGTCCCCCTCCAGCACCTTCGTCTCGACGTCGTCGTCCTCCTCTTGCCCTTTTGGTTTAGAGTATTCGAGGCCCCCTTCAGCCCCTCGTGAATGTTGTGCCGTGTGTTCCTCTGTGCGAGTCACAGCACCATTTAGCGGTTGGTCCTCTTCTAGCACGTTCGTGGTGACGTCGGGGACCTCCACCTGTCTTTTTTCCCTTAGGCTTCTGAGGTCCTTTTCGACTTCGCCCACTTCCAGCGTGTTAGGATTTTTATCCTCGGGACTTCTTTTCCTGAGTCGATTGTAAATTTTGCCAGTGCCAAAGGACATTTTGCCAAGCTGCGTGTACAAAATATCTTCCGCCTGCTTGTTTATTTGGAAGATGTAGAACTGACCATCCTCGGTAGGCCGAGATACAGTAAGTACCTTCCAATCCTGTGTCGGTATGTTCGGATTCTGATTCTGCAGAAGTCGCAGTGTATCCTCCGACTTCATCACGCATGGTATCCATACCTTAACTTTTGGTACCGTGGGGATTTGCGCTTTATCCACCACCTCAAACCGCGCGTTCGTGCCTTGCCTTTGGAGGTTTGGAACGACTTCCTCCAGCCACCGCAAGCTCCCGATGTTGTCGCACGCTATCATCTTCACACCATTATACCATCCCCCCGAATCAAAGGTTGGAAGGGGCTTACTTGGTTGTTCCCGCATCATCTTAAGCATTAAGCTAATAAGCTCCCTTTCCACAGATCTCCACCTTTCAGTAGTCATTTGTCCGAACGGACTGCTACGATCAACCAGCGCCACAGTCAGTGACTGCTTTGCCACATCACTCATCTTCTCGGGAAAAGCAGGAGTCTTAGTGTTATCTCCCTTTGGAACCTCCGAGAACACCGGAGTCTTCGCGTTAACTCCCTTTAGCGCCTCCGAGAAAGCCGGAGTCTTAGCGTTATCTCCCTTTGGCTTAACTCCTACTTCCGTAGTTGGAACTTCCCTCTGACTGGCAGCTTTCGAGGTAGTTGCTACCTCGCTATTGGAACCCATCTGTCTTACAGCTTTGGGCCTACTTGTCTTGTCTATGCGACTGCCCTGCCTCGCGGCTCTAGGACTGCGTCCTTTCTGCCTCTTGAAAGCAGGCTTGTCGCCTTCTGCCGAACGTTGCCTCTTCATTCTGCCATTCGACGCTTCTTCCTCCTCGTACCGGTTGCAGAAACGAGGGTTTCTCGCAGCAAACCTTTTGAACTGCCTTCGACCTACTTCTACCGCTTCATGGGCCCATTCCAAGCGCTCGATCTCCACGTCTGTTGGGTCGACCACTGCTCCCAAGCGTTGTACAATTCTTAGTGCTGCACGGTACTGCGAGAGAGCTCTTTTACTTCCTCTACTCCGTACCCTTCTCCACTCTTCTACTCCGTTTTCATTTGTGTGCTTCTCCAACACGGAGTTCATTGAATCAGCACTACTCTCGCTCCCCGAGTCCGACGCATCGCTTAATTCGTATTTGTCGTCCTTGGATTGCGACTCAGTCCTCCTCTTTACATCCTCCTTATTACATTCAGGTAATGAGTTGTACATCTTGGTCGTACGACCACCTGCCCGACAAGGCGGGCTCAGCGGTCCAGTATTATATACGGGGAAAGAACCGTCCGCCACAGCAGCGCCCCTTACTGCGGTAAGGCCATAAATACTTCCCGAGATGGCCCGGTATCGGGAAGGCTCCGTTCGAATACAGCCGAATTTATCCCCTGGCTGCAAATCGTCCAATAGGCACGGTCCGCATAACACCCTGGATTAGGGGGTTGGTTTATATGCTAAGCTCAATAAAAAAACTGGACGGAAATTACTGGTATTTTGCAAAACAAACAACAAATATCAAGACTAAATGGTATTAACTTAAACTATGTGGAGGAAATTTTGAAAGTATTGGAGGTTTTCGAAGAGTCGTCAAAGGAATTGGAAGGTGAAAAATATCCAACCCTGCATTTAGTCCTTCCACATGTTTACAGACTAAAATAAATTTGTAGAACAAATGACGTTGACTTAACTTTCATTAACCAATTTAAAGATAATCTGAATAATTTGTTGGACACTACTGTTTTGGAAAATCCGACCATATATTTTTGTTCCCCCCAAAGAACAAGCTTAGATTTTTTAATGAAAATGATAAGCTTCTAATCAGAAACGAGTGCAAAGCTCAAATATCGGACTACGTTGATGAGGGGGCCGACAAAGATGAGCAAAGTACTTCGACGAATCCTCATACTATGACGAATTCAATGTTTTTCGGTGGTGGCAGCTACATTAATTGGAATTCTCTTTGCTATATAAAGTAGCGTGTTATATAACAGCGTGTTAGCGATTCCAGCCAGTAGCGCCGCTTCAGAAAGAGTTTTCTCCAAAGCCAGGCACTTAATATCAGAGAAGCGGAGTGCAATTAGTTGCAATTCATTTTCAGTACATCAAAAAATGTTTTTACATACTAATATGGATATCAATATGTTAAGTAAATGCTAATAAATATAAATATGTACATTCATTGTAAAGAATAATAGTAAGTTCTTTAATAAATGGAGCTCTGCTTCTTTTAGTTACGCATGCAGTATGTCAGTGTTTGCTTTTGCTTTGATTCTATTGCAGAGCCGGCCACACAAATACTAAAACATTGCATTAGTGTGTGTAAAAATTGAGTGACAACTCCCCACAGTGTGCTAAAAGAAAATGTGGACTGTGAAGTTCCCAATTAAAAAGTACTCTGGTTATTTGATTTCAAGCTAATCCTAACAATATTTACTTATATTCATATAACTAAGAACGCGGAGGTCGAGCTAGCCAGATAAAACTTTTTTATAAAAGAAGGTATGGTGTTTCTTCAATGCAAAATTTACTTTAAAAAATCACTTTTTCATTAAGAAAGAACTATAAAACAAAGTAAAAGTAAAGATAGAAATATATATTTTCAAAACATCAAGTTATTCAATAAAAAAAAAATGTATAAAAATTAATAAAACTAAGTAGAACGTATAAAAAGTTACTTATATTAAATTGTCAATATTTATTAATAATTAAATATAAATAAATGTAAGGCACGACAACCTCCGAAGAGATCTAAGGCCGAGCTTCTCTTCCAATTTGCGTCGTGCTCCTCTTGATTTTCCCTATAAATTGGCCGGACGGGACCTACATGTTTTATACCGACTCCGAACGGCATCTGCAAGGCAGATGAGTTTTCACTGAGAGCTTTTCATGGCAAAAATACACCCGGAGCGCTTGCTAAACACTGCCGAGGGGCGACTCCGCTTGGAAAAATTTTCTTCTAATTGAAAAATCTTATTTCTAAAATTTGATGTTGCTTTGCCCGGGGTTTGAACCCAGGGCATACGGTGTGGTAGGCGGAGCACGCTACCATCACACCACGGTGGTATTAATAAATATTAATATTTAAATCGTCAATATTAATATGTATGTTGAAAGGAACTTAATAACACTAACTAAAACGTATTAAAAGTCACTTTAACCTTGCAGCATATTGTTTTTATTATGTGCCCAAAAAGTAGCACGGACTTTTTATTTTGCATTCACTGTTGATTTTAGTGAGTGACAAGCGAAACCAAACGATCGTGATCGCACATCGTTAGTGTCTGTGTGAAAATACAAGCTCAAATTGCACAATGTGCCACTTTTGGCCGGCTCTGTTCTATTGCCTTTCGGATCAATGTCAACCGAATCAATTGCCTTTTGAGTTGCGGGTATAATCAGCTATAAAAGCAAGCAGTGTAGTGAGTGAGATGCACTCTTGCTCTTTGCTTACGAATGATTTCGCTCATATTCTGAGTTATTGTTGTGCAGATAGTGTAGCGAAGCTGCATGATTATGACTTAAAACACCGAATGGATGACTCGGTGCAGGGTTTTAGTGCAGAGCCGGCCACACAAATACTAAAACAATTGCATAAATGTGTGTAAAAATTGAGTGACAACTCCCCACAGTGTGCTAAAAGAAAATGTGGACTGTGAAGTTCGAAATTAAAAAGGACTCTGGTTATTTGATTTCAAGCTAATCCTAACAATATTTACTTATATTCATATAACTAAGAACGCGGAGTTCGAGCTAGGCAGATAAAACTTTTTATAAAAGAAGGTATGGTGTTTCATCAATGCAAAATTTACTTAAAAAAATCACTTTTTCATTAAGAAAGAACTATAAAACAAAGTAAATGTAAAGATAGAAATATATATTTTCAAAACATAAAGTTATTCAATAAAAAAAATGTATAAAAATTAATAAAACTAAGTAGAACGTATAAAAAGTTACTTATATTAATTTGATAATGAATACAGCAAGGGCCTGTATACATCGAATGCTACAAACATCTGACGAAATATACCACAAAGAGATAAAAACAGAAATAAGATCATTACTAAAAGAAAATGATTTTCCGAAATCGGTTATAAATTCTCTATTAAGGCGATCTTCAACAAAAACCCATCAAAATATCTCAGAAAGAGCGAAAATATTCAAATCATTAACATATGTACCTGAATTGTCAGAACGTGTAGCGAGATCTGATTGTTATAATAAAGAAAAAGTGAGAATAGCTCATAAACCAATTAAGAATATATTTAATAGAACTAAACAGAGAATTCCAACACCCGAAAAAAGTAACGTTGTTTACAAAATTCCATGTAACGGTAAAACGGATGAGCCATGTAATAGCATATATGTGGGTACAACAAAAGGAAAGTTAAAAACCAGACTGTCACAACACAAGTCTGACTACAAACAGTCCCACAACACAAACTTTCATAAAACAGCCCTTATGTCCCACTGTAAAAGTACCGGGCATTCTCCTAACTTTGACAGAGCAACTATACTTGAACAAGAACAACACTACGGGAAACGTTTTACATTGGAAATGCTTCACATAATCAACGTACCTACAAACATACGAATGAATTATAAATCGGACATAGACCACAGCGCACATTTGTACAGGCATTTGTTAGAGAACAAGCGACAACAGTAGACACATTAGACGGATCGGATATTTATCATGTATGTGATTTTTTGTTTAAAAAATTTTTTATATTGTACATTGTTTTATATTGTGATGTTTTTATGTTGTTAATAGTGTCCTGAGGATAGTTACCGAAGTGTAACCGAAATATATTGACAAAAAAGACGAAACGTTTGTGTTTTAATTTGGACCTTGAGCCAGCAAAAAACATATATTATTAATAATTAATTAAATATTATTACTTATTAATATTTAAATTGTCAATATTAATATGTATGTTCAAAGGAACTTAATAATACTAACTAAAACGTATTAAAAGTCACTTTAACCTTGCAACATATTGTTTTTATTATGTGCCAAAAAAGTAGCATGGACTTTTCCTTTTGCATTCACTGTTGATTTTAGTGAGTGACAAGCGAAAGCAAACGATCGTGATCGCACATCGTTAGTGTCTGTGTGAAAATACGAACTCAAATTGCACAATGTGCAACTTTTGGCCGGCTCTGTTTTAGTGTTTACCAATTCTGTGTGGATAGGGCTTTGGGCCTTCTAAGTTATAACGCTGACGAATCTCATATTTCTGCTTACGGGTTTTTACACAAGGCGACCAGACTGGTGACGCGTATCACATGAGTGGCTGGCCAAAATCTTTGCAAGTGGTTAGCAGCTATTCTCTATCTTCTACTCAAGTGCTGCCGGCAAGCGACTTTGAGGACTTTGATGCGGTTTTGTACTTTGGATACAATTTGGGAGTCATGCGCCTTAAAGGTGAGATTGTTATCGAACGTTGAACCTAAGATCTTTGGTTGACTGACAGTCGGTAGCGTAACACGATCGATGTGAACATCCAATATTTGCGTCATCTGTTCGTTTCACATCGTAAACAGAGTATCCGTGGATGGAAACCAGAAAGACTGGGCCGATAACAATTTATTTAAGAAGCTATCGTGAAGTCGACGCCGTACTAAATAGTAGAGAAGGCAGCTTTGATATGTAGAAAGTAAACAGAAGTGTCCGGCTTTTAGATATTTTGTTCCTTTACAAACTTGTTTGAATTGCGGGCGATCTGGGTTTTTAAAGGAGACTGTGTTAGGTTGCGTTCACAACTAGGACCAATTGTCCTTTCTTTCTAACGTGCTCAGGGCGTAACTAGAGTGAATCTATTCTGAACATAAAGTACTCTCAATATGTTTAAGTTGCCGACTTTTATATCTTCTGTGAGTTATTTAATTAACTTATAAGATTTTAATTAGAAAATATTCCAATTTTTGCAGAAATATTGTTCATTTCCGGTTCCAGAAAACATTACTCTACACTCCCACACCAAAACCGTTTGTTTCTTAAACGGTTTTATTTAGCTTGACTCTGTGTAGCGAGCGTTACGAATTTTGTAATTGAAATTTAATTAACTTCCCGATAAGCTACAAACTTGAAACTTGGAATATAGTTCAGAACCCGATGACAATGCAATAATAAGATAAACAAGTAAAGGTGTCTAAGTTCGGGTGTAACCGAACATTATATACTCAGCGTGAGCTTAAATTGTACATTTCATTTCAGATAAATTACTTTTCTACATAACACGTGGCACCGCCAAAAAAAATATATCCCCATTTCCTCTTACAATAAAACTTGATAAGTGAAATATCATTGATTCAAAACTATTTTTTGCTAAGTTATAATTCTAGTCTACGACCCTTTTAAATTTGCTTTATATCTAAGTTGCCGTGGTCTTTAACCGATCCCGTCCATTTTTACTAGAAATATGTTCTGCTATAAGGAAAATATATGTACACAATTTCATTACAATATGTTAATTTTTCTTCGAGTTATGGCTCCCGAAGCATAGAAAATTGCTTAGTCATAAAAGGGGCGGTGCCACACCCATTTTCAAAAATTTTAGTTTTTCCAACTTAATGTTATAATTCAGTTTAGAAAGTAAAATTCTATTGATAAAAAGCTCTTTTTCGCTAAGATATAATTTATTATTTTCGTCTACGACCCTTTTACAACGGAAAGAGGACAGCTTAACTTGTTTTATAAAGGTCTAAAAAGATTTAATGAACTTCCTGTAGAAATAAGAAACTGTGAAAACTTAAATATGTTTAAAAATAAATTATACTGATATTGTCGCACAACTGTGATACGATAGAGATTTCATATAACATGTGATAAGTTTATATGTTGTAAATCTAGGCATAAAAGCTGTAATAATAATAATAAATAAATAAATAAATCCATGCCTTATTTTAAAAATCTCGTCCATTTTTTCTAGAAATATTTCCTGCTATAGGGAAAATTTGTGTACCAAATTTTATTACGATCCGTTAATTTTTCTTCGAATTATGGCTCCCGAATCATAGTAAATTTTTCCTATTTATTGTTATAAATACACTTGGGAAATGAAATACCATTGATATAAAGCTCTTTTTTGCAAAGATATACCTTATTTTATTCGTCCATGACCCTTTTTTTATATAAAAGTGGGCGGTGCCACGCCCATTTAAAAAAAATTTTTCAAATTTTTATCAAGTCTCAATATCACGTCAAATTTCAACATTCTTGGTGTATTATTTTTTAAATAATCAGGTTTTTTGTGTTTTCCAAAATGTTATATATATAAAAAGTGGGCATGGTTATCATCCGATTTCGCTCATTTTCAATACCAATCTATTCTGGGTCCAGACAAGCTCGTGAACCAAATTTGGTGAAGATATCTCAATATTTACTCAAGTTATCGTGTTAACGGACAGACGGACGGACGGACATGGCTCAATCAAATTTTTTTTCGATACTGATGATTTTGATATATGGAAGTCTATATCTATCTCGATCCCTTTATACCTGTACAACCAACCGTTACCCAATCAAAGTTTATACTCTGTGTGCAAAGCACTCTGAGCTATCCAGCTTTTAGTATTATTATTACTTAATGTAGGTATTATTTTCAATAAAGCCGTCAAACTTAAATTTTTTTAAATTATTTTATTAAACTTTTCAAACAGGAAACCAATTTTTCTTCAAATATTTTATGAATTTCAATTGTCTTTGATGTGGATAAAATGCATCACACAAAAATTGTTTTTAAAATTTTCGGTCTGGCACCACGATTTTGATGAAAATGTCATACAATAAAGACTTGTGATTGACAGACAGATTCATTGGAAAGCTCGGTGCGGTCTTGGATAAGTCTGAAACAGTGGTCGACTGCTACTGCGCATCCAAATATATCGGGGGAGGTGTCAAAACGCGTTTTGACAGCAGCATCAATAATCCGAAGGCAGAAAAAAATGCTGCGTCGTTCAATAGATATTAACGAAAACCCGAAAAATTAAGCCGGCCCCTCCGAAGTTGGGGGTGGGATCCATAGTACTTTTGCGCATAACATATTTCTGCGTTGACGGTCTTCGACCGGTCCACCAATAGTGTGGGTTAAATCCGTATAAAATGCATTTGTACACATTTTTTTCCTGTCTACAACAATAATGGTAATTTAGAGAATCTAAAACGGTAACGCTTTGACAACACAATTCAACTTCGACTGAAATCAGTTGCAACTACTTACTTACTTAATTGGCGCTTAACCGTCTAAACGGTTATGGCCGTCCAACAAGGCGCGCCAGTCGCTCCTTCACTCCGCCAACCGGCGCGAATTGGTCACACCAAGGGAGTTTAAATCGTTTTCCACCTGGTCCTTCCAACGGAGTGGGGGCCACCCTCTACCTCTGCTTCTGCAGACTTGCAATTGGTAACGCAAAAAAGAGTTGTGTTGTTTTAAAGTTGAGTTATTTTACAATCCAACTGAGTCGAGTTGTAAACCGTAATAGGGGCATTCTAAGATGTGTAGATCAAACAAAAATATTACATTCATTCCAATCTAAAATATGAAATAGCATGCGGGGAGATAACGCCCGCGGGAGTATCTTTAGTTGCCGGGTTTTTTTTTGTGAAAATAAAATAAGGCTCACCAGCGTTATTACTTTTTTACGGCGTTAGTTTATAGGGAGTAATTTAACTGCACTTTCTTTTAAGAGAAAATAACAATGGTTCAGTCGACGAAACTGTATTACTTAGTTTTCAGAGTGTCCCCTTGTCCACTACTAGTGAATACAGACAGTAGCATTCCGATCGTTGACGTCGGTTGTTGTAGCAATGCTCGCCCCACCTAATAGCCGCGATCGATCACAAATTGTCATCAATATCCTCTAACTGGAGTCCAAGGAAACTTGCCGTTTCAACAGGGGTGGACCATAAGGAAAAGGGTGTTAGAGGCGTTGGTTCCACATTACAATTGAAGAGATGGTTGGTGTCATGTGGGGACACATTGCAAGCGGGGCATACATTTTGTATATCGGGGTTGATTCTGGATAGGTAAGAGTTTAACCTGTTACAGTATCCAGAACGAAGTTGAGCAAGAGCGACACGCGTTTCCCTGGGGAGTATGCGTTCCTCTTCCGCAAGTTTTGGATAATTTTCGTTAAGTACTGGATTCACCGGGCAATTTCCGGCATAAAGGTCCGACGCCTGTTTATGGAGTTCACCAAGGACCTGCTTGTGTTTTTTCACTTCATACGGCTGGGTTCTCAGGTGCCGCATTTCCTCAAAATGCTTACGGAGATGACTCCTTAAGCCCCTAGGCGGTGCTGGTTCATCAATCAGATGTCTGTTGGGATGCCCAGGTTTCTGGGTATTCAACAGGAACTGTTTGGTCAGCATCTCATTTCTCTCCCTGATGGGGAGTATTTTCACCTCATTATGCAGATGGTGTTCTGGGGACATAAGAAGACAGCCCGTGGCGATTCTGAGAGCAGTATTTTGGCAGGCCTGTAGTTTCTTCCAGTGGGTGATTTTTAGGCTTGGCGACCATATGGGTGACGCGTAGCACGTAATCGGCTGGCTAATTGCTTTGTATGTCATGAGCGTTTCTTTATCTTTTCCCCAAGTACTGCCAGCGAGGGATTTGAGGATTTTGTTACGGCTCTGAATTCTCGGAACAATTGAGGCTGCGTGCTCACCAAAATGTAGATCCTGATCAAACGTCACACCCAAGATTTTGGGGTGTAGGACAGTCGGTAGCGTAGTGCCATCGACGTGGATGTTCAAAATGGTCGACATTTGGGGCGTCCATGTTGTAAATAAGGTCGCGGAAGATTTAGTCGGTGATAATGCCAGGTTTCGCGAAGCGAAAAAACTGGAGAGATCAGGGAGGTAGCCGTTTATTTTATTGCATAGCGCATCGATCTTTGGGTCTGGGCCTGTGGCCATTATTGTGCAGTCATCGGCGTAGGAAACGATTGTGACTCCTTCCGGTGGTGAAGGTAGCTTAGATATGTAGAAATTAAACAAAAGTGGGGATATGACACCACCCTGTGGCACCCCTTGTTTAATTCTCCTTGGTTTTGATGTTTCGTTTCTAAATTACACAGATGCCTGCCGACCACCCAGATAATTTGCGGTCCACCTTTTAAGACATGGGGGAAGGGTAGACCTTTCCAGGTCCTGCAGTAACGAGCCATGGTTGACCGTATCAAAAGCTTTTGATAGGTCTAGCGCTACGAGTACTGTTCTATGGTGGGGGTATTGATTTAAACCGCAATTTATCTGGGTGCTAATGGCATTTAGCGCGGTGGTAGTGCTATGGAGTTTTCTGAAGCCATGCTGATGAGGGGCTAGCTGCAAATTTGCTTGGAAATAAGGGAGCAAAATGGCTTCAAGCGTCTTTGCCACTGGCGATAGGAGAGATATCGGACGATACGACTCACCTATGTCAGCTGGTTTCCCAGGCTTTAGTAGCGGGACCACCTTGGCCATTTTCCATTTCTCAGGTATGACAAAGGTGGAAAGAGACAGATTGAAGACATGCGCTAAATATTTGAAACCCTCTTTCCCTAGGCTTTTAAGCATCGGCATGGCTATGCCGTCTGGGCCCACTGCTTTGGATGGTTTAGCACGACCAATGGCGTCCTCAACCTCTTTAGCGGTGATGGTGATTGGTGACGCGCTGAATTTGTGTTTATGTGCGCGTCTATTGGCTCTCCGTTTATCATTGTCGACCGTAGGATGCATTATATATTGTCGGCAGAAAGTGCTCGCGCATTTTTTCGCGTCCGACAGCACTTTGTCGCCAAAGGCGATGGAAACATTGTCTTTGTGCTTAGTCGGATTCGATAGGGACTTTACGGTGGACCGAAGTTAACCCACACCGGTAGAGAGGTTACAACCTCTTAGGTGCTCCTCCCATTTCGCCCGCTTGTGTTCATCCACAAGCAATCTGTTGCGTTGGTTTATATCCCTTATTTGGGGTTCGCCGGGATCGAGCTGTCTTATAAGGTCACGTTCTCTCGCTAAATTGCGGCCTCCGCCGGAAAGTGGGGCCGAATTTGGGGAATTCTACCGGCGAGAATGAAGCGAGCTCCCCTTGGTGGGCATCAGTCGGGATAGGCAGGACAGCAAAGCGGTTGTCTGTAAAGGATTTGTATTCGTCCCACTTTCCTTTTTTTAGGTTTATGAAAGTGCGTGTTTCAGTGACGATGAAGTTGGCGGTACGCTCAAGCGAAATAAGTATGGGCAGGTGGTCGGATGCCAATGTTACCATCGGCTGCCAGTTGACGCAGTTTACGAGTTCTGCGCTCACGATTGAGATATCTGGCGAGCTGTGACAGCTTCCTACCATACGTGTGGGGGCGTCTCCGTTTATTGTGCAGAACGTCGTTTCTTCTATTTGATCCGCCAACATCTCACCCCTACTGTCCGCCCGCAAGTTTGAATGCCATAGATCATGATGGGCCTTGAAATCGCCTAAGATAATGCGATTGTTGCCAGTGAGTAAGGCCCTGATATTAGGGCGGTATCCACTGGGGCAACAGGTGGCAGGAGGGATGTAGATGGTTATGATTTCTAGGTTTGCATCGCCTGACCGGACAGATAGGCCTTGACGTTCTAAGACATTGTCCCTGCGGTCGATGCCAGGATCAAATATATAATATTGCACAGAGTGGTGTATGATAAACGCGAGACCGCCTCCATTTCCGCTCTCGCGGTTTTTCCTGTGGACGTTATACCCAGGGCAGGTCTGCAATGCAGATCTTGCTGTGAGTTTAGTCTCTTGAATCGCAGCAATGCGGATGTTGTGCCGCTTCATGAAATCGACTATCTCCGTAATCTTCCCAGTTAGTCCATTACAGTTTAACTGCAGAATTCTGAAGTGCATAAGGGGAGACGTCGCCACTCTGGGGGTAAGTGACGGGTGACTACGCCTGGGTTGGGGAAGGCCAGGACGCAATTGCTGTTGTGGCCCTTGGACTGGGCGTCCTTGGGCAAGCATTGGGGTACCCGGATGATTTGGGTTTGCGACCTGGCAACATGGCGCGATGAAACCCGTCGGGGGGTTGCCGTCGCGGAGACCAGAACATCTAGGAAAGTGGCACCACCTAAGGCAGGAGCTGCATTGGGCGGATGTCGCAAACATATATATTCTGTGCTGGCAAACGGTGCAAACGGAGGTAGGGACTAAGAGTCTGTTTCCCTGACCTACACGATTGCTGCCGGAAAAGAGGGGGGGGGGGGGGGGGGGGGGGGGAGAGAAGACGGGGGCAGGGGCTGTTGCTCAGCATTGCTTCCGACTCTACTACGAAGATTGTAGTTATGAGTGGTAGCAGCTGTTTGAGTTGTTGGCGCCGTGCGGCGCGAGCAGCAGCGGGTACTTGTTGTGGCTTGCTGAGCAGCGGGGCTGCTGGAAGGTAGTGGGGGAGGCGCTTAGACGTAGACTACGGGACGCCCTTGGGCGTGAACAGCAAGGAGCCACAAAAGATTTATAAATGTTACGTGGACGTCGGGTTTTGGGATCAAGCCCAGAACAACCTGTCCGATGCAACCATCCCTTGCACGAGACACACTGAACAGAGTATGACCGTCCTAAAAAGATTCTTTTCCGGCAGATGCAGCAAAACCATTTCTCAGGACCGGGGTCAGGAGACGGACCCGGATTGGATTCGATGCCTTCCCGGAGTAAGAGAATATGGAGCATTCCTGCTGCAAGGAGATGCTGGGAGGATGACAATTTGTGGGAGGGACGAAACAAATTAGATGGGGTCACACTGAAATGACAGTCCTTGGTCGGGAAAAATCCCGAGTCGCTCCGGTACATAGAACCGACTGCCTTGGGAAGCGTCGGTGAGATAACTGATTACCCTGGTGGGTTTAGGGCTTGGAAAACTTCAGCGGTAAGCATACCTGTCGTTAGAGGCGATGTAAATATACAGACCTTAAGGTTTAGGGGGTCATAATAGCCGTGTGTTTCTTACACACGTATACGTTTACGTTTGCGCGTAAAAAAAAGCTATCCTCGCTTAGATAATGCTTAGGAGACCCATCTAGCGGCAACTAGCTACAAAACATGTTGTACCGAAAAGCGCAGACACAAACCTCTGGTGGACACACACCATTTGTTGAGGTGATACATAGAATTAGTGTAGAGGTTAAACATATACACATATTTCAGTTGCATCTCAGTATAATACGTATTGAAACTTAGGAGTACTAATTTTATGCGCAGCTATTTCATAACGCTTAGCAGTCCATATAAAGTTTAAGCGTAAACGTAGATAGATGTGAAAAAAACACAGCTAATAATCGTTCACGAGGCAATCGGGCTATCATTAGAATGTGCCAGTAGCGTAGCGCACTAGATTGAATTAGGAAAAGGACTATCAATATCTGTAACACTCACCAATCCTTCGGGTAGCATGTAATACAAAAACTCGTCATCGATAGTTGAAGATCCCAAAACTCCCCATTTACCTATATAGACCAAGCATCAAAATGTAGGCTCAGTAAGCAGGGCGCTTCATTCTAGCAGAAACCCGAGCTGCTCGAGAAGGTATTCAATAAGTTGAAAGGTGTATAAATATATAGTGCGAGCATTCCATGAAAAATCGTTAATTTTGGCAGATTTTGTAGTTGTACATACATATATGTGACCCGGCCTATGAAAAGGGACCTTATGACTAAAAAAAAAAAAGAAAACTACGAAGAAACTGAAGAAATGCATTGTATAGCTTTAACAGCAGTTTCTCGCAATTTCTTTTTTGAGTCATAAGCCACCTTTTCATAGGTCTGGTCACATATGGCACTACTTTGTTTTGTGTTGTATTCCAAGCTTAGAAAACTGACGAAACTATCGGAACATCAAATTACAAAAACAATTTCGCACGAGAGAAAGCGAGACCAATATTTACCCAAAATAAAAGATTGTTTACTTAAAAAATGTTGTTTTTAATCAATTTTGTTTCCCAATAAAAACAATGCAAATAACATAGAAACATCTCTATGTCCCATGGTGGAACGATACAAGGTGGCAGCATGGAACAGCTGATTATAAACTTTTTTATTTGATTTGATACATAAACTTCCGGCGCAGTACGGTTTTGATATTTTTCCATCGAATTTACAAAAACTAAGTACATGGAATGTTCATTTATGCTTGTAGGTATGTCACCACGCTGCCACCTTGTATCGTTCCGCCATGCTATGTCCACTTATTAAAAAAAATATTGATTTTAGTTGTGTATTTGTGCACAATCTTTCAAACTAAAACCAAAATTTTTTCATTTGTCAGAAATATGAAGAAAAAACAGCTAATGGAAATAAGAACCTAAAGAACTACAAACTGGCTCTTTCGTTTTTAAAAAACTAAGTTGTATTTTACTTGTATTCCGTTAGTCTTTTAGAATATAGTTTACCTACATGAAAACTGAGACCGTATTAGGAGGGAGGGCGACAAAAAATTTAAGAAAAAATACAAGAAAAAAAAGTAGTGCCATATAGTATTAGGTTTCTTTGACATTCTTCTTCTTTTTTTCATACAGATGAAAATATTGGTTTTAGTTAGAAAATTTTGTTCACAAATACACAACTAAAACCATAATTTTGTGATATACATAACTGAACCAAGATTATGAACGTTTAAATTTTAAAAGTAAACAATACCATGTCAAATTCATTTATTTTGGGATTATATTGGTTTCGCTTTCTCCTGTGCAAAACTGTTCTTGTAATTTGATGTTCCGATAAAGTTTCGTCGATTTTTCAAGCTTGGAATCAAAGACAAAATAGAATGTCATATATGTAGGTATTAGCAGCTTTTCATAATTTTTGGAGTTAGAAATTCTGGACAACAAACACAAGTTTTTCTTTTACCAACATGTGCAAAAACCGTCTCCCATTCCATATCAAAAAAAGTGTTAAGTGAAAAGTGCTGTCGCATCGCACATAGGTAGATTTTCAAGTTTTAGGCGCCCAAAAATATTTTATTGCCTATATGTTCTTAAAACTGTTTAATAAATGAAAAATTATAATAATTTGTGTAATTAATCGGTTATGTTAAAAAAATAGATATTACACTGTGTAACACTAAAAAATTTCTGCGCAGTAAGGCTGTTTTTCATGTTGTACAGCAAGAAGTGTAATAACTTAGTTCTGTCTTTATCTAGGGTACATTTTTAATAGGATTTATGAAAAATTATAATAATTTGTACAACTAATCGGTTATATTAGAATAGATATTACACTGTGTAACACTGAAAAATACCTGCGCAGTGAGGCTATTTTTCATGTTGTACAGCCTCAATCTAACCCCCTAATGCAGTTGGCAAGCTAATTGCGCCAAGTACCATGTTCAAAACTAATTTTCACTTGGGCGGACTTGGAAACATAACAAAACTGGTTTGAACACCAAAAATTAAAAAACAAAAACAATTTTTTTTAACATCCTAAATAAAATAGGTTCTTTATCAATTTATAACTATTAGAAATCACAAACACCATTAATAATGTTAGTATTTACCTGAAATATCAGAATCCATCACAATTACTCAATTCAATTGTCTTAAAACTTAAATGTTCACGTTAAAACATGCGATTTCACATAGGTTAAAAAAAAAACATAACACGCGTTTCAGAAATAGCTAAATTCCGATTACTTGACAGCTAACGCCAGATATGCGATGGATGGGAAGGGGTAGAATTGCTGTTCCCCTGTCTATTCTTAAGTTGTGGGAGTGCTTTTTTTGTAATTGTGGCAACTTTCTGAAATTCAATTCTGGCCGCCCAAATGTCTAAAATCTACCTATGTGCATCGACGAAAGTATCTCGAGTTCAGATAAGCTCGTGTACAAGATTTGCTGAAGATATCTCAGTTTTTGCCTCAATTAACACCATAACTGAACTGTACTTTGTTGCTCTTTAAGCGCGATAATCAGATCATTAGAAAACGTTCAAGAACTATTGTTTTTCCCTTGTAATCCAAACTTGAAGTACTTTTATTCCTAAATATTTTCTTTTCTTTTTTATCATTAATTTTCTTTATAAATCTGATTTCGACATGCGTTCTGCTTGCATCAATTCAAGTCTGCGTTTGTGTTTATTTACCAGAAAGTAGCAAGCTGATATCAGGGCGATAGCTACTTGGACAGTAGTTGGCAGGAGGAGTATAGATGTCAATTATTTCTATGTCAATATCACCTGACCGATTGGTTACGCCTTGACTTTTTTGTTGTCCCTGCGGCTGATGTTGGGTTGAAATACTGTATTGTACGGTATGTTCGGTGACAAAGGCGAGGCCTCTTTTCTATGGATTTTATAGCCATCGCAAGTTCGGAGGTTCCATCTGACCTTTAGCTTTGTCTCTTTATTCATATAATAAACTATCTCCGCGCTCTTTCCGGCTAACGAGTTACAATTTAATTGTAGAATTCTGAAGTGCAACGTGGGACAGAGACGGGTGGACACACCTTGAAGGATTTGGGATTTATTGTATGTGTTGTCCAACTGCTGCTGGTGTACCTATTGCTGACGGGCTGGTACTTGTTTCTTGGAAGCACGGTGAAACGAATGCGCCGGTGGGAGGGTAGCCGTTAATATTCTTAGCTGGTACTCCCATTCCAGTGAAACGAAAATTTTTTGATGTTAATTTATAGTGTATATTGATTACTATAAGTTGTTGTTTTAACTAGAAAGAAGTTTGAGTTTTGTGTTGTATATATTACTTGTTTTACCCGGCGTACGTTGTAAACCCCGAGATCGAATGAATGTTGCGTGTTTTTTTTTTTTGTTTTATTTGTTGATAATTTACTTTATTGTTCTGTAAATTGAATTGAATTTTGTACGCATATTTGGTGAAATTTTCTGTTGAAAGATTTTATTCTTGTATCTTATTGTAATGCATGTGGGTACACAATAGTTTTGGTTTATTCTTTCGGTGCAAAGATAAACAAATTTTTTGATGTTCCAACTCTAGAGCAAGCAACATATAGCTGGCCATGAAAAAAGCATGGACTCTCTAAATTTAAGCCTGCAACAGTAAGTAAGGACAATCTCCTTGTGCTTTGTCGATTGTAATTGCAAAGGCAAGGTGTACAGGAAACTGTAAGCGCTTAAAATTGAATGGCAAATCTGTAAGAATCATTGGGATCCGTGGTATGAGCGCATCTTCACCTTTGCTTTTACCGCTGATGATTGTTGCTTCGGTTACATTCGGCATTTATTTCTAAGCGCAAAGTCTGGTTCCATTGCACAATTTTGGTGGGTTTAAATTCCGAAGAAGCAGGATTGGTGAGCCAATTTTCAAAGTTAATATATGCGCATGCATTCCTTCTCATTCTAAGGAGTTTAGAAATTCAATTGGATAATTCACAATTTTATCTTCATCTGTAACTGTGTCGATCGATTTATAATTCGTCACTTCACCAGGAAATTGGTTTTGAATGCGATCATTGATTTTGTTAACATGATCATTTTTAGAAGCTAAGATACTTCGTTCGCATAGCCAAAAAACAAAAACATTTAAATTTAAAATTCTTAATTCTGAAATATGAAAAACGTTCGTCTTGATCGAAGGAACCTGCAGCCAAAATTTGGTGATTATTGAAGTATGGGAAACACCTTTTCATAGGGAATACACACACAGAATTTGATTTTTATAGAAGATGTAGATACACTGAAACTAAAAAAATTTGTTTAACTGCGGCAGATTACTAAACGTCCAAAAGGCATAACATCCAAACTCAACAATGCAGTCAAACTTTAGGTGTTAAAATAACTGAAGTTTGTACGGCAGCCATCGTTCTGAAAAATCCCATTTGTAGGGAATGTGTCGCGCCCCTTTTTCCCCCATTCCACATTTTACTGTAGGTTTTAGGACTTAACGTCATATAACTAAAATAAATAAAAATAAATGTAAGGCACGATAACCTCCGAAGAGATCTAAGGCCCATCTTCTCTTCCAATTTGCGTCGTGCTCCTCTTGATTTTGCCTAAAAATTGGCCGGACGGGACCTACATGTTTTATGCCGAATTCAAACGGCATCTGCAAGGCAGATGAGTTTTCACTGAGAGCTTTTCATGGCAGAAATACACCCGGAGCGCTTGCCAAACACTGCCGAGGGGCGACCCCGCTTAGAAAATTTTTTTTCTAATTGAAAACCTTATTTCTAAAATGTTTGATGTTGCTTTGCACGGGGTGTGAACCCAGGGCATACGGTGTGGTAGGTGGAGCACGCTACCATCACACCACGGTGGCCGTTATATAACCGTCATATAACTCCTTACCAATTTTCATTATCCTACCATTACTACATCCAGAGATATGCAGTATAATATATTCCATTTGTATGGGAGCTGCCACGACCACTTTTTCCCAATTCCACATTTTCTTGGTGGTGTTAGGGATTGACCTCATGTAACTCCTTACTGAATTTCAATGTTTTGGCATGTATATCTTCAGAGTTATGCAGTACCAAAGATTCCATTTGTATGGGAGGTGCCACGCCCCTTTTATATATCGAATTTATTTTTAGCCTAAAACTTTCCCGTTGATCGAAGAAACCTATAACCAAAATTTGGTGATGATTGAAGAGTGGGAAATACGTTTCCATAGCGAACATACATGATGTAAGTACCTAATCTTTTGACGAATGGATGTACTTGATAGCTTCTTAATTATATAGACTTAACTATATTTTTTAATAACATTTTATTTATTATTAACTATAGGTATTGACATTTTAAAATTTTTAAAAGATATTTTTTGGTGAATGAATATATTTTCATTTTTTGATAATTAACAATAAACAATCTAATAATAATAAATTTTAAGATATAACAAAGTATATTTATTACAAGTAAATAACCCTACAGCTGGTATATGAAGAGAGAGAGGGTATGGAGGAATAGGTGTTGATGACTCCTTCTTACGCGAATGCGTGTGCGGGAAAAGATGGGGCGAGACGAGGGAAGAGCCTTCGGCTCGGCATTGCTTCTATCCATGCTATGTAGATCGTAGTGATGGGTTGGAGCGGCCGTGTGAGCTGGAGGCGCCGTTTGGCGCGAGAAACAACGCGCAGATGATGTGGCTTGGTGGGCAGCGTTGCTGCTAGAAGGTGGTGGAGGTACGCTTGAGCGTAAGTTTGTAGAAATTCCGGGGTTGACGAAAGTTGTGTTATAGACCAGAATATTCCATACGATGCAACCATATTTTGCACGTGACACACTGACAAGCTTGTGAACATCTGGGTTAGATCCTTTTCCAGCAAATGCAATAGAACCTCATTCTAGGACCAGGGTTCTTGTTGTAAGAGTGCTTCACCCCATTCAATGGGTACGACCACTCACAAATTGTCATCAAAGTCCTCTAACGGGAGTCCAAGGAAACTGGCTGTTTCAACAGGGACGGACCATAGGGAGATTAGTGTTAGAGACGTAGGTTCCACATTACAATTGAATAGATGGTTGGTGTCATGTGGGGACACATCGCATGCTGGACATACTTTACATATGTCGTGGTTGATTCTGGACAAGTAAGAGTTTAACCTGTTACAACAGTATCCAGAAGAAGTTGGGCCAGGGTGACCCGTGTCTGTCTTGGTAGTGTGCTTTCGTCTTCTGCAATGGTAGGATATTGCATAATAATACCGGGGTTCACTGAGCGCGTCCTGGCAAAAGCGTTTATCGACTCTGTGTGAATTTGGCTTAGGGCCTGCTTATGCTTGTCTGGATCAAACTGCTGTGTTGGCAGGTGCCGGCTCTCGTCATACTGCTTATGGAGATGTTCCCTTAACCCCCGTGGAGGCGGGGCTAGGTTGCTAGGATGTCCTGGTTTGTGACAATTTAACAAAAACTACCTATTCAGCATTTCGATGTGCTCCTTAATGTTGAGCCCTTTGGCCTCACTATGTAGGTGGTGTTCTGGGGTCATAAGGAGACATCCGGTGGCAGTTCTGATAGCATCATTCTGACATGCTTTTTCCAGTATGTGTTTTGAGGACCAAGCGACCAAACTAGTGACGCTTAGCTCATGAGCGGCCGGCCAATTGCTTTGTACGTGGTTAGCAACGTTTCTTTATCTTTTCCTCATGTGCTGCCGGCAAGCGACTTGAAGATTTTCTTGCGGGGTTGTACTTTAGATACAATTTCGGTGGCATGCGCCTTAAAGGTCAGAGTATTATTGAACGTTGCCCGTAAGATCTTTGGGTGACTGACAGTCAGTAGTGTGACACCATCGACGTGAACGTACAATATTAGCGACATCTGTTCCTTCCACATCGTAAACAGAGTGGCCGTGGATTTTGTCGGTGATAGAGCCAAGTTGCGCGAGGTGAAGAAACTAGAAAGATCGGGGAGATAGCTGTTTATTTTACAAACTTTGTAACTCCTTCTGGTGGGGAAGGGAGTTTTGATATATAGAAATTAAACATAACCGTGGCTAACTGTGTCAACAGCTTTTGACAGGTAAAGTGCCACGAGCACCATCCTATGATGAGGTTTTTGATGATTTAGTCCGTAATTAATCTGGGTGTTTATGGCATATGAACCGGGGTAGGGTGCAAAACCTTCGCGAAGCAGGAGGGTATGGAGGAGTCCATTTGCAGGGAGCTGCTCCGAAGATGACAAGGGACGCCAGAATCTAAATGGGATTACACGGAATTGACATCCCTTGGTCGAGAAAAAATCCCGAGTCGCTCCGGTACATAGAACCGGCTGCCGTGGAAAGCTTTATTACTCAATAATTACGCGTATCGATCTATCACTAGTCCCAGCTTCGCCCCATTCAATAGGCACGACCGTTTCGCCACACAGCCCAAGGCACCTTTAGAAGAATTTAGCAGGTTGGGAGACGATGTACACTAGGTCATGTCATACGGAGTAGCCGAACTTCACAAGCGATTATATAATCGTAGTACGAAAAACAACCCGTACCCTAAGAGACGTAATACCCCACATAGTAGTAAATTCCTGGAAAACGAAAACGAAAGAGAGTAGAGACCGTCATTAAGTCTCCCTCAATAACATCGCGCCGCCTATTTATATCAGATCGTACCACGAGAACACAGTTCCTTCTTGACACGAGTGCTTATTTATCGGTCTCTGCTTCTAGTTCCAATTGAAACCTACAGTTATCACACACTCACGCTAAACTTCGGCTTATGAGGCGATTTTACTTGGCTAACCCCTTAAGCTAGTTTGATTTCTTAGTTGATCATAAGCACCGTCGTATAAGTGACGAAAAATCAGCATTAAGCATGCACGGACACGTTCGTAACGTACCCCAAATGTTTTGCTTAAAGAACAGAAGGGGCGGGCATTCAAGTGAGCAAAACATGCGACAGTACACCAATTAAAGAAGCACAAGGCTCTCCAGTAGTATGTAAAGCACGCAGTCTTTCTCCAAAAAAGTCAAGAACCGCGAATGAAGAATTTGATAAAATATTGAAAATGGGAATTGCACAACCCACACATACCACGTCAGCTCTTCATCTCGCTTCAAAGAAATCTGGTAAACCGAGACTATGTGGACATAATCGGAGTCTTAATTACCTACCTATATTTTTGACCATAGACCTCGTCAGACCATTTAATCAATTGTGATAATAATCTCCTTTGGGTTATTTGAATTTTTATTTGTTATATTAACTTGTTGTCTTCAAGACCAAGTTTGTTATTTTTGTAAAATGTATATTTTACAAGTTATATTATATTAAATTATTATACATAGATAATAATAATAATTAATTATTTACAGGTCAGTAAAACCAAACATAATTTTTATTTATGATATTTGGTCTGAGATATTTGGCGCAATCGTTCAAGTGATTTATGGACAAGGTGCTTTTCCTACCGTTTATATTTCCCTATTTGATGAGCTTTAAGCGGCCTCCGATGGCGAGCAACAATATCTTGATCACGTTTAAACTGTGTTTCAACGAGTTTTGGTCAAAGTCAGGTTATATTCCTCGGTCACTTCATTACAAGCAGTGGCATTAAGCTACTGCAGAGAAAGTCAGCGCGATACAAAACCTCTCCACTAGGGACGGCGAGGAAATATCGCGCCTACGTGGACATGCTTAATTTCCATCGCAACTTCATCAAGAATGCAGCAGAACTACTCGCACTTCTAAAGGTTCACATCCATTGAGAGGGACAACAACTCTCCAAAATGTATTTGAGCTTTCCAAATAATCCTTCGCAACATGCGCTGTGGACTCGGTCATCCCATTGATTAAAATAAACATTCTTAAGTCTGTGTGCTTTTATAAGCACTAAAAATTGGTGAAACAAGCAAAGTAGCAACAGGTGATGTACCAGCAGCTATATATTAATACGCTAACAAAATTTCTATACAATCAATTGACAGGCTGTTTCGCATAGTTCGGATACGTAACATCATACAAAAGTTATATGAATCGATTCGTATGGATCAGCCGCAGTGCACAGGCCTATTTTTCTTAACAAATATTACTCTATTTGTTTATAATTAATAGAAAAAGTTTTTTGTAAATTCGAACAATCTCTGAAACTTACTTTCCTCGCCAAAAGTACGCCATCTGGAGGAAAAAAAATTACGTTAGTGCTCGAAGACACAAACCTACATATTATGTTGAATTCGAAATTCGAAAATCTGGGTAGTCGTGTTGCTCAAATTTTTCACCTACATATATGCATATCCGTCTGCACCAAAATCCTAAAATAATTGTTCTAAAATAATTGTTAGCGCACAAAAACACTTCAAAGAGAAGTAATTTTTAACCGGCCCATTTTTTTTTGACAAATTTTAATTACACGTAAATGCATAGGTCTTTATTTAACAGATTCTTTGTTTTTTATTTTGGGTGCTTTAAAAAAAAAAAGAAATCACAAATAATGAGTTAATTTTTGTTAAAACTAACTAAATTTATTTATAATAATTAATGGCGAATTTGCCCGAAAATGTTTTTGCATTTGCAGATTTAATCCTCATTTTAGATAAAGTACATCTTATATTGAAAAAAAAAATACATAAAATAAATTTGCTACAAAAATATAACATTAAATTTTTTATATTGTCTTTAAGAGTTTTGTGTTGTCACGGACGGACGTATTTTATCAAGCTCCGTGTTATTTTAAACTTTTCGTGCATAAAGTACCTAGCTATTCGATTGTGTTATGTGAAAACATATATCTTTGCTGACACAAATATCTAGTATCATGAATTTATATGTGTTGATCGATTATAAACTTTTTAATAACAATTTTCTTAATGCCTTGCTATTACAAGCTAAAGGTTGAGCGCAGTGGCCCCAAGATTCAGTGCGCAAAGTGTAAACGGTCAGTTATACTTACATAGTATAGCAGGGCACAGCAACATTGCTCTCATAAACAATATCTGTTCAATGAGATTTGCGTGTACATGATTAGACTATGCAGTGCATTGCATTGCATTGCATGGAAGTCTGTTGAATTTTGATTTTCATGTATGTGCTATGCGCGCGACTCTCTCACTCCCCTGCTGTTAACATTGTTATTGCAAAGAGTGGAAAAACGAGCATCACTCTCAGAGTAGCACATATTTCTTGCTTGTGTTTGTGTATATTTTACATACAAACTTTATTTGTATGTGTGCTTGCCCTTAGCGATAGTCTATGTACGCTACGTAAAGTATAATCAAGTTTATGTTTCACATGCTATGTACCGTTTTGTCATGCAATGCACTGTAAGTATAACTGACCCTTAAAGAGATTTTTAATTTGAGCTGTGTTGGGTTTGTTCATGCCGACGTCGATTATTTTCACTCAGCGAATAAATCGTTTTATTGTAATGTGTGTATGGCGGAACGTCGTTCATCTCTTTGCTTGCCGACACCCCGTGTCGCTACAAGTGATCATAGTCGTCAAATTTGGACTGAGAATCAGAAAATAATAAAAAATAAGAGTACAAGTGCTAACTCTCTTCTGGATACTTTGTCTAATGATCTTTCAGACGCAGGTATGCAAAAAGGTGCTGCGGTATGCAATAATCATGCTGTAGAATTGCGATCTGTGCTTTCTGCTTTATCCGCTATTCGCAATGATAACAAAGAGTTAGCTAACAAGTGTGACGCACTACATGCTGAAGCTCACTCTCTGAAGGTGTTACTGTTGCTGCCGCCGCCGCTGTCGCTAGCACTGTAGATAACCGATCAACTGCTACTTATGTAGATATCGCTTCAAGTGTTGAGACAACAAATGTTTCTCCTACCGCGCTGCGTCCGCATGATAATGTGAATGCTAATAATAATAATACAGTAAGCGCTAAAGGTTCGCTTACTTCTAATTGTACCTTGTCTCATCTCTAATGAAGCTAGCAAAGAGGGTCCATTTATGATTCTACAAAAGCCCAAGCGTGCAAAGAAATTTTAAATTAAAAATGTTAACCAAGCGAATGAGCCAGCGAATCCCCCTGCTTCTCCAGAGGCTCCATCTATAATTTCTGTTCAAGCTCAACCTGCTTCCCCGTCTGCTAGCTCTGGTACTAGTACTAAACAAATGTTACCAGTTAGTTATGTTGATGCTGCCAAGCCAAAGTCAAATAGTGTGCAGATTGATTGTAATGGTGGGAATGGTGCTAACTTAAGCAGAGTCCCCGGGTCTAAACCAAAAGCAAAGAGCTCTCGGATAAATCTACATAAGCCACTAGCTTTCGGAGCGAGCAATAATGTTGAATTAGGTGTTGCCGCTAAGCTTAAATGGTTGCATGTCTCATCTTTCCACCCGAGCGTAACTGAAGAAGATATTGTGAACTACGTTTCGAAGTATGCTAGCATAAACAAGATTTATTTGAAATGCGATAAACTTGTAAGAAAAGGTACTGAGATGTCTGATCTTAGGAAAATTACTTTCAAACTGGGCGTAACTGAATCATTTTATGATAAAGTAGTTGATGCGAGTATCTGGCCTATTAATGTAATTATATGACCATTCCAGTTTTTTCAAAGGAATGGTTCAGCGCAACAGATTCCGTAACACCACAAGCCTATGACAAGCCTCTTAGTATTTATTATGAAAATTCATTGGGGCTTAGAACCAAATCTAAGAAGCTTAATGAATTCACTTCAAATTTGAACTATGATGCTCTAGTTTTTGTGGAGACCTGGCTTAATAGTGAATTTTATGACTCCGAATTTTTTGATCCTAACCTCTATAATGTTTATCGCAAAGATCGCGACTCAATAAAAACTGGCGCTACTCGGCGTGGTGGTATTTTAATCGCCGTTCAAAGGAAATATGGTTAGTCACTTATATTGCTGCAGAATGGAGACTCACTGTTGGATCAACTATGTGTTTGCATATATGGCTCTTTGCCTCTCTTTATATGTGCCTCATACATTCCGGCAGGAAGTGAAGATCATGTGTACATGGCGCATGTAGATAATATTGTAGATTTAGTGTCTAAGAGACATGAGAATAATGTTTGTATTTTAGTTGATATCAATTTAGGGAATGTAGGCTGGGCAGCCGTGGATGATAGTTTAGTCTTGTATCCGAACAACGTTAATAGTTTTTCTGAAACATATGTTGTTGATAATTTATTGAACGCGAATCTTGCCCAGGTAAACACCTCTATTAACAACTTGTCTAGGACGTTGGATCTAATTATTATTAGTGATAACATGACTTTTTCACTCTCCGAATGTCTTGATCCTCTCTCTTGCCTGGCTTACATCATGTTCCACTAGTTTTGCAATTAGAATTTTATGAGTTTAAAAAAATTCGACTAGATATGAGCTCAGGAAACTACAATTTTAGAAACTGTGACTTTGATGCTATCAATGCCAAAATAAGCATACTTCATTGGGATGGTATATGCTCTGGTGTTGGTGTCAGTGAGCGCTTTGATATTTTCAAAGGTAAAGTCAACCAAATTTATAGTAGTTTGATCCCTCGAATGCGGAAAAATTGCCATAAAATTCCTTGGTGTACCAAAGAGTTAAAAAAAAGAACGTGTGGCACTCGGGGACTGCCGCGGTAAAGCTATTGCATATTATCAACTTATGCAATTATAATATTTATGCAACATTTTGTTTTCTTTGATATTAATTCAAGTTTGTCTTTGATATTAATTCAAGTTAACCTTTTTAAGCGTGGTGACCGATAAGAAAACAAATTTTTTACTTTTATTGAATAAATGAGAAGTTAATATTTAACTTTCACTTTAACTTTAACTTTATTTTTAACTTTAACTTTAACTTTAACATTCACTTTGACTTTAACTTTAACTTTAACTTTAACATTAACTGTAACTTTAACTTTAAATTTACCTTTAACTTTAACCTTAACTTTAACTTTAACTTTAAATTTGACTTTGACTTTAACTTTAACTTTAACCTTAACTTTAACTTTATTTTTAACTTTAACTTTAGCTTTCCCTTTAACTTTAACATTGACTTTAACTTTAACTTTAACTTTAACCTTAACTATAACTATAACTATAACTATAACCATAACTTTAACTTTAACTTTAACTTTAACTTTAACTTTAACTTTATCTTTAACTTTAACTTTAACTTTATCTTCAACTTTAACTTTAACTCTCGCTTTAACTTTAACATTCACTTTAACTTTAACTTTAAATTTAACTTTAACTTTAACTTTAACATTCACTTTAACTTTAACTTTAACATTAACTGTAACTTTAACTTTAAATTTAACTTTAACCTTAACTTTAACTTTAACTAAATGTCAGCGCTAGAACAGATCTACTATCCACGGACTTTAGTCTTATAAGTAGACATCTAGAGTAGTAAGATGGTAAGTGATCCTGAAAACGTAATGACCGGAGCCAAAAATGCAAACATTTTTTCTGGATCATTTCAAGTCGCTGTATATGACAAGCGTGGTATGGTCTCCAAACGAAGGAAGCATATTCCAGTTTGTGCCGTACTAGTGATGTATATAGTAGCTAGGGCTGTGAACTGAATCCGGATTTTTCAACTATCCGGATAAACCGGATATTCAAATAACCGGATAGCTAAGCAAAAAATCCGGCTATCCGGATATCCGGATTCATAAATGGAAAATCCGGATATCCGCTGTTCGGCTATCCGGATATGTAAACGGAAAAATCGGATATTCGTATGTCCGGATACCGGAATATACATAAAGGTTGAATATCTGCATATCAGAATTGACCGAAGCAAACATCGAAAACTTATTCACAAAATATGTTTGTAGATTATTAAATTAACGTCAAAAATTAAAAAAGTACAATTTTACAAACAAGTGAAAATAAGAACAGTGCCATTTGTTTATATTTGAAAAAAACGCCGCAAAAAAAAAAAAAAACGAAAGCAAAACCAATTATTAATTTAGTTTGATTTCAATGCTTGAACGGTGACCACGTGTCACGCGCACTATTTGGTACTCTGTTTTAAGCGCGCGTGCGATACTTCCTCACCGTATGACCATCGAAATCAAACTAAAAGAGCTGTCGTTGATTATCACGAAGTAGCCATTGTGCTATCGCTTATCGTATACATATATGGTCGCTTACAAGCCAACCTAATAAAACCGCACTGCCTTTTTTTAGCGCACGCAAACAACCGGCGTTTTTTGCCCTAACCCAAATAAGCATGCGTTGGGACAATGTAAAGCATGTGTGCAAACGTCAAATCTAAATGTCACGCAGAACAAAAATTGGAAATCGAGTTAGGTTTTCACGCAGCAAATTCAATTTGAGTTGCTCTCATACAAGTTGTATGTGCATGAGACATTTTTGACAGAAAATGACTTGCGTGCGTTTATATTAGGTTGGCTTGTTAGCAGGTGCGAAGCTCCGCCCACCCCGGATCATAAAGTTAAAGTTAAAGTGAATGTTAAAGTTAAAGCGAAAGTTAAAGTTAAAAATAAAGTTAAAGTTAAAGTTAAAGTGAAAGTTAAAGTTAAAGTTAAAGTTAAAGTTAAAGTTAAAGTTAAAGTGAATGTTGAAGTTAAAGCGAAAGTTAAAGTTAAAGTTAAAGCTAAAGTTAACGTTAAAGTTAAAGTGAATGTTAAAGTTAAAACGAAAGTTAAAGTTAAAGTGAAAGGTAAAGTTAAAGTTAAAGTTAAGGTTAAAGTTAAAGTTAAGGTTAAAGTTAAAGTTAAAATCAAAGTTAAAGTTAAAGTTAAGGTTAAAGTTAAAGTTAAAGTCAAAGTCAAAGTCAAAGTCAAAGTCAAAGTCAGAGTTAAAGTTAAAGTTAAAGTTAAAGTAAAAGTTAAAGTTAAAGTGAATGTTAAAGTTAAAGCGAAAGTTAAAGTTAAAAATAAAGTTAAAGTTAAAGTTAAAGTGAAAGTTAAAGTGAATGTTAAAGTTAAAGCGAAAGTTAAAGTTAAAGTTAAAGTTAAAGTGAATGTTAAAGTTAAAGCGAAAGTTAAAGTTAAAGTGAAAGGTAAAGTTAAAGTTAAAGTTAAAGTTAAGGTTAAAGTTAAAGTTAAAATCAAAGTTAAAATTAAAGCTAAGGTTAAAGTTAAAGTTAAAGTTAAAGTCAAAGTCAAATTCAAAGTTAAGGTTAAAGTTAAAGTTAAAGTTACAGTTAAAGTTAAAGTTAAAGCGAAAGTTAAAGTTAAAGCTAAAGTTAAAGTTAAAGTTAAAGTGAATGTTAAAGTTAAAGCGAAAGTTAAAGTTAAAGGTAAAGTGAAAGGTAAAGTTAAAGTTAAAGTTAAAGTTAAGGTTATAGTTAAAGTTAAAGTTAAAATCAAAGTTAAAGTTAAAGTTAAAGTCAAAGTCAAAGTCAAAGTCAAAGTTAAGGTTAAAGTTAAAGTTAAAGTTAAAGTTAAAGTTACAGTTAAATTTAAAGTTAAAGTTAACTTTAACTTTAACTTTAACTTTAACTGTAACTTTAACTTTAACTTTAACTTCAACTTTAACTTTAACTTCAACTTTAACTTTAACTGCCCTAACCCAAATAAGCATGCGTTGCGATAATGTAAAGCATGTGTGCAAACGTCAAATCTAAATGTCACGCAGAACAAAAATTGGAAATCGAGTTAGGTTTTCACGCAGCAAATTCAATTTGAGTTGCTCTCATACAAGTTGTATGTGCATGAGACATTTTTGACAGAAAATGACTTGCGTGCGTTTATATTAGGTTGGCTTGTTAGCAGGTGCTAAGCTCACGCCCACCCCGGATCATAAAGTTAAAGTTAAAGTTAAAGTGAATGTTAAAGTTAAAGCGAAAGTTAAAGTTAAAGTGAAAGTGAAAGTTAAAGTGAAAGTGAAAGTTAAAGTTAAAGTTAAAGTGAATGTTGAAGTTAAAGCGAAAGTTAAAGTTAAAGTTAAAGTTAAAGCTAAAGTTAAAGTTAAAGTGAATGTTAAAGTTAAAGCGAAAGTTAAAGTTAAAGTTAAGGTAAAATTGAAAGGTAAAGTTAAAGTTGAAGTTAAGGTTAAAGTTAAAGGTAAAGTTAAAGTTAAAGTTAAGGTTAAAGTTAAAGTTAAAGTCAAAGTCAAAGTCAAAGTCAAAGTCAAAGTCAAAGTCAAAGTCAAAGTTAAGGTTAAAGTTAAAGTTAAAGTTAAAGTTAAAGTGAATGTTAAAGTTAAAGCGAAAGTTGAAGTTAAAAATAAAGTTAAAGTTAAAGTTAAAGTGAATGCTGAAGGTAAAGCCAAAGTTAAAGTTAAAGTTAAAGTGAATATTAAAGTTAAAGCGAAAGTTAAAGTTAAAAATAAAGTTAAAGTGAAAGTGAAAGGGAAAGTGAAAGTTAAAGTTAAAGTTAAAGTTAAAGTTAAAGTGAAAGTGAAAGTTAAAGTTAAAGTTAAAGTTAAAGTTAAAGTGAAAGGTAAAGTTAAAGTTAAAGTTAAGGTTAAAGTTAAAGTTAAAATCAAAGTTAAAGTTAAGGTTAAAGTTAAATTTAAAGTCAAAGTCAAAGTCAAAGTCAAATTCAAAGTCAAAGTCAAAGTCAAAGTCAAAGTTAATGTTAAAGTTAAAGTTAAAGTTAAAGTTACAGTTAAAGTTAAAGTTAAGGTTAAAGTCAAAGTCAAAGTCAAAGTTAAAGTTAAAGTTAAGGTTAAAGTTAAAGTTAAAGTTTAAGTTACAGTTAAAGTTAAAGTTACAGTTAAAGTTAAAGTTAGAGTTAAAGTTAAAGTTACAGTTACAGTTAAAGTTAAAGTTAAGGTTAAAGTTAAAATTGAAGTTAAAGTTAAAGTTAGAGTTAAAGTTAAAGTTAAATTTAAAGTTAAAGTTAAAGTTAAAGTTACAGTTAAAGTTAAAGTTAAAGCGAAAGTTAAAGTTAAAGCTAAAGTTAAAGTTAAAGTGAATGTTAAAGTTAAAGCGAAAGTTGAAGTTAAAGTTAAAGTTAAAGTTAAAGTGAAAGGTAAAGTTAAAGTTAAAGTTAAAGGTAAGGTTAAAGTTAAAGTTAAAATCAAAGTTAAAGTTAAAGTTAAGGTTAAAGTTAAAGTTAAAGTCAAAGTTAAGGTTAAAGTTAAAGTTAAAGTTAAGGTTAAAGTTAAAGTTTAAGTTTAAGTTACAGTTAAAGTTAAAGTTACAGTTACAGTTACAGTTGGTGGCTGAGCTCAGGCCAAGGGGGTCACTGCTGGCGGACAGTGAACGGCCTATTAATTAGGTTAGCTGCGAATATCAAATAAGCAGCCCTCGACCAAGAGCGGCTGGTGAGGAGGGTTTGGCTTAAAAGGCCTAACGCACCCTGAGAACCTCCAGTGACAGGGCGAGTAGATGCCGCCCTGAATTAAGCATCCACAGCCTAGTGCGGGGTTGCTTCGAGGGAATACCTACCCAAGATAGGGAGGCAACTATACGACGTGGGATACACACTCAGGAAGGTAAAGAGGTAAATTATTTGTAAATTTAAGGTGATTGTCACATTAAGACTGAGCCCAGTAAGGTCTTAATTAAGGTATACTAGAATCAACGACTCGGATATGTTTGTTAAGGGCTGGCGAATGTGGCATTCGGAAATCTCAGTACACGGCTTGACACACCGTCGAAATGACTTTCCGGTTAATGTCCCATTCGTCTCCGTCCCGTTAAAACCTTGGCAGGCCTTGGGGTACGTTCAAAGTCCGTCATCATTAAGTTGGTGGTGCAGGTTCGGTTGAGATCCTCCCGATTAATACTGATCTGGCTCTGAACGCAGTCTTCATGAGGGATTGCGTCAACCTTCACGTGGCCTCCCTGCCTTCGCATAGACAACCACGGGATCTATATAGGTAACTGCACACTCGGACCAAGATAGCGGCCTCAAGTGGGGACCCAATTAAATAAATTATGAGCAACAACAATACTAAAATAAAAAACCAAACACAGGAGAATGAAATGGCGTTCAATCCATTTGTAGGAAGGAAGCTAGCTCGCTCTCCAGAAGGGCGTGGCCCATCGGCTGGGGGCCTTAACATTTCGTCGCAAGTGGTAACGAAACCCAAAGGAGCGGAGGCCGAAAGCAAGCAAGGAGCGTTGTCGCCGGGTGCTACACCGAAGCTTTGCAAAAAGAACTCCGACAGCAAGGCTCAAACGGGCACACCATTATTAAGTGAGCTAATTAAGCAGGCGTCAGCTGCGTTAAATCAGCAAAACCCCCCTGGAGAGAAAAAGATGACCAAGCTAGGCAAGGGGATTGAGGACTTGATGCAGTTCTTCATAGGGCGTAATAATATACACGCGGAAATCAAGCGCTTGGCCTCCGTAATAAAAGTGCTGTACATCGAGTCGGCCCTAGAGGTAAAGAATTTAGAACATAAATTGCGTGCAAGCGAATGCGCCAAGGATAGAAGTCCATCACCCCCGGGAAAGCGACCGAGGAATAATTCGTACTCGACCAAGGAGAACAACGTGGTAAAACCCACTACTACTCTAAAAGATGTCTTACCAGGGCACGTGGGTGGACACAAACGACGGCAAGAAACGCAAGAGAAGACGGAGCGGAAAGAGGAAACTGCAGCCCAAAAGACGGGAGAGTGGCAGTTAGCCAAAAAGAAGAGCAAGAAAAAATCACTTAAGGCTAGGCCGGATGCAATCATCATTTCCAAGGCGGGGGATGCGACGTACGCCGACATATTGCGTAAAGTGAGAAGATGCGACGAATTAAAATCCCTGGGTGATGACGTCAAAACGATTAGAAGAACGGCGAAAGGAGAGCTGTTACTAGAGCTGAAAAAATCGCAAGATGGGAAAACAAGCGCGTACCAAGCAGAAATTGAAGCGGTACTAAAGGACTCGGCTAAAGTTATAACAAAGTCCCAAATGGTCACGCTACAGTGCAGAGATCTCGATGAGATTACTACGCCCGAGGAGATTTGCAACGCCCTCCACCAGCAATGCAACATCAAACTTCCAGATGTGGCTGCCATAAAAAGCATACGCACAGGGTACAGTGGCACGAAGTCGGCACTTATAAGCCTTACAGCGGATGATGCCAAGGCGGTTCTTAATACGCAAAGAATCCGGGTAGGATGGGTTTCCTGCCGAATTAGAGAGCTCAAGCAAGAAAAACGCTGTTATAGGTGCTGGGGCTACGGGCATATAGCTCAGAAATGTAAGGAGACTGTAGATAGGTCTAGCCTATGCAGGAAATGCGGCCAGGAAGGTCATAAGGCTGCAAGTTGCGAAAATGCACCGAAATGCGCGCTATGTGGGGGACAACATTCAGCAGGCAGTTTTAAATGCCCACAACGAGAGGGCAGCAAAATGACTGTCTCATGAGGGTATTGCAGCTCAATTTAAACCATTGCGAGGCAGCCCAAGAGCTATTATCCCAAACAGTCTATGAAGGAGGATATGACATAGTGGTACTCTCTGAACAATACAAAAATCGCCAGGAGCAGGGTTGGCTCTCAGATTCAGCAGGGAAAGCCTCAATTTGGGCACCAGGGATATTTCTCCCACAGGAAATTATGACGCCAACGGTAGCAGGATTCACGTGGGCAAAAATCAACGGTATATAGTATATACGTCTTCATTTGCTATGCCCCTCCGAGCATGACCATCGCCGAGTTCGAAGACATGATATACGGGATCACCATTGAAGCACGAGGTAAACACCCGCTTTTAGTGTGTGGAGACTTCAATGCATGGTCATCTGTGTGGGGAAGTAGACGAACCAACGAAAGAGGGAGAGTTCTCCTCGAAAGTCTTACTTCTTTGAGGCTAGAACTCCTAAATGAACCAGGGATATATACCTTCGATACAGGTACCAGACGATCCATTATAGATCTCACCTTCGCTAGCAGCGAAATAGCAAGACGAGCAAAATGGTCCATAAGCAACGTCTACACACACAGCGACCATAAAGCTATTAGCGTAGAGCTGCTCGAAACTCCACGAACGGTAGCAGCAAGACATCGACAAAGTAGGAAATGGAAACAGCACCTTTTCGACCCACAAATATTTGACATTATCTGGAAGGACGCCATAGTACGAGAATCGCATGCGGAAGACCAGTCGGTTCAAATCACTAAGTTGCTATGTATGGCATGTGATGCTGCTATGCCCAGAAGTCGCGGAAAAGCACAGCGCACTCCGGTATATTGGTGGAATGACGAAATTGCGGAAGAGCGTAGAAAATGCCACAAAGCACGAAGAATAGCGCAGAGGGCACGCTCATCACCACGATATGCAGAGCTACACAGCACCTATGTCGCACAAAGAAAGGCACTTAAAAATGCCATAAAAAAGAGCAAGAAGTTATGCTTTAGGGAACTGCTGGATAATGTCGACCTAGATCCTTGGGGATCAGCCTACAGAACTGTGATGGCCAAAGTTAAAGGACCGATATCACAGCAACCTACGTGCCCGATACTGATGAATATTATTGTTGAAACACTTTTCCCGGCGCAAGATCGCTGGACTTATCCAAGCGAGGATCTAGAAAGTACGGAAATTCCGCAAATTACAGAGCAAGAGGTGCTGGACGCTGCAAAAAGAGTTGCTGATAACAAATCCCCAGGACCCGACGAAGTACCAAACATAGCCCTTAAAGCCGCGATTACAACTAGGGCTACATTATTTACTGATCTTTTTAATGCCTGTATGCAAGAAGGCGTGTTCCCTCGCCCGTGGAAACGACAAAGACTTGCCCTATTGCTGAAACGTGGTAAACAGCCGGACCAACCATCCTCATATAGGCCACTTTGTATGCTGGATTCCCTAGGGAAGATTTTCGAGCGTATAATTAGTGAGCGCCTACAGCTGACTCTAGAAAGACCAGGTGGCTTATCGAATAGTCAATATGGATTTCGCAAATCAAGATCCACCGTAGATGCAATACAAACAGTCGTCAATATAGCTAGAGAAGCTATCTCTGGAGGCCAAAATAAAAGGAAGTTCTGTGCACTGATTATGTTGGACATCAAGAATGCTTTTAACACTGCGAACTTGATGCAGATAATGGCAGCGCTGCAAAGCTTCGGCACTCCAGCTTACTTACGCAGAATTATAGGTAGCTATCTTAAAGACAGAGTACTTCTTTTTGACACGGATCAAGGAGCTAAAGAGTACAAAATCACAGGAGGCGTCCCACAGGGATCTGTTCTCGGTCCAACGCTTTGGAATGTAATGTATGACGGGGTGCTAAAGATTGATCTACCAGAAAACACGCAAATTGTGGGATATGCTGATGATATTGCAGTGGTAGTAGTGGCCAAGAAACTGGACCTGCTTCAAGCATTATGTAATGACGCCGTAGCAAGAATAAAGGAATGGCTGACCAATACAGGACTGGAGTTGGCTAGCCAAAAGACGGAAGTGTTATTAGTAAGCTCCAAACGGTCGGCGAACGAGTTAGTCTTAACTGTCGGGGATCATCAAATCACCTCAAAGGATTCCTTAAAATACTTAGGAGTGCACATTGACTCTATGTTAACTTTCAAAGAGCACTTCAGAGCGGTGGGGGAGAAAATTACCAAAGTTAATGGATCACTTATGCGAATAATGCCTAACATTGGTGGTCCGAGCGAAGCTATACGTCAGCTATTGTCCACAGTAACCAGCTCAATAATACTATACGCAGCACCAGTGTGGTATGGATCTAAACAGACCCATCAAAAATATATATTAGCAGCGTACCGACTTGCTTCTTTAAGAATAGCAAGTGCTTATCGGACGGTGTCCGACGACGCGATCCTGGTTCTAACCCGGAAAATCCCAGTGGACTTACTGGCAAGCGAAATGGCCGATCTGTATAACACTAATATCGAGCGACCATCTGAAGAAGACAAGAAAAGAGCAAGGACACAAACAATAGCTAAGTGGCAAGAACGGTTGGAGGCCTCGAGTAAAGGGCGTTGGACTTTCACACTAGTTTGGAACGTAGCTCAATGGAATGAGCGGAAGCACGGCGAACTGAACTACCATCTCACGCAAATAATGAGTGGACATGGCGGTTTCAAAGAGTATTTATGGAAGCGTAGGATAGAGGAAGATCCTCATTGCCCAATGTGTACCACAGAGTTAGAAAACGCAGAACACGTCATGTTCTACTGCCCCCGTTTCCACGAAGAAAGACTCACCTTGCATGGAGTCTTTGGGGAGGAACCTACCACGAGAAATTTAGTTTCACATATGTGCAGCAGGAAAGAATGCTGGACTGCAGAGAGCAAAATGGCATTTATAGTAATGACACGCCTGATGGATGTTGAGAGGGAGCGCAGAGAAATGCGCATGCGAAGCAGTGGTGATTAAATGGACACTCAGAGCAAATAGCGGGAACCTGGACGCAGGGACAACAGTAGGCTCTTAAAAAATGAGAAATATGGAACGCCACCCTGAAGTAATGCGAAAGTGGTGCCGGGGTGGGCGACGGTTCCAGAACGGGGCTGTTTTTTAGTCTACGGACACACGGTTGCTGCGACGGCAGCAATTATGGTGCATTAGGCATTTTTCAGCCTCCCCGCAAAAAAAAAAAAAAAAAAAAAAAAAAAAAAAGTTACAGTTAAAGTTAAAGTTAAAGTTAAAGTTAAAGTTACAGTTAAAGTTACTTTAACTTTATCATCCGGGGTGGGCGTGAGCTTAGCACCTGCTAACTAGCCAACCTAATATAAACGCACGCAAGTCATTTTCTGTCAAAAATGTCTCATGCACATACATCTTGTATGAGAGCAACTCAAATTGAATTTGCTGCGTGAAAACCTAACTGTATTTCCAATTTTTGTTCTGCGTGACATGTAGATTTGACGTTTGCACACATGCTTTACATTGTCGCAACGCATGCTTATTTGGGTTAGGGCAAAAAACGCCGGTTGTTTGCGTGCGCTAAAAAAACGCAGTGCGGTTTTATTAGGTTGGCCATATATGTATACGATAAGCGATAGCACAATGGCTACTTCGTGATAATCAACGACAGCTCTTTTAGTTTGATTTCCATGGTCGTACGGTGAGGAAGTGTCGCACGCTCGCTTAAAACAGAGTACCAAATATTGCGTGTGACACATGTTCACCGTTCAAGCATTGAAATCAAACTAAATAAATAATTGATTTTGCTTTCGTGCTCGCTACGCGTTCGTGTTTACTAACACATTCTCAATTTTGTAACCTGCCACCGCTGATTATGATAGAGATCCAATATTATGTATTTGGCCTGTTGCTAACACCGAACCTTTACGAACGTTTTCGAATCTTTTCGAACCTTTTCGAGCCTTTTCGGATCTTTTTTGACAAATATCCGTTACGGGTTTTTTTGATTTAGTCGCCAAACCCGCGATAAAATCTATGCAATAGATTAAAAACTTAAGAAGAAACAAATTCATTAAAAAGCACAAACTGTCTAACTCGCCTGCTTTTAAGGAAAAATATGTATATTATTCAAAGCAATTTAAATCCCTAAGAAATCGGCTTCATAAAAAATGTGTTGAGAAATTTGAATGCGACATTAAATCGAATCCGAAATCTTTCTGGCGCTACGTTAGAGCTAAAAAGTCATGCTGTAGCATTCCATCTCATGTTTTTTATAATGAAACCTCTGCATACTCTCTTACTGATGCCGTCAATAATTTTTCAGATTTCTTCAGCTCAAACTTCGAGTCTGATACTGTTTTGCCTGATGTGGTTGAGCATACTGATTTTGATACTCAAATAAATTTTGGTGAACTTTCCATATCACTTGATGATGTTATTCGGGGAATTTCGGTGTTAAAGTCCTCAAAACAATCTGATGTGGATGGACTGTGTTCAGTTTTGCTAAAAAATACTGTTGCAGTTGCTTATCCGATTTTATTAATTTTCAATAAATCTCTAGAGCGGGGAGATTTTATTAATGCCTGGAAAGTAACTTCCATCACTCCAATTTTCAAGAGTGGCAATAAGAGCAATATTGCCAACTACCGTCCAATATCAAAACTTTCCCCAATATCGAAACTTTTCGAAATTATAATTAAGGAAAAGATATCGTTTGGGGTAAAGAGTATTATTTCACCCAACCAGCATGGTTTTATGTCCGGTAGGTA
Organism: Eurosta solidaginis; assembly: GCF_040869045.1. Taxonomy (NCBI): domain Eukaryota; kingdom Metazoa; phylum Arthropoda; class Insecta; order Diptera; family Tephritidae; genus Eurosta; species Eurosta solidaginis. Next base: position 117,883,131 of record NC_090323.1, on the reverse strand, counting down.
GACTGTGATTAATCTTGCTGTTTTTACGGAATATTGTCTCTCTGTCTTTAATAATAGAGCACAAGTAGATACGATCTAAACTGATTTTTCTAAGGCCTTCGATAAAGTTAGCAATAAATTACTACTTTTAAAACTTGTTGATCTGGGATTTCACTCCAATATTCTATCATGGGTGAAGTCTTACCTGGCGGATCGGAGTTGTGCTGTTGTGGTCGATGGTGTCAGCTCTCATTCTTTTACCAATACCTCTGGTGTTCCTCAAGGGAGTGTCCTAGGACCTCTCCTATTCGTAATTTTTGTTAATGACATACGTCATTGCTTCATTTACTCGCATTTTTTGCTGTACGCAGATGACTTGAAAATGTTTAAATCAGTCACAAATCAGGCAGATTCCCCACGGCTGCAGTCAGATTTTGACAGAGTAATAGATTGGTGTAGTAGGAATTGCTTAGATGTAAATATTAATAAGTGCTTTCACATCTCAGTTTCAAAATCCCTTAATGGTATTAACACCTCGTTCCACAATGGTGTTTCTGTTTTGAAAACTCTTGATGAAATATCAGATCTTGGAGTTGTCTTCGATGTTAAATTTCTCTTTCAAAGTCAACTTAACTGTGTTATTGCTGAGTCATATTCAATGCTTGCGTTCATTCGGCGCTTTAGCTCTCCATGCTCCATATACGGTAAAGCTACTATTAGGGCTGGGACTATCCGCATATTCGAATATCCGTTGACACGGATAAAATCCGGACGGCATGGATATCCGGTTATATTTGTTTTTGAAACTATCCTGATATACGGATTTATGAAGATCCAGTTAAACCGTATTTTTGGATATCCAGTGAAAGCAACAAATTGATGTACCATATATATTTATTTAACATTAATAACATTAAATGATGGGGCATTTAAATCAATTAACGGCGTTTTTTCACAATATAAACAAATGGCACTGTTCTTGTTTTCACTTGTTTATAAAATTGTACTTTTTTAATTTTTGACGTTAATTTAATAATCTACAAACATATTTTGTGAATAAGTTTTCGATGTTTGCTTCGTTCAATTCTGATATGCAGATATTCAACCTTTATGTATATTCCGGTATCCGGACATACGAATATCCGATTTTTCCGTTTACGTATCCGGATAGCCGAACAACGGATATCCGGATTCTCCATTTATGAATCCGGATAGCCGGATTTTTTGCTTAGCTATCCGGTTATTTGAATATCCGGTTTATCCGGATAGTTGAAAAATCCGGATGCAGTTCACAGCCCTAGGTACTATATACATCACTAGTACGGCCCAAACTGGAATATGCTTCCTTCGTTTGGAGACCATACCACGCTTGTCATATACAGCGACTTGAAATGATCCAGAAAAAATGTTTGCATTTTTGGCTCCGGTCATTACGTTTTCAGGATCCCTTACCATCTTACTACTCTAGATGTCTACTTATAAGACTGAAGTCCGTGGATAGTAGAAGATCTATTCTAGCGCTGACATTTAATTATGTTTTGATTGAGGGCACGATTGACTTGTCGTTGCTTTTGGAGCGTATTCGCTTCAATATACCATCTAGAACACTTCAAAATCATGATATTTTTTATTGGATAGAGCCAGACGACATATGTCGCTAATTCGCCTATTGCTAGGGCATTGAAGGAATTCAATATTCTTACTAATGCCAGGGAAATTGATTTTTCAGTAATTAAATCAAAGTTTAAACTACTACTAAATAATTTGATATGGTAGATAATATTTATGCTAATAATTTGTAAATAGTCTACAAGGATATTTTAATTTGTCCTAGATTTACTTTGAAATAAATAAATAAATAAATCAAAAAATCAGTTTCGCTCGGAAGCAGTTTCGAAGCAGATGAATCGAATGGCGAACACACGGAACGAAAACGATATTAGGTTGATGTTGCTTTAATAAAGTTACTACGCCTCGTTCTGCCTACCATAATGCTAGCATTATCTGTTCTTATAGCCGCTCAAATTTTTAACATCTATCCTAAATTCATTCATTCTTGAAATTGAGTCTACACCAGAAGTTTACTCCGATTCTTGCTTTAAAAACTTGATTTTTCTATTTAAAAAAAATAATATTTAGGAAAGGTTTTGTTTATACTTATGTATTTAAGGAAATCGATGTTTTGGCCATTTCGGAAAAATCCGGGGTTTTTGCCTCAATATCTTGCGGATTATTCAAAAACATTTCAGAAGTAGCTCCTCGCTGGAGGGACTGTGCTTCATCCACTTACTCCAAGGAGGCTCCGAACCTAACCCTGGTCTTAGTGACTTGGACTGCTGCGTCTGCCGAAAAAATAGAAATACTTAAAATGGTCACACTTTTGTCTGTATGCCTCGTGCAAAGCGTAGTTTCACCGAAGGAGTTGTTCTGGGCTAACTCCTAATATTCGTTACCGACACGATTTCTTTAAATAATTTGTGGCTCCTTGCTGTTCACGCACTGAGGCCACTTACGGCCGCTATTAATGGTATGTAGAACATGCACTTGTTCAAAAACAACTTGTTTATTTTAGTTTTATCAAACTTTTTTTTATTTTTTTTTGTAAAATATCAAATTGAAAAATATGTTTTCTCTCTAAAAATAAATTTTTATTGTTAAGGAATTTTAAAAAATAAAGAACGTTATTTTGTATTATCTAACTGTGATAGGTACATTAATAACCATGACTATCGTGCCACAGTTTTATCGATCAGCATCAATGCTATTCTTTATCGCGCAAAAAGGCGCCTCAAGTTTTTTTGGCTGTTTTTAAAAGCTATGTACATATGTACATTACACCATATGCCAGCATCCGAAGCTCTCCTGTGGTAACACGTAACTCTTACTTACGCGTGTTTGTCTTGATATGGATTTTCGGAATCGCGACGAAATAATTTATTAGAGACTTCAACCCGTTTTTAAACGGTTTTATTTAGCTTGACTTGACAGGCTGGCTGGTTGGATGGCTGGCACGAATTTTGTAATTGAAATTTAAGTAACTTCCCGATAAGCTACAAGCTTGAAACTTGGAATATATTTCAGAACCCGATGGCAATGCAATAATAAGAAAAAAAACTTCGATAGGTGGCGCATGGATCGAAATATTTAAAAAAATCGTATTTGGTTTTTTTTTCATATTTGGAACACATAATACATACATCAATAGAAAGCGACCTATGAAAAAAATCGACGCTAGGTGGCGCAAGGTTCGAGATATTCTAAAAAATCGTATTTGTGTTTCGATTTGGCTCATATTTGGAACACATAATACATACATGAATAGAAAGCGGCTTACAAAAAATCGCCCCTAGGTGGCGCAGGGATCGAGATATTCAAAAAATCGTATTTGTGGTCTGATTTGGCTCATATTTGGAACACACAATCCTCGTGTTCCATTGGTACATGAACCTGATACGGATATGGTCCACATCCATATGGTTCACATTGTTGTTGCATTTGCATGTTAAATCTCTATCCGTATCTGGTTCATGTACCAATGGAACACGAGGAATACATACATGAATAGAAAACGGCCTGTGAAAAAATCGCCGCTAGGTGGCGCAAGGATCGAGACATTCAAAAAAATCGTATTTTTGGAAAACATAATACATACATGAATAGAAAGCGACCTATGATGTCCGATTTGGCTCATATTTGGAACAAATATTACATATAGTCCAGTAGAAGTGACGTCAAAATATTTTGGAGTTCGAGGAGGCACAAGCATACGTGGCGCAGAGTCGAGTAAAGTCTTTGGAAGGATTATGTTTTGAGGAGTTCGATTGTAACAAATTGTCAGGAAAGAGTCCGTGTAATAATGAGTCACTAAATGAACTAAATAGAATGAGAAATAATTGGCATTAAATAAAGACATAAAAACTTGAAAATAAAATAATAAAAAAAAAATGTTTAAGTTAAACGGTTTTATTGAAAAAAATATACATGAAGTAATAATAATACTAAAAGCTAGAAAATAATTAGGTAGGTCCTAGGTACTACTCATCACACTCCTCATCAATCTAGGGCGTTGATCAGACAATTCAATAAAAGCGTTGGACGCGTCAAATTTCTATTGATAGTCATATATAAGACCAACTGAAACTTAATAAGGTTATGCTACGCTTCACAAATTACCACAGACCAATTCTTCAAGCTCCACTAAAAGTTTCAATTCCCAATCGACGGTGGACTCTGAAATTCAATCATTTTAAAAATATCTGAAGTTACGTGCTTTTGTTAAATCACAAACAATTTAAATGTATGAAAAAAAAATGTTGTGTTATAAATTTATAGAACTTAAGTCCTCGTTAAGTGGTTATGTTGTGACATGAAAACTTATTTTAAATGAAATGCTAAAAACGTGTAGTCTTATAGGCGCGTAACTTTAAATTTTAATCCAAAACTAGGAACCAAAAATGTTACCCCCTTGTACATAAAAAACTTAAGAGTTTAGGGTATCCAAAATATAAACGTCTTTAAAATATCTTGACATTTGAGGGAGATATGGACTTCTACGCAAATCCTTAATTGCCCACAATGTTAAAAAAAATAGTTACATGTTTTTGTTCTATCACGGAAGAGTTACAGGACTACGACTCCGAACTCATACCTTCGTCGGAGTCACTCTCCGAAGATGTTATGACGGATATTTTGGTTGCGATATTCCGCCGATCTTCACCAGAGACACACCTTGGAACGTTAGGGAGTAACTATTCGGCCTCGAAATCATAAGCTGTACATAATTTCAATTTTACAAGGACCCTGGATACAAGTTTTAAAATGTAGGCCAAAATTTGAAGACCTTTGTGTTCGAAATATGATTTCAATAGTCTTCGTTAAACCAAAATGATATGTTGGAATGAAATTCGGGCGATTTTAAGTTGAAAGATGGGAAGGTTATATGCTCAGTCCGAACTGTTGTTTTCCAGCCTTACGATATAAGAGTACATTATGGATGACCGCGTAGCTTCAGTTTTCCGATTAGTTCGACTGTCCACTACGTTAGGGTAGTAGCACATCTGGTCGTTTGTTCGACTGTCTTAGAAAAGCTTTCGCTTTACCACTTTGTGTCTTCTTACGAACGACAAAGCCTGAAGCGCTTCCCAAGGCAGTCGGTTCTATGTACCGGAGCGACTTGGCATTTTTCCCAACCAAGGACTGTCATTTCAGTGTAACCCCATTTAATTTGCTGCGTCCCTTCCACAAATTGTCAACCTCCCAGCAGCTCCTTGCAGCGGGACTGCTCCATATTCTCTTGCCCCGGGAAGGCATCGAACCCAATCCGGGTCCGTCTCCTGACCCCGGTCCTGAGAAATGGTTTTGCTGTATCTGCCGGAAAAGAATCTTTTCAGGACGGTCATACTCTTGTGAGTGTGTCTCGTGTAAGGGATGGTTGCATCGGACAGGTTGTTCTGGGCTATATCCCAAAACCAGGCGTCCACGTAAATCTTTTGTGGCTCCTTGCTGTTCACGCCCTAGGACGTCCCGCAGTCTACGCCTTAGCGCCCCCCCCCCCCCCCCCCACTACCTTCCAGCAACCCCGCTGCTCAGCAACACATAACAAGCACCCGCTAATGCTCGCGCCCTTCGGCGCCACCAACTCCTACGGCTGCTCCCACTCATACCTACAATCTCCGTAGTAGAGTCGGGAGCAATGCCGAGCATCAGCCCCTGCCCCCGTCTTCTCCCCCCCCCCCCCCTCTTTTCCGGCAGCAATTGTGTAGGTCGGGGAAACAGACTCTTAGTCCCTACCTCCATTTGCAGCGTTTACCAGCAAAGAATATATATGTTTGGGACATCCGCCCAATGCAGTTCCTGCCACTTTCCTAGATGTTCCGGTCTTCGCGATGGCAACCCCCGACGGGTTTCATTGCGCCATGTTGCCAGGCCGCATAGCCAAATACACCGCGTACCCCAATGCTTACCCAAGGACGTCCAGTCCCAGGGCCACAACAGCAGTTGCGTCCTAGCCTTCCACCACCCAGGCGTAGTCACCCGTCACTTACTCCCAGAGTGACGACGTCTCCCCCCATGCACTTCAGCATTCTGCAGTTAAACTGTAATGGATTAACTGAGAAGATCACGGAGATAGTCGATTTCATGTAGCGGCACAACATCCGCATTGCTGCGATTCAAGAGACTAAGCTCACAGCATGATCTGCTCTGCAGACCTGTTCTGGGTATAATGTCCACAGAAAAGATCGCGAGAGCGGCCTCGCGTTTACCATCCATCACTCTGTGCAATATCATACATTTGATCCTGACATCGGCCGCAGGGACAGTGTCTTAGAACGTCGAGGCTTATATGTCCGGTCAGGCGATGCAAACCTAGAAATCATCAACATCTACATCCCTCCTGCCGCCTGTTGCCCCAGTGGATATCGCCCTAATATCAGCGCCTTACTCACTGGCAACAATCGCATTATCTTAGGCGATTTCAATGCCCATCACGATCTATGGCATTCAAACTTGCGGGCGGACTGTAGGGGTGAGATGTTGGCGGATCAAACAGAAGAAACGACGTTCTGCACAATAAACGGAAACGCACCCACACGTATGGTAGGAAGCTGTCACAGCTCGCCGGATATATCAATCGTGAGCGCAGAACTCGTAAACTGCGTCAACTAGCAGCAGATGGTAACATTGGCATCCGACCACCTGCCTATACTTATTTCGCTCGAGCGTACCGCCGACTTCATCGTCACAGAAAAACGCACTTTCATAAACTTTAAAAAAAGAAAGTGGGACGAATACAAATCCTTTACAGACAACCGCTTTGCTGTCCTGCCTATCCCGACTGATGCCCACCAAGGGGAGCGTGCTTTCCGCAAGGTCATTGAATCCGCCTCGGCTCGCTTCATTCTCGCCGGTAGAATTCCCCAAATTCGGCCCCACTTTTCGGCGGAGGCCGCAATTTAGCGAGAGAACGTGACCTTATAAGACAGCTCGATCCCGGCGAACCCGAAATAAGGGATATAAACCAACGCAACAGATTGCTTGTGGATGAACACAAGCGGGCGAAATGGGAGGAGCACCTAAGCGGTTGTAACCTCTCTACCGGTGCAGGTAAACTTTGGTCCACCGTAAAGTACATATCGAATTCGTCTAGGCACAATGACAAAGTTCCCATCTCCTTTGGCGATAAAGTGCTGTAGGATGCGAAAAAATGCGCGAGCGCTTTCTGCCGACAATATATAATACATTCTACGGTCGACAAAGATAGATGGAGAGCCAACAGGCACGCACATAAACATAAATTCAGCGCGTCAACAATTACCATCACCGCCAAAGAGGTTGAGGATGCCATCAGTCATGCTAAACCATCCAAACAGTGGGCCCACACGACATAGTCATGCCGATGCTTAAAAGCTTAGGGAAAGAGGGTTTCAAATATTTAGCGCATGTCTTCAACCTGTCTCTTTCCACCTTTGTCATTCCCGAAAAATGGAAAATGGCCAAGGTGGTCCCGCTACTAAAGCCTGGGAAACCAGCTAATATAGGAGAGTCATATCGCCCGATATCTCTCCTATCGCCAGTAACCAAGACGCTTGAAGCCATTTTGCCCATCTACTTCAAAACAAATTTGCAGCTAGCCTGTCATCAGCATGGCTTCAGAAAACTCCATAGTACCACCACCGCGCTAAATGTCATTAGCACCCAGATAAATTGCGGTTTAAATCAAAACCCCCACCATGAATAGTACTCGTTGCGCTAGACCTATCAAAAGCTTTTGATATGGTCGACCATGGCACGTTACTGCAAGACCTGGAAGGGTCTACCCTTCCCCCAAGTCTTAAAAGGTGGACCGCAAATTATCTGGGTGATCGGCAGGCATCGGTGCAATTTAGAAACGAAACTTAAAAACCAAGAAGAATTAAACAAGGGGGCCACAGGGTGGTGTCCTATCCCCACTTTTGTTTAATTTCTACATATCTAAGCTACCTTCGCCACCAGAAGGAATTACTATCGTTCCTACGCCGATGACTGCACAATAATGGCCACAGGCCCAAGCCCACAGATCGATGAGCTTTGCAACAGAATAAACGGCTACCTCCCTGATCTCTCCAGTTTTTTCGCCTCGCAAAACCTGGCATTGTCACCGACTAAATCCTCCGCGACCTTATTTACAACATGGACGTCCCAAATGTCGACCATTTGGAACATCTACGTCGATGGCACTACGCTACAGACTGTCCTACACTCCAAAATCTTGGGTGTGACGCTTTATCAGGATCTACATTTTGGTGAGCATGCAGCCGCAATTGTACCGAAAATCCAGAGCCGTAATAAAAATCCTCAAATCCCTTGCTGGCAGTACTTGGGGAAAAGGCAAAGAAATGCTCATTACCACATACTAAGCAATTGGCCAGCCGATTACAATCTACGCGTCCCCTATATGGTCGCCAAGCCTAAAAACTATCCGCTGGAAGAAGCTACAGGCCTGCCAAAATACTGCTCTCAGAACCGCCACGGGCTGTCTTCTTATGTCCCCAGAACACCATCTACATAATGAGGCGAGAATACTCCCCATCAGGGAGAGAAATGAGATGCTAACCAAACAGTTCCTGTTGAATACCCAGAACCTGGGCATCCCAACAGACATCTGATTGATGAGCCAACACCGCCTAGGGGCTGAAGGAGTCATCTACTTAAGCATTATGAGGAAATACGGCACCAAAGAACTCAGCCGTATGAAGCAAAAAAACACAAGCAGGTCCTCAGTGAACTCCACAAACAGGCGTCAGACCTTTATGCAAGGAATTGCCCAGTGAATCCAGTACTCAAAGAACAGTACCCAAAACTTGCGGAAGAGGAACGCATAATCCCCAGGGAAACGCGAGTCACTCTAGCTCAACTTCGTTCTGGACAATGTAACAGGCTAAACTCTTACCTATCCAGAATCAACCCCGACATACAAAATGTATTCCGTTTCGCAAATAAACAACAGATATTTGATTATAAGGCCAAGTGATTTTTTAAATCCTTTCATACCTACCTAAGTATATCCTCAACTTAAGTATGAGGTGAAAATCATTTAAGGGAGTATTTAAACCTCTGGAACCTTCTAAAGGATTTTGCATCACCGATTTCACTTGTTCTTTTGTCTATCGGTATATATGTATGTGGGGCCGTGTGTAGACGTCCACGAAAGTGGGGAAAGCTTCTGACCGCCATTCACCTGGGAATGGCCAGAGCGATTCTTTAGTATGCGGTTCAAGCAGCTCACTACTGCCGGTCGTTTGCGGCCAAGTATCCTCTGGGTAGCCGCTAAACATCCGTTTAGTGGTGAGCTAATGTGAGAAGGCGACAACCTGGCTAGGCCACTCTGACATAATTGGTTTAAGGGCTAGCCGGGGGAGATCTCATCGGCAGCGTATGTACACCTCTAGGTGCGGCTGCAAGCGGGCGTCTGTCTTGGAGCAAGCGGCTCGCTATATAAACGTGCCAAGTAACATTTTCACCCCCGCTGAGCGGGTTGTGCGCTGAGCTTGAGATCCGCCACGTAAAACCATACTCCAATGAAATATAACAACAAGCCTCGGATAAATACACTCTCTATTGCTGACGACCATGGCAAACGTTTGAAGGACAATGAATTGAGGGCATGCACCTGGAACGTCCGCTCCCTGAATGGGATTGATGTAGATGCCCGGCTGGTTGATGTCCTCGTCAAAGCAAAATCTGACATCACCGCCATCCAAGAAATGCGTTGGACGAAGCAAGGAAGAAAGAAGATCAAAAAGTGTGACATATATTGGAGTGGCCATACGAATAAGCGCAGTTTCGGCGTCGGATTCGTGGTGGGACAGAGACTTTGTCGCCAAGTGCTGGCGTTCACGCCTGTGGACGAGTGTCTCGCCGCTATCCGAATACAAGCAAAATTTTTTAATATATCATTCATCTGCGCCCATGCGCCGACAGAGGAGAAAGACGATGAGGTGAAAGACACTTTTTATGAACAATTAGAACGCACATACGAGCGCTGCCCCCGTCATGATATAAAAGTCGTGCTTGGCGACTTTAACGCCAGGGTGGGCAAAGAAGGTGTTTTCGGCCCTTCAGTCGGAAAGTTCAGCCTACACAATGAAACTTCTCCTAACGGACTGAGGCTGATTGACTTTGCCGGTGCTCGAAACATGGTCATATCCAGCACGAGGTTCATGCATAAAAAGATACATCAAGCTACATGGCTGTCTCCTGATCGAAATACTCGCAATCAGATCGATCACGTTGTGATATACGGACGGCATGCCTCCAGTGTTTTAGATGTGCGCACGATCCGAGGACCTAACATCGACTCGGACCATTATCTCGTTGCAGCCAAAATACGCACCCACCTCAACGCGGCTAAAACCCAGAAACAAAAAACACAAGGAAAGCTAGACGTCGAAAAGCTTCAATCACAACAGACTGCCAATGATTTCGCAACTCGACTCTCACACCTGCTCTCTGAGAGCACAACTCATCCTGAAGGAATACAGGAGCAGTGGGAGCATATCTCCAAAGCACTTCGTACTGCCGCCGAGGAAAAAATTGGTTACCGGCAGCCACGAAAAAACAACTGGTACGATGAAGAATTCCGCGTTGCAACCGAAAGAAAAGACGGTGCCTACAGGGCTACGTTAAAAGCGAGCGCGACAAGAGGAGTGTGTGAACGCTATCGTGAGTTGAAAAGGCAAGCGGCGAGGAGTTGGTAATACGCATGCAGCAGCTTGTTAGCAAAATATGGGCGGACGAAAGCATGCCCGACGGTTGGAATCTAAGTGTTCTTTGCTAAGTCCACAAGAAGGGGGATACTGCAAAATGCACCAACTATCGTGGAATCAGCCTTCTTAATATCGCATATAAGGTCCTTTCAAGTGCATTGTGCGAAAGATTGAAGCCCACCGTGAACCGGCTGATTGGACCTTATCAGTGCGGCTTCAGACCTGGTAAATCTACCATCGACCAGATTTTCACAATGCGCCAAATCTTGGAAAAAACCCGTGAAAAGAGAATCGACACACATCACCTCTTCGTCGACTTTAAAGCCGCCTTCGACAGCACGAAAAGGAGCTGCCTATATGCCGATATGTCTGAATTTGGTTTCCCCACAAAACTTATACGGCTGTGCAAAATGACGTTGAGCAACACCATCAGCTCAGTCAGAATTGGGAAGGGCCTCTCCGAGCCGTTCGAAACTAAACGAGGTTTCAGACAGGGTGACCCCCTATCGTGCGATTTCTTTAATTTGATGCTGGAAAAATTATACTAGCTGCAGAACTTAGCCGCACTGGAACAATATACTATAAAAGCGTGCAATTACTGGCATATGCTGATGACATTGATAGCATCGGCCTAAACACCCGCACTGTTAGTTTTGCTTACTCCAAACTGGAAAAAGAAGTGGTAAAGATGGGTTTGATGGTGAATGAGGACAAACCGAAGTACCTGCTGTCATCTAGCAAAGAGTCAGCGCATACGCGCCTTGGCAACCACGCTACTGTTGGCAGCCATAATTTCGAAATAGTAAGACTTCGTTTATTTGGGAACCAGCATCTACACTAGCAACAACATCAGCACTGAAATCCAGCGAAGAATCAATCTTGCCAATAAATGCTACTTTGGACTAGGTAGGCAATTGAAAAGTAAAATCCTCTCTCGGCGAACGAAAATCATACTCTACAAGTCACTTATTGTACCCGTCCTGCTATATGGGGCAGAAGCATGGACCATGACAACAGCAGATGAAGCGGCTTTGGGAGTGTTCGAGAGAAAAGTTCTTCGAAAGATTTATGGACCTCTACGCGTTGGCGATGGCGAGTACCGAAGAAAATTTAATGATGAGCTATACGTAGACATTAACATAGTCCAGCTAATTAAAACGCAGCGGCTGCGCTGGCTAGGCCATGTTATGCGAATGAAAGATGATGCTCCGGCCAAGAAAGTGTTTCTATCGGAACCCGCCTATGGAAGCAGAGGTAGAGGGCGGCCCCACTCCGTTGGAAGGACCAGGTCGAAAACGATTTAAACTCCCTTGGTGTGACCAATTGGCGCCGGTTGGCGGAGCGAAGGAGCGACTGGCGCGCCTTGTTGGACGGCCATAACCGTTTAAGACGGTTAAGCCCCAATTAAGTAAGTAAGTAATATCTCTAATCTACTGTTTAGCTAAATTTTCACTTTCTCAAGATAAACGGAGAAAAACGCTTAATCTAGTTTTAAAAAGCTAAAATGGCAACACTGGTTTTTGTTACGTTAACTGTGGTTCGCCCCATTCAATGGGTGAGACCACTCACAAATTGTCATCAAAGTCCTCTAACGGGAGTCCAAGGAAACTAGCAATTTCAACAGGGGTGGACCTTAGGGAGGTTGGTATTAGAGGCGTAGGTTTGACATTACCATCAAAAAGATGGTTGGTGTCATGTGGGGACACATCTCATGCAGGACATACATTACGTATGTCGGGGTTGATTCTGGAAAAGTAAGAGTTTAACCTGTTACAATATATAGAACGAAGTTGGGGGAGGGTGACTCGTGTCTCCCTTGTAGGTAAGCTTTCTTCTTCTGCAAGAGTAGGATAGTGTATATTGATAACGGGGTTCACCGGGCGCGTCCGTTTATCGATTCTGCAGGCCTGCAGCACTTTCCAGTATGCGTTTTTAAGACCACGCGACCAAATTGGTGACGCGTAGCACATGAGCGGCCAGCCAATTGCTTTATACATGGTTGGCAAAGGTTCTTTAACTTTTCCCCCTTTTCTGCCGGCAAGCGACTTGAAGATTTTGTGCGACGTGACACCATCGACGTGGACGTCCAATATTTGCGTCATCTCATCAACAAGACTGGGAAGATAGCTGTTTATTCTAAAAACTAGTTCGTCTATTAGAGGGCCAGATTCCGTTGCCATTATTGTGCAATCGTTAAGACAAGGGGGAAGGTGTGTCTTCTATGTCTTGGAGTAACGTGCCGTGGTTGACTGTGTCGAAAGGTTTTGAAAGGTCAAGTGCCACGAGCACCCTCCTGTGATGGGGTTTTTCCTGATTTAGTCCGTAATTTATCAGAGTATTTATGGCATTTAGCGCGGTGGTGGTGCTATGCATTTTGCGGAAGCCATGTTGATGGGTGGCTAGGCGAAGATTTGCCGTGAAATGAGTGAGCAAGACTCCTTTGTCTTCGCGAAAGGAGTGATATCGGTTTGACTAGATTTCGTTAGCTGGTTTACCATGCTTTAGTGGTGGAATTATCCTTGCCATTTTCCATTGTTCGGGAATGACGAAGGACTTCAGCGACAGGTTGAAAACGTGCGTTAGGTAGTTTATTCCCTCTGCTCCAAAAAGTTTTACCATTGACATGGCTATTCCGTCTGGGTTTATTGATTTAGAGGACTTGGCCTTGTGGATGGCTTATTCAACCTCTGTGAGGGTGATGGTAATGGGCACGTTGTTGTTACTACAATGCTTCGCCCCATCCAATAGGCGCACCCGATGACAAATTGTCAATATCCTCTAACGGTAGTCCAGGAAAACTTTGAGGCTTTGGTGCCACATTGCAATTGAAGAGATGGTTGGTGTCAAGCAGGACATACATTTTGTATGGATAGGTAAGGCTTTAACCTGTTACAGTACTCAAATCGAAGTTGAGCAAGAGTAATGCGCGTTTTCCTAGGGAGAGTGCGTTCCTCTTGTGCGAGTTCTGGGCATTTTTCTTTAAGAACTACATTCGCCGGGCAATTCCTGGCATAGAGGTCCGACGCCTATTTGTGGATGTCACTGAAGCCGCTGCCGGCAAAGTCGGTAGCGTAATGCCACCGATGTGGATGTCCAATATGATCGACATTGTTGTAAATAAGGTCGCCGATGATTTGGTCGGTGACACTATCAGGTTTCCCGTGGCAAAAAAACTGGCGAGATCAGGGAGATAGCCATTTATTTTATTACAAAGCTCATCGATGTGTGGGCCTGGTCCTGTGGCCATTATTGCGCAGTCATCAACGTAGGATACAATAGTGACTCCTTCTGGTGATGAGGGTAGCTTCGATATGTAGAAGTTAAACAAAAGCGGGTATAGGACACCATCATGTGGTACCCCTTGTTTCATTCTTCTGGGTTGCGATGTTATGTTCCTGAATTGCACCGAAGGTTGCCGACCAGACAGATAATTTGCGATCCACCTTTTGAAATGGAGGAAGGGAGGACCCTTCCAAGTCTTGCAGTAACTTTGCCGTGGTGGACCGTATCAAAAGCTTTTGACAGGTCTAGCGCAATGGTTACTGTCCTATGGTAAGATTTTTGATTTAATCCGCAATTTATCTGTGTGTTGATGGCGTTGAGCACATTGGTAGTGCTATGTAATTTTCGGAAGCCATGCTGATGATTGGCCAGTTGCAAATTTGTATTAAAATAAGGAAACAGAATGGCTTCAAGTGTCTTGGCTTCTGGCGATAGGCCATTTTCCATTTTTTCGGTGATGACGGAGGTGGACGGGGACAGGTTGAAGACGTGCGCTAGATAGTTAAATCTCTCTTTGCCTAGTTTTTTAAGCATCGGTATGACGTCTGGGCCTTCTGCTTTAGATGATTTAGTATGAACAATGGCATCTTCAACCTCTTTGGCGGTGATGGTAATCGGGGACGCTCCCGCCGTCTGGCTTTGTCAACCGTAGAATGCATTACATATTGTCGTCAGAAAGCGCACGCGCATTTTTTCGCATCCGACAGCACTTTACCGATGGAAATTTTGCCATTGTGTTTAGTCGGATTCGATAGGGACTTTACGGTACACCATAGCTTACCTACAGCGTCAGATAAGTTACAATTTAGTGGTCCTCCCATTTCGCCCGCGTGTGCTAAGATAATGTTCTGTCTTATTAGGTAACGTCCTCTCGCTAAAGTCGTGGCCTCCGCTGGAAAATGTGGACGGATTTCCGGGATTCTTCCGGCGGGAATAAAACGAGCCGAAGCGGATTCAATGACCTTGCGGAAAGCACGCTTCTCTTGACGGACATCAGTCGGGATAGGGAGGGCAGCAAAACAATTGTCAGTATAAGTTCTAAACCTTCCAACTTTCCTTTTTTAAATTTGATGAAGTGCGATTTTCATTAGTGACGAAGTCAGCAGATCGTTCGAGCGAAAGGAGTATGGGTGGGAGGTCGAATGTTACCATCGGCTGCCAGTTGACGTAGTTTACGAGTCCTCCGCTCACGATTGAGATATCTGCCGAACTGTGACAGCTTCCTACCATACGAGTGGGGGCGGCTCCGTTTATCGGGCAGAACGTCGTTTCTTCTATCTCTATCTATCTATCATCTCGCACCTGCTGTCCGCCTGTAGGATAGAATGCCAAAGGTCGTGGTTGGCATTGAAATTGCCTAAGATAATGCGATTATCGCCAGTGGGTAGTGCTGATGTCAGGTCAGTATCCACAGGGGCAACAGGTGACAGGAGGGATGTAGATGTTGATGATTTCTAAATTTGGATCGCCTGACCGGGAAGATATGCCTTGACGTTGCAGGACACTATCCCTGCGACCGATGTCGGGATCAAATAGATTATATTGCACTGGAGTGGTTGGTGATAAATGCGAGACCACCGTATTCTGAACTGCAACGGGGGAGACGTCGTCACTCTGAGGGTAAGTGACGGGTGACTACGCCTGAGTTGAGGAGGCCCGAACGCAAGTGGTGTTGTGGCCCTGGGATTGGACGTCCTTAGGTAAGCATTGGGGTACCCGGTATAGTTGGGTTTGGGGCCTGGCAACATGGCGCGATGAAAACCGTAGGGGGTGCCGTCGCTGAGACCAGAACATCTAGGAAAGTGACACCGTACGAGGCAGGAGGCGCAGACTACGGGACGCCCTTACACGTGACACACTCACATGAGTTTGACCGTTCTAAATATATTATTTTCCGGTAAACGCAGCAAAACCATTTCTCTGGACCGGGATCAGGTACAGGCCCGAACTGGGTTCGATACCTTCCCGGAGCAGGAGAATTTGGCGCGGTCCCGCTGCAAGGATCTGCTGGGAGGATGTGAGAGGTACGTAACTAATTAAATGGGGTTACACTGAAATTACAGCCATTGGTTGGGAAAAATCCCGAGTCGCTCCGGTACATAGAACCGGCTGCTTTGGGAAGCGATGGGTGGCACGTTGTGTTTGTGTTTACATGTCCGACTATTTGCACGACGTCTGGCCTTGTCTACTGAACAATGCATTATAAATAGAACAAAAAAACAGCAACAATACCAAGTTTCTCTGAAACATGCATAACTTCAACACATAATTACATACGAAGTATGTGGTGTGTAGAAGAATAATATATGCAAAAGAAGGCAATTGGGAAAAACTTTACAACAACTAAGGCATGCCGTGGCTGAATGCGTTTGTAACAATTTCAACTATCGTAGAAGTACGGGTTCAAATCCCACTCCCGGGAGAAAAGGCTTTGAAGAGATTTACAAGGTATAATCGAAACAGCTGTCGCCTTGTCCGTCCTGATGTCACGTTGTTTAAATTTTTCCCAAATTATTAAATAAATGGTAAGAAGATAATATAATACAATAGCAAGCAAATTATAGTTAAGAACGGATAAAAATAAATAGTATATGTGTGGATGCCTATGCATGAATGTAGGTACAGTTAAACACTTAGAATTTCGACATAAACCTTAATTGTTTAGTTTAAATACTAAAAGGGTGTAAAATTAAATTCATATATAGATTTACATTGTTTAACATAGAATACATATAATTTTTTTTTTAAGATGGACTTAAATCAAATAATGACTCTGACAGTAAATTTGCTCAGGGAAAAGTTGAGGGAATTTAATCCTTCTACATCAGGCCAAAAACGAGAATTACAGGACAGACTGCACCAGCATCACGGATTATCAAGAAATGATCCAATAGGTGATGAGTCGAATCAATCAGTAGATGTGACCTGGTCTATGAAAAGGTGGCTTATGACTAAAAAAAAAAACAGCTGTTAGCAGCTGTTTCTCGCAGTTTCCTTTTTGAGTCATAGACCGGGTCACATATGATGACGTGCACGAAAATAACATCCTGCAGTCTTCTCCGGTCCTGGTACGACAACAGCAGTTTAGATTGAAAGATATGAGTGATTGTATTGGTCCGTTTAATGGCGACGAGTCTTTAGATGTTAAGTTTTGGGTAAATGAGTTCGAGCTAAATGCCGATATTGAAAATTGGAATGATTTACAAAGATTTGTTTATGGAAAGCAGCTTTTGCGTGGAGCAGCCAAGCTTTTTGTCAGAAGTCAAAATAGTATTTTTAATTGGGAAAGTTTAAGAGGCATTGTTATCGGAATTTGGTTCGAAAATTTGCTCCTCAGATGTTCATAAATTGTTAAAGAATAGGCGCAAACATGCTAATGAAAGCTTTCGCGAATATTTATATAGTCTTA
The DNA here is from genome assembly GCF_040869045.1 of Eurosta solidaginis. Taxonomy (NCBI): domain Eukaryota; kingdom Metazoa; phylum Arthropoda; class Insecta; order Diptera; family Tephritidae; genus Eurosta; species Eurosta solidaginis. The sequence goes on along the minus strand of NC_090323.1, from coordinate 117,865,716 downwards.
TGGAGATAGGTAAACAGATAAATTTAGATGAGGCAAGTATCATAGATTACTTTATTGAGGGTATTCCTGACTGTAGATTTAATAAGTCTATGTTGTACCAAGCAAAGTGTTTCAAATGTAACGAAATGGGTCATCGTTCATTTGAGTGTAAGGATAAATCCAAGGGATCTAAAAAACAAAGAAGGAACCGGGCACAGTTAACATTTTGGGTGATGAGATTTATCAACCCTTTTGTAATAGCGTTAAGGATGAGTTACACTTTAAAACCATTAAACTGGATGATTTTAAATTCGAAGCACTTATCGATTCGGGATGTTTTTTGAACATAATGCGTTACGATACGTTATTACTGTGTGGCTGTGAGGTTATATTAGGAAATGACAAAAGAAAATTATACAGTGCTTGTGCAAACGTGATTAAGACGATAGGCAGTTTTGAAACATGCATATGTGTAGATGAGATATCGTTAAATATAACATTTCATGTAGTCAGGGAACATGATATTCAATTCGCAGGGATAATAGGAAAAGCAATTTTGAGGGATGTCTATATTATTTTAACTGAAGAGGAAGTTGTTTTCAAAAGTAAGAATTCGCTAGATAAATATAGAAATGAGGTGCTAAGTGAATCCGATGCTGATCTAAAGCCTAAAAGTTGGATAAAAGAGTTCGATGTAATGAACTTGAATGAATTAAAAGAAGTTAAGACACTAGATGTGGATCATTTAAACAAGAGTTTAGCCAGAGAGGTAACTTGTTTAGTTAATGAATATGCACCAATGGGTAATTGCGAATCGCCTATAAAAATGGAAATTATTTTGTCAAATGAAGTACCAGTTTATCAACGTCCGAGGAGGATGCCATATGAAGATCGTCGCTTCGTTGATAATCAAATAAAATAGTGGTTAAGGGATGGAATAATTATTCCTAGCAATTCCAACTACGCCTCCCCAATTGAGGTTGTTTCAAAGAAGGATGGGGGAAAGCGCTTATGTTGTAATTCCAGGCAATTAAATAAAAAAATAGTAAGGGATAATTTTCCGATGGTTGTTATGGATGATGTTGTAGATGATTTGGAAGGTGGTCTAGTTTTCACACCGCTAGACTTAACAAATGGGTTTTTCCATGTTTCAGTACAGCCAGAATCGAGGAAGTATACTGCATTTGTAACCAGCGATGACCAATACGAGTTTTGTGTGGTACCATTTGGTATTTCCAATTCCTCAGCTGTTTTCTGTAGATATATAAATGCGGTATTTCGGACGCTAATCCAAGAAGGCACACTGATTACCTATATGGATGACTTGATAATCCCGGCAAAAGGCGAAAATGAAGGTATTGATAAGTTAAAGAAGGTTTTTAGGGTTAGTTCTGAACACGGATTGAAGATTAAGTGGAAGAAATGTCAATTCCTAAAACGCAAAGCAGAATTTTTAGGATATATCATAGATAATGGTACCATAAAAATTTCAGAGGAAAAAACCAAAGCTGTCCAGAATTTTCCAATTCCAACGGACAAGAAGTGTTTACACAGATTTTTAGGGCTAACCTCCTACTTCAGACGGTTTATAGAAAATTTTGCTATAAATGCCAGACCTTTATCAGACTTGTTAAGGAAAGATGTTGTTTTCAAATTAGGAGATAAATAAATATTACCGTTTCAGGAATTAAAAGCTCATTTACGGTGTTACGATTATTTTCACAAAGTGCGGTAACTGAAGACCATACTGATGCCAGTAAGTACGGATATGGAGCTATTCTGCTGCAGAACGATCCGGATGAAAACATAACCGGTAGAGGAGAGTTACCCGTCATATGAGCTTGAAGTATTGGCTATAATTGAAGCTTTAAAGAAGTGGAGAATATATCTATTAGGTTTAAAATTATAATTATAACGGACTGTAATGCATTTACAATGACCATTAAGAGAAATGAAGTTCCCCCTAAGGTTGCGAGATGGGCTTTGTTTCTGCAAGATTTCAATTATGAAATTGAACACAGAGCGGGAACTCGATTGAAGCATGTTGACGCGTTAAGTAGGGTGTATTTTTTAATGTTGGAGGACTCGCTAAAGCACCGACTTAAGCAAGCACAATTAAAAGACGAATGGACAAAAGCAGTTCGCAAAATTTTAGAAAAAGGCGTGTATGAGGACTTTTATGTGAAATATGATATCCTCTCTCAGAATCCCCAAAAAGAGTTAATAGCAGTACCAGCAGATATGAAAGAAGAGGTCATAAAAATGGCACCTAGGCAAGGGCATTTCTCGACAAAGAAAACCCAAGACTTGTTAGAGAAGGCGTTTTTCATACCTCAAGTTAGTGCTAAAGTAGGGCGGGTGGTGCGAAGTTGCATTGAATGTATAGTAAATGAAGCAAAGTTAGGAAGGAAAGAATGATTTTTGAATACTATTAATAAGGGAGATAAACCGTTATGGACGTATCACGTTGACCATGTAGGACCACTAAAAACGACTAGCAAATTGTATAATTATATATTTGTGGTTATAGACGTATTCAGCAAGTTTGTGTGGCTGTACCCCACAAATAATATTGGAGTGGACGCAGTAATTGACAGACTTCAGAAACAAGCACCGATATTTGGTAACCCAAAACGTATTATTTCTGACAGAGGAGCTGCTTTTACTTCAAATTTGTTTAAAGAGTATTGTGAGGGTGAAAACATTTAGCATTTAATAATTACCACCGGAGTACCACGTGGAAATGGACAAGTAGAGAGAATGCATAGGATAGTAGTTCCTATGTTATCGAAGCTGTGCACAGAGACACCAAGCAATTGGTACAAGCACATAGACAGAGTACAACATTTTATAAATAATTCACCTTCACGAAGCACAAGGCATGCTCCATTTAAGATTCTAACGGGACTTGATATGCGTATGGCCAATATGCCAGAGCTTCAAGAACTTTTGGAAGATGCAGCTTTAGATGAGTTAAATGGAGATCGACAATTAGTTCGTAATGAAGCTATAGAAAATATTTCTCGTATGCAGCAGGAAAACCGTAGATCATACAATTTACGTAGAAAACAAGAAACGGGTTATGAAATTAACGATTTGTTAGCTATAAAAAGAATCCAGTTTGGCAGTGGACTAAAATTAAAGCCGAAATTCCTAGCTTAACCATGGTAGATATGAAGTCGAAAAGGTAGGAAATTCCGAGGGACCGGGGAAGACATGTACTGTGGCGGAATATATGAAAAAGTGGACTAACTCATTCGGGGTCGAATGACGGACTTTTCACTAGTACTATTAACAACTTTACTGATCAGGTATAGAATATAGCAATCTTAGATTTTAAACTTACGTTTGCTTTGAATAGAGAAAAAATAGTACGATTCAGGCAGCATATAAATTAAGATCGTTTTACATATTCATACATACAGATCACCAAATTTTGAAAACCGAATTATAATCGCAATACTTAAATGAAATAATGTTAATTTAATATTGTTAAATAAAGCGAATTAAAATTATCTAAAACTTTATATTTGGATAAATATTCCTATATATATATCCTACACGTCTGTGAAATGAAAATGAAATTGTGATATTTTAAATTTATTGTGAAATCAAAAAATATGTAAACATATTAATAATAAATATCAATATAAATCTAATTAATGCCTTTGGCTTCAAGTGTCTTGACTACTGGCGATAGGAGAGATATCTTACGATAAGAATCTCCTATGTTAGCGGGTTTCCCAGGCTTTAATAGCGGAACCACCTTGACCATTTTCCATTTTTCCGGGATGACGAAGGTGGGGGCAAGTTGAAGACATGCGCTACATAATTATATCTCTCTTTACATAGGTTTTTAAGCATCGGCATGGCTATGCCGTCTGGGTTCACTGCTTTAGATGGTTTAGCATGAACGATGGAACCCTCAACCTTGTTGTTCTTGTTGTAGCGATAAGGTTGCTCCTCGAAGACTTTGGGGAGTGTCAACCTCTTTGGCGGTGATGGTAATTAGGAACGCGCTGAATTTATGCTTGTGTGCGCGTCTGTTGGCCCCCCGTCTAACTTTGTCAACCGTAGAATGCATTACATAATGTCTGCAAAAAGCGCTCGTGCATTTTTTCGCATCCGACAGCACTTTATCGCCAAAGGCGATGGAGATTTTGTCATTGTGCTTAGACGGATTCGATAGGGACTTTACGGTGGACCAAAGCTTACCCACACCGGCAGAGAGGTTACAATTCTTTAAATGCTTCTCTCATCTCGCCTGTGTGTTCATCTACAGGCAATCTGATGCGTTGGTTTATATCCCTTATTTCGGTCGCCGGGGTCCTGAAGGATTGCGCTACACAGCCACTTGAATCTGGTATTTTAGTCGCCTCTTACGACAGGCATACCTACCGCGGGTATATTCTAACCCCGTAACCCGCTGGGGTATGGTCGTGCTGTCTTATTAGGTCACGTTCTCTCGATAGAGTTGCGGGCTCCGCCGGAAAATGTGGCCGGATTTCCGGAATTCTTCCGGCGGGAATAAAACCTGCCGAGGCGGGGATTCAAGGGGTTGTGTAGCGCAATATATAGCTTCTCCAACCCAATTGTCAACCTCACATTCGAGCGGCGAATCCCGTTTCACTAACAGACGAGGCTCTGGCGACCCCAAGCTCCTCATGGAACTTGGGGGTGGGGAGGGAGGGATGGCCTGCAGGTTCAATGTGGCCATATAAATCGTTCCCGAGATGGTCGGGCCAGCACTTTAATGGTGCTGTGTTACCGGAGCGTATCGGATCTGTATCCGACAAAGGACCATCACATCGATAAAACTCCCCAAAGCCTTCGGGGAGTAACCTAATCGCTACAACAACAACAACAACAGGCGGATTCACGTTCCTTGCGGAAAGCACGTTCCCCTTGGCGGGCATCAGTCGAGATAGGGAGGGCAGCAAAGCGATTGTCTGTAAAGGATTTGTAATCATCCCTTTTTCGTTTCTTAAAGTTGATGGAAAAGTGCGGTTCTCAGTAATGCTGAAGTCGGCAGATCGCTCGAGCAAAAGGATTATAGGCAGGAGGTCAGATGCCAATGTTACCATCGGCTGCTAATCGACGCAGTTTACTAGTCCTGCGCTTACGATGGATAGATCTGGCGAGCTGTGACAGCTTCCTACCATACGAGTGGGGGCGTCACCGTTGGCGCAGAGTCCTGGACGCCCTTTGGCGCGTGAACAGCAAGGAGCCACAAAAGATTTATAAAAGCTACGAGGATGTTGGGTTTTGGGGTCTAGCCCAGAACATCCTGTCCGATACAACCATCCCTTGCACGTGACACACTGACAAGGGTGTATTGTATTGTATTGTATTTATTAGGCAATTCATCCCAGCACAACAATTTGGCAAAAATGATTTTATAGTGCTAGTCGGTAAAAGGCATAAAATAGGAACAATTTAAACTTGAAACTTAAAGCTAATGACTATGACTAAGAAAAGGTTACAATAAATAATCTATTTAATAAATAATAAACAAACGAATTATAGAGTACATTTGCTCAGAAGAAATCAGTATTTTAATTGTCTAGGTTATTATAGAAACTTGTTAATTCTTTATTGAAGAGCAGAGCATTGCTTATAAGCCTAAGTCTAGAAGGGAGCGAGTTCCAAAGACGATGTGGAAGGAGAACAGATCTAGACGACTGGAGAAAATTTAGCCTCCGATACAGATAGTCAGGTTCCTTCATATATATTAATTTATGTAGCGTATTGAGCGTTTTAAGTTTAATAAGGTTATCGAAAGAAATGTTTAGCAACCTGTAAGCATGGTGAGAGACGTGGTCAAGTCTTCTCAATCCATAGACGTATCTAGCAATGTTGTTATAAACAAAATTAAGTTTCCTATTACATACATAGTCACAATTACAGTAAATATCACAAACATAAAGGAGCGTAGGTATTAAGTACGCTTTTGCTGTTAGTAGACGAATATGTAACGGAGTAAAATATTGTGTAAGCCAGTGTACGAAGCATCCCATACACTTTTCCCACTGTGCGGAAGATGTGATCTTTCCATGTCAAGGTTTTGTTAAAAACTACACCTAGATTTTTTGCCGTGTCAACGTATTCTATAATAGTGTTGTCTAAAGTTAAATTTTCCATTCCACTTTTATCTAGTGACCTTCTATGAATGACTACACATTTCGACTTCTTAGGGTTAAAACATAAGCCGTTAATAGAAGCCCACGTACCAATATGACACAAATCATAATTTAAGTTATTAATACACGAACTGGTACGATCAGTAGGACAGCACATATACAATTGTACGTCGTCAGCATAAATGTGAATATTACAATACTTGAGAACACAAAATAGCAGGGGACCAAGGATTGAGCCTTGTGGGACCCCTCTTAAAACACTGACGAAGTCGGACTTTCTGCTACCAACACTTACTACTGAGTTCGGTCGGCCAAATACGATCTGATGAGGGCTGTTGCACAGTTGGAGAAATTAAATAGGTTGTCCAGCTTCTTGCAGAGAACGGTGTGGTCGACCCAGTCAAACGCTTTTGAATGGTCGAGAAGAGTTAGGAAAGCAGTAAAATTTTTGTCAACTTGTTCTCGAATATCCTCTATCACCGATAGGAGCGCCGTTTTACAGCTACGATTTGACCTGAATCCAGACTGGGAATCTGTGAGAAGTTTATTATCCTGCACATAAGTATTTATCTGGCAGTGCAAAATTCGACCTTGGAAAGGAAAGGCAGAATAGCTATAGGTCTATACTCCTTGTTTTGCTTGGGGATTGGTATTACCTTAGCAACTTTCCAAAATTTAGGAAATACACAGGACGTTAGTATAGAGTTAACCAAGTAGGTTAAGTGAGGAAGGAGGAAGAATTATTTTTAAAAATTTCGGAAATATACCATCAAACCCCATAGCATTAGACTTTACTGAAAGAATAGCTTGAACGACATCACAATCATCGACACTAGCAAACTCAAGAAGACCAAAATCAACATTAGCGCGAATACAATAATTGTCAGCACATATATTGTCAGTTAAGATTGGCAGATTTACAAAATTTATATTTATCTCGTTAATTTCTACATCAGGGAGGACAGAAATATCACATTTGGATTTTCCGATATCAATATCTTTAATCGACTTCCAGGTTTCCTTCGAACTCAAAGCAGCACTAAATTTGTTATTATAAAATGTCTGCTTAGCTGACCTAATGGCTTTGTTTGCAGCGATCCTAGCTGCTTTGAAGCAGTTGTGAGCACTCACAACTTTCACGAAAAATAAATCCAACAAAGAAGAATTTGAGTCAGTAAAGTGTGTAGGTGAAGTTAAGTTGGTAGAAAAAGTCCAAGAGACTCCATACTTAGCTTTAGAGTTGAGTCGACGAGAAGGTTGGAGTTGAAATCCCCAGCGATGATTATATTATCATAGCTTATTAGTAGAGGCTCGAGAAATTCAATAAATCCAGAGAAGTCAACTCCCAGATTAGGTCTGTATGCACAGCCGATAATAAGCCTTTCATTATTTACAGAGAACACGTCTACGAACACATATTCGACAGAATCACTTGGACTAGCACTACAGCAACGTTTACAGGATAAACTACTTTTAACATATATAGCAACACCACCGCCATGACCACGTCTATCAGCCCTGAAAAGTTGATATCCATTTAGTTGCACCAAATCATTTTTGTGACATGAAGAAAACCAGGTTTCGGAAATACATATAACATCTATATCAGAGCCTTCAGATATGAATCTCAATTCATCCAGTTTTTTATATAGGCTTTGCGCATTGAGATGGATGACTTTGAGCCCTTTAGTACGTTTGCTGAATACGCCCAGCAGTGTTACATACACAGTCTTTGGAACTAGACAACCTATATTCTAGGACCATCACTATTTATGACATATAAAGAATGCTCTGCGATGCGTAACAATAAAGACAACATAAATGAATGTTTACAAGTATGTTAGGGAGAGATAAAGACCGGAAACGAAGAGACGGAAGAACTTAAGTAATATACCATACATAGAAATTAATTTATTGATCATTATTCGTTGGCGCATCATGATCTCGAAAGGAACTAGCGCTTTCTTCGCCGGTATTCTCAAGACGCTCTAGAAAATCCAAGCTATGTATTGCTTCACGGCTGTCGTTGGCTTTTCGTCTGATATGTACCAGACCCATCTTAGAAAAAACCGCTCCTACCTTTCTTTTCTTCTTTAGACGGATCGCTGCCTTGAAGATCGCATAGTTTTTCCTGGACAGCGAAGCATTTACATAAATCGGAGCATTTGAATTTATGCCCACATGAACTAATTGCAGACCCTTGATGTTTGGATTGTTTTGGCGCCTAAAGGTGCCTATACATTTTAGCGATCTGTTTTTGTCTGTCAGCGACTGAAATTTGATTATTACGGCCGGATCTGTCACGCTGTTGTCTAGTTCCGTAGTCGAAAAATGCTCATTATAGGAATTGGTTGCAATCTAAGGGTGGAACAGAGGTGATGAAAGACACGTGTTAAGTTTTCTCCTTCCTTAAAGGGAATTCCGTGTACATGGACTTCACTTGCGGCAATACGCATTGATTTTGAGTGTTTTTACTTCCTCTTCGAGACAACCAACGAGCTCGAACACGCTCTCCAGCTGAGTAACTCTTGCACACTGACCTCTTTAACTTATCCCTTATTACCTTTTTGACGCTATCAACATCGTTATTAAGGTCGTCACCACGACGCTTACCATTGACTGGATCCATGGTGTTCGAAAAAAAACGGGCCAAAAATAATGCTCGAAAAAACTGGGTGGCAGCTCTAACGCAGCTTAGATTATTATGACGCAAGCTTTTAGTATAGACGCAAACCACAAAATAAAGCTGGAAGCAGAAACAAACTTCAGTGACTATAAAACTTTTGGCGGGAAAATACACAGTTGGTGAAGGTGGAAAAAAAAATCAAGTCGACTGGCAACAACAAAGCCAATTGCAATATACTGCCAAGTTAGTAAAGTTGAATTGGAGATCACCTGGATAGAGGATCTTATTTTCCACAGATAAATGTCACGTTTGTTAATGTTTAGAAGAGGGTTGTAAGAATTAAGACTCACAATAAACAATGAATTTGAAAATTTAAGGAGGAGCACAAATTACTTTGGCTTTCACACAGCAGGGATGCCAACGATCATCCACCGTGACCGTCCTAAAAAGATTTATTTTCCGGCATACGCAGCAAAACCATTTCTCAGGACCGGGGTCAGGTCCAGGACCCGGATTGGGTTCAATACCTTCCTGGAGCAGGAGAATATGGCGCAGTCCCGCTGCAATGATCTGCTGGGAAGATGACAATTTGTGGTGTTAAAGTGCTGCTGTGAAGAACTTGCAATGGCAAAACGAAAACCGGTGATATCATAGAGCATAGTCCAACCACTCTGGAAACACTTAGCAATACAGATATAACGGTGAGTAAATTTCGAAGTAAAGAATTCAGTATGTTTGCAGAGATTTTTCCCGACTAAGGGCTGTCATTACAGTGTAACCCCATTTAATTTATTGCGTTCCTCCCACAAATCTTCAGCCTCCCAGCAGATACATTCAGCGGGACTGTGTCATAGTCTCCAACCCGGGACCTGTACCTGACCCCGGTTGAGATAAATGGTTTTGCTGCATCTGCCGGAAAATAATCTTTTTAGGACGCTCACACTCTTGTCAGTGTCACGTGCGAGGGGTGGTTGCATCGGACAGGATGGCGTAGTCTGCGCCTTAGCGCCCCCACTACCTTCTAGCAGCACTTTATCGCCACCTTTATCGGACCTGTACCTGACCCCGGTTGAGATAAATGGTTTTGCTGCGTTTGCCGGAAAAGAATATTTTTAGGACGTGTCAGTGTCACGTTCAAGGGATGGTGGCATCGGACAGGATGTTCTGGCTAGACCCCAAAACCCGAAGTTCTCGTAACTTCCATAAATCTTTTGTGGCTTCTTGCTGCTCATGCCCAAGCCCGTCCCGTAGTCTGCGTCTTAGCGCCCCCCCCCCCTCTACCTTGTAGCAGCCCCGCTGCTCAACAGCCACAACAAGTACCCGCTGATGCTCGCGCCCTTTGGCGCTACCAGCTCATACGACCGCTCCTACTCATAACTACAATCTCCGTAGTAGAGTCGGTAGCAATGCCGAGCAGGTCAGAAAAACAGACACTTAGTCCCTACCACCTTTTGCACCGTTTGCCAGCACAGAATATATATGTATGCGACATCTGCCCAATGCAGCTCCTGTCTTGGACGGTGCCACTTTCCTAGATATTCTGGTCTCAGGGACGGCAACCCCTGACGGGTTTCATCGCGCCATGCTTCCAGGCAGCAAACCCAACTACACCGGGTATCCCAATGCTAACCCAGGGACGTCCAGCCCCAGGGCCACAACAGCAACTGCATCCTGGCCTCCCTCAACGCAGGCGTAGTCACCCGTCACTTAGCCCCTTCTGCAGTTAAACGGGTTAACTGGGAATATCACGGAGATAGTTGATTTCATGAAGCGGCATAACATCCACATTGCTGCGATCCAAGAGATCAAATGTTGTTGTTGTTGTAGCAGTGCTTCGCCCCACCTAACAGCCGCGACCGATCACAAATTGCCATCAATATCCTCTAACGGGAGTCCAAGGAAACTTGCAGTTTCAACAGGGGTGGACCATAATGAAAGGGGTGTTAGAGGCGTTGGTTCCACATTACAATTAAATAGATGGTTGGTGTCATGTGGGGACACATTGCAAGCGGGGCATACATTTTGTATGTCGGGGTTGATTCTGGATAGGTAAGAGTTTAAACTGTTACAGTATCCAGAACTAAGTTGAGCAAGGGTGACACGCGTTTCCCTGGGGAGTATGCGTTCCTCTTCCACAAGTTTTGGGTACTTTTCTTTGAGTACTGGATTCACCGGGCAATTCCTGACATAAAGGTCCGACGCCTGTTTGTGGAGTTCACCAAGGACCTGCTTGTGTTTTTTTGCTTCATACGGCTGGGTTCTCAGGTGCCGTATTTCTTCAAAATGCTTACGGAGATGACTCCTTAAGCCCCTAGGCGGTGTTGGCTCATCAATCAGATGTCTGTTTGGATGCCCAGGTTTCTGGGTATTCAACAGGAACTGTTTGGTTAGCATCACATTTCTCTCCCTGGGAGTATTCTCGCCTCATTATGTAGATGGTGTTCTGGGGTCATAAGAAGACAGCCCGTGGCGGTTCTGAGAACCGTATTTTGGCAGGCCTGTAGCTTCTTCCAGTGGGTAGTTTTTAGGCTTGGCGACCATATAGGGGATGCGTAGAATGCAATCGGCTGGCCAATTGCTTTGTATGTGGTAATGAGCGTTTCTTTATCTTTTCCCCAGGTACTGCCAGGAAGGGATTTGAGGATTTTATTACGGCTCTGGATTTTCGGTACAATTGCGGCTGCGTGCTCATCAAAATGTAGATCCTGATCAAACGTCACACTCAAGATTTTGGGGTGTAGAACAGTCGGTAGCGTAGTGCCGTCGACGTGGATGTTCAAAATGGTCGACATTTGGGACGTCCATGTTGTAAATAAGGTCGCGGAAGATTTAGTCGGTGATAATGCCAGCTTTCGCGAGGCGAAAAAACTGGAGAGATCAGGGAGGTAGCCGCTTATTCTGTTGCAGAGCTCATCGATCTGTGGGCCTGGGCCTGTGGCCATTATTGTGCAGTCATCGGCATATGAAACGATCGTGACTCCTTCTGGTGGTGAAGGTAGCTTAGATATGTAGCAATTAAACAAAAGTGGGGATAGGACACCACCCTGTGGCACCCTAGGAAAACGCGAGTCCTCTAGCTCAAATTCGATCTGGATACTGTAACAAAGCATATGTCCTGCTTGTAACGTGTCCCCACATGACACCAACCATCTCTTTAACTGTATTGTGGAACCAACGCCTCTAACACTCCTCTCATTATGGTCAACCCCTGTTGAAACAGCAAGTTTCCTTGGACTCCCGTTAGAGGATATTGACAATTTGTGATCGGTCGCACCTATTGAATGGGGCGAAGCACTGCTACAACAACCACAACAACAAGATGCAAAATGTATGTCCTGCTTGCAATGTATCCCCACATGACACCAACCATCTCTTCAATTGTAATGTGGAACCAACGCCTCTAACACCCCTCTCATTATGGACCACCCCTGTTGAAACTGCAAGTTTCCTTTGACTCCCGTTAGAGAACATTGATGACAATTTGTGATTGGTCACAGCTATTGGATGGAGCGAAGCACTGCTACAACAACAACAACAACATCTATTAAGGAACTCGATTTACGAAATCCAAACTGACTATTTGACAAGCCACCTGTGCTTTTAGGGGACTGCATCAGACGCTCGCTAATAATACATACGTTTGAAAGTATTTCCTATTGCGATTTCAAAAATATTTAAAAAAAATAAACTTTGTGTCTCGGTAATTAATTAATTAATTAGAAAAAGTTCAAATTATTATTTAAAATTTTCAGTTACTAAAAAATAATAAAATAATAGTAATTACAGTGTTCCAAACAAGACAAAACGAAAATACCCATACCACAAAAATCGTGGGTTACGGGCAAAAACCCGGGTTTTCATAAATTTGGACTTCTGCGAGCCTAGAACTTTCTTGGCTATAACCCGATTTTCAGATAAGTGTAAGAAGACTTTTAGACCTTTCCAATGATATATATATCAACTAGGAAAACACAACACAACTGTTTATTTCATTTCATTTATTGAAAAAATATATATTGTAACGAATTTAGTGAAACACCGCTTATTTTACACCTTCTACTAATGTTCGTATCGCTAAACTGTTGAATAAATAACTCCAATTTTCAATGATGCAAAATGGTCTTTTTTAGACTAATTTGAAATTACTTCACAATAACAGTTCTACTTCACAACCAATAGCGTTCTTAAATCAAACTGATTACGGACTACTCAGCGTCTGCTGCTTTTATACTCTCTTCCCAAATGTCTAGACGTTTCTTCTTCTAGAATCCTCTACCTGGTCTTCAGCCATACGAGGGTGTGTTTGTAGTGTGTAACCATATGCGTGTGTACATATATGTGAGCGAAGTAGTAGCTGATTTTGACATGTGTTTGTGAGTATCTCTCTGCTGTTTGTATGTATGTGTGTACATGATGATTAATTTGTTTACGTACATACAAGTGTGGCAGCTTGCTTTATTGTTGTTGTGGCTTTATTTACTTAGTATCAGATTAGTGATGTGAGTATCACTTAGTGTTACTAATATTCGTCACAATATATCGAGCCCTTCCCGCAATTTAAGTGTAACCAACAAAAAGTAAATTTAACAGTAGAAATAAAAATAGACTATCATGAAATTTGGTATGTGTATAAAATATTACTTGAGCCTACAATTAAGACTTCGGTTTTTGACCGCACTGTACCGAAAATCCTGTTATTTGTACTTACGTTTTTTTTGCTGGTGCTTTGTATGGAGTCCACGGGCATCGTGGTATGCCCAGGCAACAGGTAAGCTAATTGAATGTGTTTTATGTTAGCAGCCTTCTCTAAGAAATATATTATCATTGCTTGCATAGCTCTGTTCCTGTTCTGCCCAACACAACTATCACAATATAGACTTATATCAGAATGAGTCACCCTTTCATCAGATATACGTCCCATTCTCTTTGCTTTTCTTTGGTCCTCTAAGAAAATTTTTTTGCTTTATCTCTGTCCCGTATGTGCATTTTATGTCCCTCAGTTTGTTGTAAAAGGTTTTGTGCTTCTCTGTCCGAATTCTTATACTTTTCACAAATAATGCATTTGTCCTTTTTTGGCAAATGGAAGCCTATATGGTATCCATTTTTGAAAATGGTACGAAAAACTCTTAGGGATAACTAAGCTTGCTCCTGTTGTTGTTGTTGTAGCGATTAGGTTACTCCCCGAAGGCTTTGGGGAGTGTTATCGATGTGACTTTCAGGCCATCCCTCCCTCCCCACCCCCAAATTCCATGAGGAGCTTGGGGTCGCCAGAGCCTCGTCTGTTAGTGAAACGGGATTCGCCGCTCGAAGGTGAGGTTGACAATTGGGTTGGAGAAGCTATATATTGCGCTACACAACCCCTTGAAAGCTTGCTCCTCATTTGTATTTATCAAGTGCTACGTGTAACACCTATACAAAGTTGGCACGATTCGAAAGTACCGTTGAAGATATACCTTAGTACTTTTCTTCCCACAATAGTGGGAAGGAACTGCTGGTAAGTGTTCAATGAATGAGGACGTCTTTTTTTGGTCAGGCAAGAGGTATTTGAAGAGTGATGTTTTTTCTAACACATATTAACGTGTTTTGGGAAATATTAAGTGTAAAAACTGCTGACAAACTTTAAAACGCCTTTCGTTATAGGTAATGAAATATGCATAACTCCACTGTTTTTACTGTTTTTTAGGCTATCTGATGTTCTCCTTTGAACACATTTCCGGGTCATGCACGATAGAAGCCAATCTCTTTATCGTATCTTGTTGCCTAAGCCCCAAAAGTGTTCATTTAACACCAACCGATCTTGCTCACTAAGGTTTTAACAACACTTGTTTCCACACTTTTTACCTACACAGGGATTTGGTTTAACTTCATACAGCTTTCGTTTTTTACCCCGAAGTCTTTTAGGAAGTTTTCGTTTCTTCTTGTACCCTCTTGTTCCAACGCATATCTCGTTTTCTAATTCCCCAGAATATGTCTTTTCAGACTCAGTATCGCTATATGGCACCAGTGAGTTATTCTTGATCGTTCATTGGTATAAAAACACAGTTTTTTTATTTTATTTTAAAGATAATATAAAATAATTGATCACCTTATTTTGTAAAAGCTCCATATTAAAATAATAAAACAATTTTATTGGATTTCACGAACTCAAGCAGAAATGATTTGTATCAAACTAAAATATATATTTTCGTTTTCAGCTATATTTTTTTTTTCCTGGTTGATTAAATCATGCATATACAGTATAATTGCAACAAGTGCTTTGCGAACAATATAAATATTCACGATAAAAGTGAAAATAAACATTACTCGTAAGATACCACAGAGAATCACTTTTGAGGTAAGTAGCAATTTGCGGTCACAAAAAAGTAAACAAACCTCAAAATTCACTTACACTAAAATTTATTTTTGATTTAGCTTGATAACGGTACTATTCTCTATTATAAAAATTTGTGAGATGATTGAAATCATGCAAAACTATCGGTTTTCAGCAAAAAACTGATATCTGTATTTTTGTTGGTTACACTTAAATTGCGGGAAGGGCCCGATATATTATTACAATAAGATCATGTATGATCTTTTATAGCACAACAGACATTAAATAACAGGATAATAATAAAACATTCAAGCTTTAAATTTAAAACATTAACCTAACCTATTTAAGGTATATAAAATAAAATATGATGGAAACCAAAACAGAAATGCTCATTACAATTCAAAAAGAAAAGGTTAAACATTAGCAAATAGTCGCTCCCAACGCTTACGAAAGACAATTAGGAAAATAAAAATGACCTTAGTATTGAAATCGGTTATATGTAAATATACAGAAAGCTTGCAATAAGTTCTTTTCGAAAACAGAATTGCTAGTTGGGTACCAGAATACTTAAAATAATAATAATAATAATTGACTAGAAGATATGTAGTTAAACTCTGTTTCGTATCAAGACATTCATTAATGAAAGAACGAATATATAACATTCTTAAAGTTGCCTTCACTTAAGCTATTGCGAATTGAGTTCGGGATGGAGTTCCATATGCGGATAGCATTGACAAAGAATAGCTCCTCATGGAACTTGGGGGTGGGGAGGGAGGGATGGTCGGGCCAGCACCTTAATGGTGCTGTGTTACCGGAGCGTATCGGATCTGTATCCGACAAAGGACCATCACATCGATAACACTCCCCAAAACCTTCGGGGAGTAACTAATCGCTACAACAACAACAGGACACAACATTTAAATTTCTGAACCGATCCAGGTGGAGAGTATGTGCTGGGAAATGGTGGCGCTGGGTGAGGAAGTACGATTATACTGACAACAGTGTTCCAAACAATACAAAACGAAAATACCTGGGAAGCCATACCACAAAAATCGTGGGTTACGGGCAAAAATAGGGGTTTTCATAAATTTGGACTTCTGCGAGTCTAGAACTTTGTTGGCTATAACCCGATTTTCAGTTCCTCTCCGAACAATGTAAGAAGAGATTTAGACCTTTCCAATGATATATATACCAACTAGGAAAACATAACATAACTGTGAAAATTTTCCAATGAACACTTTTTTGGGTTCACAATTCTCTTTAGTAAAACTTTTAATTTATTTTGCAAATATCTCTTGACAGACCTAAAATTTTTGAAACCGTTTTCGGATTCACTATCCTGGACACAAAACGCATCTTTTGATACCCCTCTTGATATTTTTGGACGCGTAGTAAGAGTGTCATGCTGTTGTTGTTGTTGTTATAGCGATAAGTTGCTCCCCGAAGGCTTTGGGGAGTGTTATCGATGTAATGGTCCTTTGCCGGATACAGATCCGGTACGCTCCGGTACCACAGCACCATGGAGGTGCTAGCCCGACCATCTCGGGAACGATTTATGTGGCCACATTAAACCTTCGCCATACCCTCCCTCCCCACCCCCGTGTCATGCTGTCGTATAGAATTGCTATACTTTTTTCCATTCACATAACAACTTCCCTGTCTCCATACAATTTTTGTTTAATTGAAGTTAGGGTAATAGTCTAGTTGAGGGTACGATGAGTTTTAGCACAAGTTGTTCTGGTGCAACACATCAAGGCCCATACGCGATATCACACAATGACAAATATTCGCTTCCCACGGCAGCCGGTTCTTCGTTCCGGAGCGACTCGGGATTTTTTTCCCCGACCAAGGGTTGTCATTTCAGTGTAACCCAATTGAATTTGTTGCGTCCCTCCCACAAATAGTCATCCTCGGAGCAGCTCCTTGCAGTTGAACTACCTCCTGCTCCGGAAAGGCACCTAACCCCGGTTACAGGCTGTGGTTCTGCTGCATATGTCGGAAAAGGAGTTATCTTAGACGCTCATACGTTTGCCAGTGTGTCACGTGTAAAAGATGGTTGCATCGTTCGGGCTGTTCTGGGTTAGAACCCAAGGTAATTGTTTACTTTAACTCACAACTGCTAAAACCCGACCAAAAATATCGGGAGGTGTCAAAAGACGCGTTTTGATCCCAGGACCACGAATCCGAAAGCGGAAATTCAAAATATTATTTCTGTCAAAAGTTATGGTAATAGTCTAGTTGAGGGGTCGACTGCTAATACGCTACAAAAATATCGAGAGGTGTCAAACGACGCGTCTTGACATCAGTATTAATAATCCCAAGGCGGAAAATAAAAATTTTAACGCGTTCAATAGATATTAACAAAAAACCGAAATAAGACCCGCGGGTACCTCCGAAACCGGGGGTCGGATCCATAGTATTTTTGCGCACAACACCTTTTTGCGTTGGCGGCCTTCGGCCGCGATTATAAAAAATAAGGTAATAGTCTAGTTGAGGGGTCGACTGCTAATACGCTACCAAAAATTCCGAGTAAGGTGTCAAAAGACGCGTATTAATCTCGAGAACAATAATCCGAGGGCGGAAAACAAAAATTGTATCTCTGTCCGAAGATATGGTAATAGTCTAGTTGAGGGGTCGACTGCTAATACGCTACCAAAAATATCGAGTGAGGTGTCAAAAGACGCGTATTAATCTTTAGAACAATAATCCGATATTTTGTAGTTGAAGTTGGCGATATCCATGTGGTTGTTGTAATGTTGTAGTACCCACAAAAAAATTGTGTACGCAGAAGGACATCACCATGGCGGTAGCCACGGTTATACCACACACCCGGAAATTGTATCTCTGTCCGAAGATATGGTAATAGTCTAGTTGAGGGGTCGACTGCTAATACGCTACCAAAAACATCGAGAGAGGTGTCAAACGACGCGTCTTGACATCAGTATTAATAATCCGAAGGCGGAAAATAAAAATTTTAACGCGTTCAAAAGATATTAACGAAAAACCGAAAAAAGACCCGCGGGTACCTCCGAAACCGGGGGTCGGATCCATAGTATTTTTGCGCAGAACACCTTTCTACGTTGGCGGCCTTCGGCCGCGCTTATAAAAAATAACCCTGGGCTACGCCATGCCAAGTCCGGGTGTGTGGTGTAACCGTGGCTACCGCGACGGTGATGCACAATTTTTTTTGGGGGTACTAACACAACAACAACCACATGGAAATCGCCAACTTCAACTGCAAATATCTCCGGACATGGATAAAATTTTTCTTTTCCGCCATCGGATTGTTGTTCTCGAGATTAATACGCGTCTTTTGACACCTCTCTCAATATTTTTGGTAGCGTATTAGCAGTCGACCCCTCAACTAGACTATTACCATTTTTTATAAGCGCGGCCGAAGGCCGCCAACTCAGAAAGGTGTTCTACGCAAAAATACTATGGATCCGACCCCCGGTTTCGGAGGTACCCGCGGGTCTTTTTTCGGTTTTTCGTTAATATCTTTTGAACGAGTTAATATTTTTATTTTCCGCCTTCGGATTATTAATACTGATGACAATACGCGTCGTTTGATACCTCTCTCGATATTTTTGGTAGCGTATTAGCAGTAGACCCCTCAACTAGACTATTACCCTCTCTTGATATTTTTGGTAGCGTATTAGCAGTCGACCCCCCAACTAGACTATTACCAAATTTTTCTTTTCCGCCTTCGGATTATTGTTCTCTAGATTAATACGCGTCTTTTGACAACTCACTCGATATATTTGGTAGCGTATTAGCAGTCGACCCCCAACTAGACTATTACCAAAGTTATTTCCAAAAAACCGAAAAATGGCCCCGGAGCGCTCCGAAACCGGGAGTGGGATCCATAGCATTTTTGCGCAGAACACCTTTCTGCATTGGCGGCCTTTGGCCGCGCTTATAAAAAAATTACCCTGGGTGGTTCAAACACCGGTTTGGAGACCAAAACTATATCCGCACAAAACACTTTTACCGGTTGAAGCATTTTGGAGATCTTCTAGGCCTATACAAGTCCCAAGACATGTTTACTTCGCGGATATTTTCTAATTTAATTAAATTGCTGTAAATGAGAGTATGAGCGATAGGCATTCGTGTATCCCAGCAAACTTATGTTCTCTGTTCAACATCGAATTTCCACAACTTATTAGTATATTTCCCAGAAATTTGGTATTTTTCCTGTAGGGTTACTTGTACATAGTAAATAAAAAGTGTCAAGGTTTGGTATAAAGTTTCCAAACGTTTTTACCTTATACTAAGAATTCATAAAAAAATTATTTTATTCAGCTTCAAAACAATACACTATAGCTACGTTCCATTGAGACTTGAGCGAGATACAGATAGAAATTTAACATGCAAATGCAACAACAACGTTGTGATCATGATATTTATCTGGTTCAATTTCTGATCCGTATAGCAGTTCTGTTCGTTTCGTTTTCTGTAGTCGATTTTTTGACAGCTAACCACTTTTGAGTTGGTAGCACTCATGGCTCAACTATATGGTTGGCTCATCTCTACAGCAATAACATACCTTTGTTCACATTGGCAAAATTAGCGTGTTGGTGTTGGACGAATGGAATGGAATGAAAACATAAAACTTAGCAGCATTTGTAAGTAGTAAGAAAATGTTCTAAATTCGTTGGTATCTTTTTAAGTGTGCCATCTCTTTCTGACAATCCCTACTCCAGCGAAATGAAAAAAATAAAATCAGCTGGTGAGATGAGCCAACCATATAGTTGAGCCATTGTAGCGCTGAACTAAATACGTGTACATTTGTGTATTCATAAAAGATCTCGCCATATTTACAAGCAAAAACACTGAAAGAGTAAACAACTTGAAGATGATGTAAGGAAAATAAATAGTTTGCTTACGTGTGAAACTATTTAAATGTTAATAATTATGTCAGTATCTTAAAATTTTGTGTACGTTTCTTCTTATTTTCTACAAAACAGATGTTTTATATTAGTGCTGCCAGCTCTCATAAAGTTGATCCAGCCCGTTCCAATGAGATTTGAGCCAGAGCCAGAGCTCGATAAACCAATGGAACGGCCCTTATTTCTCTACTTTGCTTTGTTTCATTTTATTTTTACCAACAAATCACCTGGAAGATTGCGCATTGTGCATGTAAACATTAGATCAGCTTTTTTTTTATGACGTATGAATTGATTCTTTTCCTTTAGCTCTTTTTTTATTTGCTTTTTTTTTATACGCTCAAAAGTCAGCTATTACCACGGTTACCACTTTGGGTCCATTTGGACCAAAAATGGGGGAATATTTTGAATAAGGTGCCACGATTTTCAAACTTTTGTTGATTTGTTGGGGTAGAGGGGGTCCTAAAAATCACAAAATTATCATCCGCAGCTCTAGGAAACTCTTAGTTTATGAAAGATAAGCTTTTTAATTTCCAACTTTAGTAAAATTTCAACTTAAGTCCTGCACTTAAAATTCGGGTCGCACATGTCGATAGCGGTATCAAAAGACGCGTATTTGCGTCATGATTCAGAATCCGAAAGCAAAAACTATATTTCTTATCTCGTTTAAAAGTTATTAGCGGAAAACACGTCGGTACTATTGTCGCTTTTTTCGTTGTTGCAATTAAACAAACGAAAACAAATGAAGGTGGTGAATACTGTTGCCAGCTCCGCAACAATATCTTTTTATCTTGGAAAACATTATAAGGTGGTGGCACGTCGACATAAATGCAAACATACACTATCAATGTATTTTGTTTTGTAATTCTCTGAATAATTTGGAATTAATGTATTTAATTCGAACAATTGCAGAATACATAAATTTGTCCAAAAAAAAAAATAATAAAATAAAAAATCGGACTTTATAGAGATTTTTATGCTGATTCCAACGGTAATTCTGCGAAGAACACCTTTGTGCGTAGGAGGCCTGCGGCCGCGCTTATAAAACATAACCCTGGGCTACGCCATGCCAAGTCCGGGTGTGTGGTATAACCGTGGCTACCGCCACTTGCGTGGCTTAACCCAACAAAAGTCCTGGAATACCTTGAACTCATTGTGCTGGGTGAGAAAGATTGCCTTCACTAGCTCTCAATATCTCTCGGTATGCTTGAATTAAGTAAGTGGCAAGTAAAAAAAAAAAATAAATGTAAGGCGCGATAACCTCCGAAGAGATCTAAGGCCGACCTTCTCTTCCAATTTGCGTCGTGCTCCTCTTGATTTTCCCTACAAATTGGCCGGACGGGACCTACATATTTTATGCCGACTCCGAACGGCATCTGCAAGGCAGATGAGTTTTCACTGAGAGCTTTTCATGGCAGAAATACACTCGGAGCGCTTGCCAGACACTGCCGAGGGGCGACCCCGCTTAGAAAAATTTTCTTCTAATTAAAAACTTTATTTCTAAAATTTTGATGTTGCTTTGCCCGGGGTTTGAACCCAGGGCATACGGTGTGGTAGGCGGAGCACGCTACCATCACACCACGGTGGCCGCCAAGTGTAACGGTGCGACCCGAATTTTAAGTGCAGGACTTAAGTTGGAATTTTACTAAATTTGGAAATTAAAAAGCTTATATTTCATAAACTAAGAGTTTCCTAGAGCTGCGGATGATAATTTTGTGATTTTTAGGACCCCCTCTATCCCTACAAATCAAAAAAAGTTTGAAAATCGTGGCACCTTATATAAAATCCAATCCGGAAAAAGGTTACATATAATTTTTGCTAAAAAAAAACACACCCGATTATCGGGGGTTACATACGAGTTATTATAATTATAAATTATTATAATTATTATATTAGTCGTATCCCTAAGGTAATCAGCTGTTTATCGTTACGACGGTAATGCCGCGCCTAAATTATTTCCTAGGTGAAATGTCACTGTTCTCGTACTTTTTTTATTGACGGAGCATTTTTTTGGGGTGTGAAATCCATTGAAGTAAATTCAAAATTATATGTTGGTTAACCAATGTGCTGAAAATTATTTTATTTTAATTGAAAGGCAGAAATACTTCTTGAAGGCGATAACTTTATAAATGAACAACGAATGAGATAAACAAATTTTGTGTTTATATTCAGCTTTTGAAGCAAAAGCAAACAAGATTTGATTTTGGAAGAAATATTTTGTGTAAAATTATCCCCGTAGGTGCTAGCATTAACCCCTGAGGCCTGGTATCAGAACTCACATTTACTGAATCTTGGCTATGATAAAAAGTTTAAACGTTATGAGAAAAAGTAAGCATCTATAGAAATAGAACTAACAAAATTGCTTAGTTTCATTTATGCTCTACTGAGTTTTCCACATAGTTCAACCAGAACGAAAATTTTTGAACCGTTCCTTACTAAAACTTAACTGCGCTATACATTTTATTTCATTGCAACCAACAACATAATGCTAGAACTAAAAGTTTTGGGAGCAACTCTAGGTTCACAACGTTAAGTTGGTGAACGACATACACTTATTCTAGAAATGTGAAAATATAATACAATGAACTACATTATATTTTTGTTTGTTCCTTGAATTAAAGCAAAGTATTTATTATGTCCAGTAAAATTTTATATAGTAAAATATGGAAACATCCTAAAGTTTTGTATTTTACAACGAATACGACCTCCTTATATACCAATAAAATAAAACAAAAATTTTGTCCTTTTTTTTTTTGAGATATGGTCCTTTTTTTCGGTGAATTTTGGTACAAATATTGTGGAATATATATAATTTTTGCAGGGAAATATAAAACGTTTATGCAAATCTGAATAGGTGTGATAATTGAACAAATTTTTCGCAAATCCATTGTGGAGGTCGAAAGCTGGCTGATTCCAAAATTTAATAAACACCGCAAATACCCTACAAGAATACTGACTATCATATGACTATCATCTGATTGTCAGCAATGTCAACCTAACGATCAGCGCCTCATACAAACTTTCTATCACGAACTTAAGGGGACTTGCGCAAATGTGATGTAAACAACTGTGTACGTGTGAGTTTTTGTCTCCTTCTTATACACCAACATGGCCTACTGATTAAGTATATAGCCGTACTGCTCACTCTCATTCCTTTTCCTGGATCAGTGATGACACCGTAACTATCAAAAAGTGTCATAAATGATAGTTTACTGTAGATATCAGGTTTGACTGCTATACTATCATAAATGACCATTGTTATATTCCGCCAAAAATGAAACAATGATTTTTGCTTTTTGTTTACTTTATTTCATTACGTTTTTAATTTTGTGATAAAATCATACGTGTTTTTTATTTGTTTAAAATAAATAGTTTTATAAGAATTCGAGTTCAGAATGTTCAATTTAAATTCAAAAAATAACAAAACAACAGAAGAGCGCTTTCCTCATGCGGAAACACATTTAAAAATGAATCACCACTAACCACTATTATTTTTCGCGTATAAATTTTTTGAGTGCGCCCCATACATTCCGACAGCTTTTGGTATTTTTTAATATTATTTTCGATTTTTTTTCTTTTAGCATGGAGCTTTGAAATGCTCTCTTTTTCATTTTTTAAACTTATTTTTTATATGGTTTTCGTCGGTTGAAAATGGCGGAATTTAAAAAATAACAAAACAACCGTGATAATCATTTGATTGTCATATGACAGTCAGTAGTGACAACATGATTAAATGGGATAAACTGTTCTCGCATACATAAAATTCCGTTGAGAATTATGTATCTATCTCACATGCATAATGGTATCTACTGTATGTTCTTTTGTTCTGTACCAGGTGTCCGAAGCTTTCCCAGTTTGAGTCCTTTTTCATGATTATAGGCTGTCGTTGGGAACATGCGGACATGCGTGAGCGAACAAAGGAACATACATAAATTTGAGTATCAATGTTTACATCATCGCAGGATCAGCATTGTCAATTACAAGTGTGAGTGTATTAGTAAAACTATCAGCGTTTCTTGTAGGGTATTTAAGTTGATGGTATTGGGTATTGCGTATTGAGGTTTATTCTCTAATAATTAAATCGAGATTTATATATACATGAAACATAAAATTAGTTTTGTTCGTACAAGAAATAATCGTGATTTGCAACTTACTTGATATTGGACTATTACGCTCCACAGCCAGCAATGATCTCAACTTAAGTTAACTTGAATGCAAAAAATTACTTATACAATGTAGAAAATTACCAAGAAAAATATACCGTTGCGGGCAGTGTTGCGTGTATGCATAAAACAAGAAGGCAGGCTTGACGAGAGGGGAGGTGGAAATGGGGGGATTCCCCCCGGGCCCGGGGTTTCTCAGGGGCCCGAGATTTAGAGGTACTAAGACATTTTTTTTTAATTCAGGAGTCTTTAGTTGTTCCATGTGCAAATTTTAAGCCGAATTTCAAAAACAACTTGATAATGATTTTTTATCTGGGCCCGAGGAGACAATAAAAACATCAAACAAATTTGTATGTTTACATGAATCCGAAATCGTAAAATTTTCGTGGTGACACTGATAAAGGTTCATTTTCAAAAAGTCTTCCAACATTACCACCAACTCTGTATCAAGGTCCAGATTATCTAAACGACTTCGATATCGGTACCGTGAATAATGAGTTTTGCGATCTGAAGAAGTCAACGAAATAGTTCGTCGAGGTCATCAAAAGTGTCCTGTTATTTTTCCACGTGATTGTCAAGACGAGGCATTTCCTACCTCGTTGTTAACAGAATCTTGCTAAATGGAGAGAAAGTGGAGCGTGACTGCTGCATAGAAATTTTATATAGAATTTTGGACACTATTTTATTATTGGATGAAAGAGGCCTAGCTTTCAAAGGCGAAATTATATATCTTGGTGAACGAAACGATGAACATTTTTTAGGCATCTAAGATCTCATAAGCCAATATGATCCGATACTTAGAGATCATTTGGAGAAAGTTAGAATTTCACAACAGTAGCACAAACGTTTACATGTTCACTATCTTTCCCCAGATATTCAGAACGAGTTTATAGAAATTTGTGCAAAACACGTGAGGGAAGCTATATTAGATCAAGGTAAGAAAGCCAAGTATTTTGCTATTATTGTTGATGCTATGCCTGATGCTAGTCACGTTGACTACGTTCATTTTCCGCTAACTCCATTTCAATTCGAAAGTAACAAATTTTACAATTCTGGCCAGAAAATCGCTGATCTAATTTGCCATACTTGATTGAAGATTGTCATGCGCAAGGGTACGATAACGGCGCCAATATGAAAGGAGCTTACAACGGAGCACTACGTCACATTCTCGACAAAAACTCGAATGCTGATTACTCGCCTTGTGCAACCCATAGTCTCAATTTATGTGGTGTTGATGCTGCAGAATGTTGTGCGGCTGCAATTACTTTCTTCGGAGTTGCACAAAAATGGTTTACTATTTTCAGCAGCACTCCACAACGATGGGACATCCTCAAAAAAAAAATGTACCGAGCTCTCTTCATAGTCTTTCAGACAAAAGCCAAATTTGACTGCGCAAGCATACGGCGATGTTACCGGCATTCTCAAGTACATCAACAAGTTCGAATGCATCTTGCTGTCCTCAATTTAGTTCAAAATACTGACTACCATTAATGAAAGAAACGTTGCCCTCCAAGCTAGAGACGCCATCATAGATGTTGAGGTTCGACATCTAGATGCCTTATTAGCTGATTTGAAGTTGATCAGGAACCAATGGGAAACAATTTTAAACGAATGCAAAACAGTTGCGATTCAATTGAATATCTCGCTAAAGTTTTCGGGCATTCGAAAGAGAAAACCCAAAAGACGTTCTGAAGATAATTTAAATGAGATGATTACGGATAACTCAGAGTATGATTTTAAAAACAATACATTCCTGGTGATCGTTGATTCGGTAATCACTGGCATTACTGAAAGATTTGCAGCTATGAGAAATTTGAGCGAGACGTTTTCCTTTTTGTGGCAATTTGAAGACATGGATGAAACTACGGTTCGGGCGAGCGCAGGAAAATTTGTCGAAAAATACTAGTCGGACATTTCTCAAAGCTTAGGGCCGATTTCACCAACTCGACTAAGGCTAAAACTTAGTTGTGACTTAAGTTAGTCCTGATTTGCGGCTTAGTTTTTTTTCGGTTTCACCAACTTAGTTACTTAACGAAATTGACATACAACAACCCTATCAGCTGTTTTATACATAGTAGTATTTTTTGCTACTCTTTAATTTCACGCAACCCAATCCATTTGAAGTATTGTCAGTTACGGCTGTCAGTTGCGTATTGGCAACTTTTAATAAAATTATAATAAAAATAATAACATTTCATATGCGGGTGTAAGCGGTTTTGGTAGTTATTTAATGTATGAGAGTGGTACAAGTGGTTGCTACCTGCAAGCCTTCTGAATTCAATTGGCGCTAACACTGAGGCGACACTTGTGCACATGCATCCAGGTAATGTGCCACAGAAGCAAGCAATGAAAGAGTAACTAACACGTTGTATCTCGGTAAATTTATATTCGGTGCTGCGAGAATACTATCAAGAGAAGGATCAACAGGTGCCCGAGGCCGCAACTGAGCCAAGTACATCCATTGAAGAAATAGAGCCAAGCAGTAAAAAGCAGAAACTAAGCGAAGATGATGCGGATAAGTAACATTGAATAAACGATTAGACAGGCTTGATCTGTATAAAAATATTGCCAAAAACACTTGGAGAATTCTCCAAAGCCTTTCTGGTCTTGTTTACAGAACGACCTAAATTTGTATGCTTAAAAACCTCGGACAGGTTTTCGCCATTGCAGCACAATAAAACCTTGCTAGCTGTAATAACTTCAAGCACTGTTACAAAAACAGCAGCGTCCCCTAATAGGGACAGCACCGGCGATTATAGCGAAACAAATAACCCATCTGCAACAGTTCCAGCAGCACCGGCGCAGAAATGGCAGATAGAAAACTGGCGTGCATGTGAGTTAATGCGCGTCAATTTTGATGCACTTGTCATAGCAGCAAAGGAACACCCAAGTAACATCGTGCAAGCTTTATTACACTTTGTAAAACCTTCACGCCCAATAGTGTTGTACAGTCTTAGCAAGGAATTGTTAATGGACTTGTATGTAGAGCTGAAAACCAACTCTAATGTCACAAATTTGCATTTTACTTGAAATTGGTTACGTTACTATCAATTATTGCCCAATCGCACACATCCTGAAGTAAATATGAATGGTAATAGTGGTTACCTCTTGACTGGTTATAACATAGGCTAATATTCTTAGTTTATTTATAATGTGTAAACAATTATATTCAAATTAATAATATATCGGACGAATATATACCACGGTTTTAAGTTGACTTTTGCTGTAATTCTTTTTAAATTGGTTTTACTTCCTTTAATTGGAAATAAAATCCACATTCACACCGTTTGGGTGCACCCTTTTCCAGCCACATCCAATTAACATAGCGATTACCCTTACCTAAAAAGAATGGTTGCAAAAAACTAAATACAAAGCATAGTTGGTTGCTCTTTAGTGCCAGGCCCACGTTTTATGATTGTATCGAGTAGCAAGGGATTTGAGGATTTTATTACGGCTCTGGATTTTCGGAACAATGTCGGCTGCGTGCTCACCAAAATCTAGATCCTGATCAAACGTCACACCCAAGATTTTGGGGTGTAGGACAGTCGGTAGCGTAGTGCCATCGGCGTGGATGTTCAAAATGGTCGACATTTGGGAAGTCCATGTTGTAAATAAGGTCGCGGAAGATTTAGTCGGTGATAATGCCAGGTTTCGCGAGGCGAAAAAACTGGAGAGATCAGGGAGGTAGCCGTTTATTCTGTTGCAGAGCTCATCGATCTGTGGGCCTGGGTCTGTGGCCATTATTGTGTAGTCATCGGCGTATGAAACGATAGTGACTCCTTCTGGTGGTGAAGGTAGCTTAGATATGTAGAAATTAAACAAAAGAGGGGATAGAACACCACCCTGTGGCACCCCTTGTTTAATTCTTCTTGGTTTTGATGTTTCGTTTCTAAATTGCACCGATGCCTGCCGACCACCCAGATAATTTGCGGTCCACCTGGTCCGCCGGGAAGTTGGGCCGGATTTCGGGAATTCTCCCGGCGGGAATGAAACGTGCCGAGGCGGATTCAATGACCTTACGGAAGGCACGCTCCCCTTGGCGGGCATCAGTCGGGATAGGGAGGGCAGCAAAGCGGTTGTCTGTAAAGCATTTATATTCTTCCCATTTTTCCTTTTTTGAAGTTTATGAAAGTGCGTTTTTCAGTGACGATGAAGTCGGCGGTACGCTCGGTCGAAATAAGTATGGGCAGGTGGTCAGATGCCAATGTTACCATCGGCTGCCAGTTGACGCAGTTTACGAGTTCTGCGCTCACGATTGAGATATCTGGCGAGCTGTGACAGCTTCCTACCATACGTGTGGGGGCGTCTCCGCTTATTGTGCAGAACGTCGTTTCTTCTATTTGATCAGCCAACATCTCACCCCTACTGTCATCCCGCAAGTTTGAATGCCATAGATCGTGATGGGCATTAAAGTCGGCTAAGATAATGCGATTGTTGCCAGTGAGTAAGGCGCTGAGGGATGTAGATGTTGATGATTTCTAGGTTTGCATCGCCTGACCGGACAGATAGGCCTTGACGTTCCCAGCGGTCGATGCCAGGATCAAATATATGATATTGCACAGAGTGGTGTATGATAAACGTGAGGCCGTCTCCATTTCCGCTCATGCGATCTTTTCTGTGGACATTATACCCAGAACAGGTTTGCAGACCTTGCTGTGAGTTTAGTCTCTTGAATCGCAGCAATGCGGATGTTGTGCCGCTTCATGAAATCGACTATCTCCGTGATCTTCCCAGTTAGTACATTGCAGTTTAACTGCAGAATTCTGAAGTGCATAGGGGGAGACGTCGCCACTCTGGGAGTAAGTGACGGGTGACTACGCCTGGGTTGAGGAAGGCCAGGACGCAACTGCTGTTGTTGCCCTGGGACTGGGCGTCCTTGGGCAAGCATTGGGGTACCCGGTAGATTGGGGTTTGCGACCTGGCAACATGGCGCAATGAAACCCCTCGGGGGTTGCCGTCGCGGAGACGCTAAAGCGTAGACTACGGTATGCCCTTGGACGTGAACAGCAAGGAGCCACAAAAGATTTATAAAAGTTACGTGGACGTCGGGTTTTGGGATCAAGCCCAGAACAACCTGTCCGATACAACCATCCCTTACACGAGACACACTGAACAGAGTATGGCCGTCCTAAAAATATTCTTTTCTGGCAGACGCAGCAAAAGCATTTCTCAGGACCGGGGTCAGGAGACGGACCCGGATTGGATTCGATACCTTCCCAGAGCAAGAGAATATGGAGCAGTCCCGCTGCAAGGAGCTGCTGGGAGGATGCAAATTTGTGGGAGGGACGCAGCAAATTAAATGGGGTTACACTGAAATGACAGTCCTTGGTCGGAAAAATCGCGAATCGCTCCGGTACATAGAACAGACTGCCTTGGGAAGCAGTCACTAAATATAATCAACATAAATTACAGTGTTTATAAAGTATTAAATTATTATTATTATTTGTGATTTATTTGGTTACTTTTTTCTTAATAAAAATATATTTGCGTTTATTTAAAAGTAATAAGTTTATACAGGAGCTTTCTCAACCAATTTTAACCAATGACCGCATTAGCAGCGTTTTGATGTACCTTTTTGCAGCCACTTCCATTGCACATAAGTTTGATCTTCTTCGCCTGGAAATAATATAAAATAAATGTTTAGTATGTTAAAAAAATAGTTTTTGTTCGCTGGTGCTATTTATTCTTCACTCACAGATGCAACATTTTAGTGAGCACGCAGCCGCAATTGTCCCGAAAATCCAGAGCCGTAATAAAATCCTCAAATCCCTTGCTGGCAGTACCTGGGGATAAGATAAAGAAACGCTCATTACTACATACAAAGCAATTGGCCAGCCGTTTACGTGCTACGCGTCACCCATATGGTCGGCAAGCCTAAAAATGACTCCACTGGAAGAAGCTACAGGCCTGCCAAAATACTGTTCTCAGAATCGCCACGGGCTGCCTTCTTTTGTCCCCAGAACACCATCTACATAATGAGGCGAGAATATTCCCCATCAGGGAGAGAAATGAGATGCTAATCAAACAGTTCCTGTTGAATACTCAGAAACCTGAGCATCCCAACAGACATCTGATTGATGAGGCAACACCGCCTAGGGGCTTAAGGAGTCATATCCGAAAGCATTTTGAGGAAATACGGCACCTGAAAACTCAGCCGTATGAATGAGGGTTATTAAAAGCGTTGGTTCCAAGAGGGGAGAAGACGGGGCGGTTGCTGATGCTCAGCATTGTTACCAACTCAACTACGGAGATTGTATTAATGAGTGGAAGCGGCCGTATGAGCTGGTGGCGCCGTGGGGCGTGGCTTGTTGAGCAGCACAGCTGCTGAAAGGTAGTGAGGGGTGCTGAGGCGTAGACTACGGGGCGCCCTTAGGGTTCGATACCTTCCCGGAGCAGGAGTATGGCGCAGTCCCGCTGCAGGTAACAGTCTAGTTGAGGGGTCGACCGCTAATACGCGTCCAAAAATATCGAGAGGTGTCAAACGACGCGTCTTGACATCAGTAATCCGAAGGCCGAAAGTAGGAATTTTAACTCGTTCAAAAGATATTAACAACGAAAAACAGAAATATTTCCCGCGGGTCCCTCCGAAACCAGGGGTGGGATCCATCGTATTTTTGCGCAGAACACCTCTCTGTATTGGCGGCCTTCGGCCGCGCTTATAAAAAATTACCCTGGGTGGGTCCAACACCGGTTTGTAGACCAAAACTATATCCGCGCAAAACACTTATGTTCACAACTTTTTTTTTGTGGGTACACAACGTTACAACAACCACATGAAAATCGCCCACTTCAACTGCAAATATCTCAGAACTGAGATACAATTTTTATTTTCCGCCTTCGGATTATTATTTTCGAGACTATTCGCGTCTTTTGATACCTCTCTCGATATTTTTGGTAGCGTATTAGCAGTCGACCCCTCAACTAAACTTTTACCCCGCTGCAAGGATCTGCTGGGAGGACGCAACAAATTAAATGGGATTAGACTGAAATGAAGCCGGACAGCACCGGATGCCTTGGGAAGCGTTTATAAATATAGAGATATTGTTTTCCAATTGCTATTCACTCATATTCACCTGGGGAATTGATTTTAACATGGGTGCAGTCCATTGCCCCAATTACACGCGGAAAATTTGCCCTTTCTTTAAAAGCAGCCTGTGTTTCCAAGCGCTCCTGTTTCGTTTGAGGAAATTTCACAAAATCTGGTCGCAAGGATACTAGATGGTAGGAAACTAGCGTAATTGCACGTGAGGCACTTGCTTTTGAAACTCCGGAAAGGGCGGCCACAATTTGCTGAAAAGATCCTGAAACATAGAACCGGAGTGCGATGAAAAATATTTGGTGTGGCTGCATTGCGTTGTTGCTGTAAACGGAGAAGTAATTTAGGGCAACATTTATAAAATATGATGTAAACTTACCGAGCTTCAAGATAAATTTTGTCTTTCATTAAATAAAAAACCAACCAAGCAGCACCTTTGCACATACGAAATCGTTCGCGAAAGTCAACATCGTCATAATAATGAAAAAAGTCAGGACGCTCTTTAATTTTTCTTTTTCGTCGAAGCACGATTACCTGCAGAGCTTCAAAATCGCAATCACTTTCACCAGAATCTCGAAGATCCATTAAATTTTTTACAAATTTTCCACCGAGAATACAAATAAGCCTCTTCAGAGAATATACAGATGTCAACAATAGCGGGGTTGCTATATTTGCATAATGAAATAAGTATAAATAGTGCCATTTAATTCAACTCAAAATTTGTACTACAGCAACACTGTTGAAAGTCGAGAATAAGCCAGCTAACAGGTAGGCTAATTTGCGACTTAGCTAAGCATTGGTGGTGAAACAGAAAAATTAAAAAATATGACTTAACTAAGTTAAGTCGAGTTGGTGAAACCGGGCCTTAGAATACGAAATAATTCACGTGAAACACATTTACGAAGCAAATTTTTATAAAGGTCTGTCACCATTGGAATTGCTAAATGCCATCTATGTTCAAAATCTGTATACGATTTTCCCCAACATTTGTTGCTTTACGTATCTTTTGCACTATACCTGTCACTGTAGCTGGTGCAGAACATTCCTTCAGCGTCCTTTCAAGAATCAAAAACTTTCATAGGTCGTGTTCATATAAAGAGCGAGTTTCAGGACTTGCCACGCTTTGTGTTGAATTCGTTTTGTCAAGACAGTAAAATTTTGATATTATCATAAAAATTTTGCAGCGAAAAAGGCAAGTAAAGCCACTCTTTGATCTCCGAACTTTCTATATGGAATAATTAAAATTTATAATCATCATTAAATTTAACAGAAATATATTAAAATGTTACCAAATAACTAGAAATGATTATTTGAAACAATATGTGGCTGTTAAAAGAGAATTTTATTTATACGTTACAATAAAATAGTATAAATAGTAAATATTCTGTGCTAATTTTATTGTCAGCTCTTAGTCCAAAAATCATTTAGTTGATGTGGCAAAATTTTTTTTGATGTAATCCATCAATAATGATTCATGAATGAGACGTCATTAATTCAAGTTAATCAAATGTATTAGTGGATTTTTTATAGGGGGCCCGTAAATTGTTTAGTCCCGGGCCCGGATTTTCTCTCTACGACCCTGCAAGAATGCATATATAAAAAAAAAAGTTACTAAAACTGTGCACGACATCCCCGGCCCCATGAATTGACCCAGCGGAGATTCATCATAAAGTATCCACAATATCTAGTTTTGAAACGGGAGGTTTAAGCAAAGTTGTTGACGTCTGAACATCTGCGGATCGGGCAATACCATCAGACCCATAATAATAGCTTCACTATACGACCTCTTTTCCATTCGGACCTCGGAAGGTCGGTTTCGCATGTAAGTACTAGATCGCCGATGCTGATGGCCTTTGGCGGTTGACACCATTTGCTGCGGCGGGTGAGTTCTGGCAAGTATTCGCGCACTATTTCCTCAGGCAGAGCAACTTTTTATCTACAGGCATTGGATTTGCGTCGAGTTTACAGAATTGAGCAAAAAATTATTCGGCGTAATTGGTTCTGGATCATCCGGTGTGACTGTTAGGTGCGTTAGAGGGCTCGAGTTTACTATGTTTTCGGCTTCTATTAACAAACTATGTAACGTATCTACTTGCGGTGCACACTCTTTCAACATTATGTATAACGCCCTTTTAACTCACTGCACAAGTCTCTCCCATACACCGCCTTCGCTTGGGCTTGACGGGCAATTCAATTTCCAGCGGATTCCTAAAGCTGTTAAAGACTCCGAAATTGCACCGTGGTCTATAAAATCTTCAACACCACGCAATTCTTTCGTTAGGCCAACAAAATTAGTGCTATTGTCACTGCGTACCTGAATCGGCACGCCTCTTCTGTTTATAAAGTTTCGTATGCACAATAGCATCGGACGAAACATTTGTTGCCAACTCCAAATGAATTGCTCGGGTGGTAAGGCAAGTGAACAGTGCCACCCATCTTTTTTATTTTCGACGGCGGATGGTGACGAGTAAGGGTCCCAAGGGATCGACGCCACTATACGTAAATGGACGGACATAAGCAGTTGATCTATCGACTGGTAGTGGAGCCATCTCAACGTGATACCATTTAACAAAAAGTTTCGTAAAGGCATGATTTTTCGGTAATATAATAAGACGTTTCGCTGAAATTGGTACAAATGGTGCGTTTTCTATGCGACCACTAAGTCGCAATACTCCTTCGCTATATAAATAAGGAATTAAAGTTATTAACGAGCTATTTTTATTCAAAGGCCTCTTGTTTCGAAGTTGATGCAACTCAACTTGGTACGCTTCTTCTTGTGCTATGCGACAAAGTACGATTTCCGCAGCTGCTTCTTCGTCGGCTGTAAGTCCACCTTTTGGTACCTCAAGCTTCATTCGCGCCTTGCACAAGTTTTTGTGAAACGAAGAACCCAGGCTATGCACCTCTTTAATCGAGAAAGATTTGAAAATCGCTTGAAGTCTACTATATTTGATTTTACGCTGACTGCTGCAAGTATCCGATGTTCTGCTTTCAACTCAAGTGCGCTTTCTGCTGTCTGTGAACTATTCTTGAGCTGTTGTGGCCAATCGTGCTGGGATATCAGCAAAAAAGTCGGCCCTCTTAACCACCTGCCCTTTGGATCGTACGAAGCCGAAAATTTCGCCCGAGTCCCATCATCAGCACAATTTTCTTCGGAAGGCAACCATCTCCACTGTTCGACATCACTGCCATCCAAAATTTCTGATATTCTATTTGCGACAAACTGCTTATAGCGTCGCGTGCTGGAGCATATCCAAGCAATTACCGTGGTTGAGTCACTCCAAAAGGTGACGTTGTTAGGCTTCACACTATGCTCGTTGACTAGGGTTTCCTTTAAGCGGACTGCCATGATCGCAGCTTGCAATTCCATGCGCGGAAGTGATTGGTATTTAAGTGGGGCGCACTTTGCTTTTCCTGCAATAAATCGAACAAAGACATATTTATCCACTATTCGCCAGTATGCAGCCACTGCAAGAGCACTTTGCTGGCATCTGCAAACACATGCAACTCCACTTGCGAGCACGTACATCTTTGATAATAACACCGAGGTAATCGAACTTCATTAACCTTAGGCATCTGTTCCATCCAGGCAGTCCATTTGCTACAAATATCATTGGGAATCGTTTCATCCCAATTGACACCACGAGTCCAAGGCTGTTGCAGAATCAGTTTTGCTGATATAATAAAATTAGCCAAGATGCCGAACGGGTCGAACATAGACATAACAAGGCTGAGAACTTCTCTTTTTGTGGGCTTACGACGCTGGTTTATGATTTCCAGGGATATGCGATGTAACTTGAGAACGAACATAAACTCATCCGTGTCCTTTGACCAATACATTCCTAATATGCGCTCAATGCCATCTCGACTTACGTCGATCACGCTTACTTCTTTAACAATATCGCTTGAATCGTTGAGTTCTCGTTCCACTTACTCGGAGTTCGATACCAAATTAGTTAGCCCGAATCCGCCCGTTCTATGTATTTCAACGACTTGCTTTACTACTTCTACGGCCTCTATTTGAGTCTCATAACAGTCGACATATTCATCCAAATCATCCAAATTCTTCACCCGTCGACATCTTTCTCTCTATTCCTTCGATCCGCTTCTTGGCTATTTCGAAGCTATCGGGAAATGAAAATGAATCGAGAGCCCATAACAAACCGATCTCGAACCTGTCATTCCTGCGCATGACAGTCGCTTCCATAGAGGACATCGCGCGCTAATCTTCATCGGACAGTAGTGGGGCGCACTTTGGCGATATACCAAGACTTTCGTTAGCAAAGTAGTCATGGACCAAATGTTCAAGCTCCTCCAATTTGTTGCCCTTTCTTGCCAGGAGCAAATGATTTTTGACAGAAACCTGCATTTCGCTACAATTGCCGTATACTACCAAGCCCAATAGTGTTTTCATGGCTATCAAGCCGTTTTTAAAAAGCTGAAGTCCCAAAGCTCTAAATAATTTGGCATTATCAAGGCCGATCAGAAGACGTGCCTGCGCGTTGCCATAACTTGAATTCAAAAGTTCTCTTGGTATACTCTTATCCCCGCACCGATCCAAATTGAATGACTGTTTTGGCAGATTCATATCATGTACTGTATAAAGATTTGCAATTTCATAGGTCTTATACTGTTCACCATGCCCTCTAATATGTAAGGTGACCCGCTTTGTAGCATTCGTAGTAGTCACATTTCCCAACCAATGCAAATGAAGAGTATCTATTATCATACACCAATCTGTGCAATATCATATATTTGATCCCGGCATCGACCGCACATGTCTTCAACCTGTCTCTTTCCACCTTTGTCATACCCGAAAAATGGAAAATGGTAGTAGTTACTATCGTTTCCTACGCCGATGACTGCACAATAAAGGCCACAGGGCCAGGCCCATAGATCAATGAGCTTTGCAACAGAATAAACGGCTACCTCCCGTTGGCCGTGCCAAGTGCAAAAGTTCTGAAGCGGCAGCTATATTTTGTGTTCTTATGTTGGCGTATCTATATTTTCTCTAGGCGCCATCCTTACCATTTCCTGTTGTAACGTTTGCTCTGACGATTGTATTTTCTTACTATTGTCAGCGAATATTCTGCTTAACTCATGTATTTGCCTTTGAAATTCATTTTGTATATCGGTAATCTTTCTATTAAATTCCAACGTTACTCGCTCTATTCCGTTACCTACGACATGAGTACTCGTTGCATTACCTGTGTTACGTGCACGTACCAGTGCATCCACCCTTTTGTCGCCGTCAACATGGAATGCCCCAGCTAGCTCCGGACATAAGGCGTGGTTCTCAACCCTAATCCACGATGACAGGGGGCGGATGTTACAATCGTCCTCGTTCATCTACCTACATCCACCGGAAGCCCGCCCATCCTTGGCCCGCTCGATTTCTTTGCAACTTCAGCGAGTGTCCTTTCTTACCTTTACTCCGAATGATTCCACAGTACCTACCCTTTCGTCATCCTTCACTCCCCTCCCAATGAAATTTAGCCAACCATATTTATAGAGCTTTAACTCAACTCAACATATATATATATATATATATTTTTTTTTTACGACAGTATAAAACAACAAAATTAAAAAAAAACCGGAAATGCCACTTCGGCTAATATAATATATTGATTTCTTTTTTTGTAAGTAATAAAAAGATTACGTAAATACATAAAACACATATAAAATACATAATTGTTCCCTATTAGTTTTTGGACTTTCTGTCATACAAAGGACCAAACCTCGATATTGCTCAATCGAAGCAGTCATTAGATTGATTTTCTTACACCCAGAATCCTACGACCTAACTAACAGAGCTCTATTGGGCAATAATAGGGATTTCTTGGGAGCTGGGCCTCTGTGGCCTCTATAAAAAAAAACGGAGGTAAAATTTCAAGTTTTGGGTTTGGTGTATTCATGTGACCGCAGCCACAAACTGTACATCAAAATTAATTTAACGGCAAAAAAACTACAAGTAAAAAAAAATTATATAAAAATCAAAAAAAAAAAATTATCGTATTTGATTTGAGACTATTTGCATGCTCGCAGTCGAGTTGGAATACCCCTTTTTAAAATGTCTCGGTTTTGTAGCCACTGTAATTTTTGGGCATGGATGTGAACTTTGTTCTAATTTGTGTTGGTGACTTTTAGAAATTTCCCTGGCGCGCTGCGCCGTACGTTCCTAGGTTATTTGGTTCCCACTAACAGGAAAAAGTATAATTTAATGAGAGGTTATTATGGTACCTCTACACTGATTTGGTGTTCACGCACCTCGCACTGTACCTCTAGGCACACAAGCACCATGAAGGGTCTTAACACAAATGGATTGTTCAGCAGATTAATATCATCGAAGGGATATTTAAATGATAAAAAAATCGAATTAAGAGATAATTAAAAGAAATTTGATTGTGGGCAGCCACTGGAGGAAATCTGTACCCCTATACGCATTATGCTGGGCCAGATTTCTCCTCGGAGTTTGTGACCGAAGTCGAAAGGCGAGGTTGCGTGAACCTCAAAAAGGCGCAGAAAAACTAAAACTTTATATATAAAAAACTACATGGCATATGGAAAACTCACCGGACAAAATCTTCTGCACGTACGGGGTTAAGTTATCCGTAATATCGATGGATGTCACGTGTATCATCCTCTTCACTCAGAAATTCGTCGTGGCCCTTAACCAGGGTGTTGAGCGACCAGCCACAATATCAATTTAGGAGCCTTCAGCACCCAGCATGCGCAATTATTTTTAAATTTTAGGTACACTTTTAAATTTTTCGTGTAGCGTACTCTCCTTTGTGGACTTCGCGCACAGGGAATTTCACTTTAAGAAAACACACAACGTTTGGCGTACATTACAACGTACTGCTTCTACTCTAATACAGATTTACCTCATTGCCTGCCAGTACCTCCTATATATAGACAAAATCTGTCACCGATACCCTTTATTTTTCTGTTTGCCTATTTACATCATGGCCGACCATTTATTGCTATGTCTACCCTATATCTGTCCCCTTTTTTCTACAGACCATTTCAAACCACCGTACTTTTACTCAACATCTGGCAACCCGTCCATCTAAAAGCTCTTGAAATATCCCAATACTGGGAAATGTTAATCACTTCATTTTGACGTTTCTCCTGTTTTACAAATATTCCATCGTGGTCGCGGTGGATCATAAAAAAGTAAATTTTCGTGCATGTGTTTCAAAAGTTTTTGTTCTGACCGACCATATATGGCAGCTCTTCCAAAAACCAACTTCCCTGGATGATTTGGTGATCCCCCAGTAACACTACTTCGGCGTCAAACCCCACTGACGACCTGGTATGTTTGGTATAAAGCATTGATTGGGGACCAGCCCTGCCGAGAAGGTATTCATTTTTGGTTTTCTGCATAAAAAATAGTTATTTTTGTGTTTTAATTCGTTTATATTATTTATAGGAAAACCAACCGTGCTGTTGTTGCGACGGGTGTACACGCTGCATTATCGGCACTATACGTTTTAAATAGTACACTTGTAACTTTAGCTAACCTCACAATTACCTATTTTCCATCGAATCGTGTAATGAGCGACACAACTATTGCATGTATTTCATCTTCGCTATCTTTTCAGGCTTATACATGTGCGACCTGATTTATTCACACCTGAAGTGAAAAGGACGTTGACTGGCGACATGGCCAATTCTTTTACAATTCTGGCCTTGAAGCGCAATGGGCGATGTGTCGAGGATTGTCGAGTTTACGGGAAGTAGCTTAGAAACTTGAATCTAAGATATTTACTTTATGGTACTTTTGTTTTATCTTTTGCAGGTCACTTCGGCAACATATAGGGAATTTGGCGCATCCTTAGAGCGGGGCAAGGTATGCCCAACACGCGGAACACCCACCCCTGACACGTCTCATGCCACGAGAGTTCAGCCGGGCATGTGTGAAGGCATTTGATTGTTGGATTTTGCGCCGTATTACAGACAAATCGTGTCAGTTATTTATTTTTATTCGAATAATTACTTGAATTTGTTTCAGGTTATATTGACATCAGAATACTACGTACCTTCATCTTCCCGCCGGCTGGACCCTCGTCGACGGGGGATGCTCAGTACCCTACTATCTACTTTTATCCCTTGCATCCAGGTTATGTTAGCAACAGACTCCCTCATACCTGTATCTTACTGTTGCTTTATATCCTTTGCATGACATGCCCTCAGGTCTAGCATGAATAATTCATTGTCATTCGTAAACATGTTAAAACCGAAAAGTGCGAAATACGGTGAAACCCCTGTGGCTGAGTGCACGGCACTACGTAAAGAACATTCGATTTCGGTCAAGAACAAGTCCCAGTCGCGATGATCGTTTTCAAGGAACGACCTTATAGCTGCCAACACTGATTGATTAGCCCTTTCTGCCGCTTTGGATTGCGGTGAGTAAAAGGCGGTCTTAAAATATTTCACCACATAGGCCTCCAATAGATCCGAGAACTGTTTCGAAATGAATTGTTTCCCGTTATCGGAATGTACGATTTCCGGTACTCCAAATTTGTGAAAAATTTCATCCGTGATGAACTTGGCCACATTTCCCGCGGTAGCTTCTCGCATTGCTTACAAGAAAATAAACTTGGATAAATGATCTATCACAATCAAAATGAAGCAATTTCCCCCTTTTTATCTTGGGTATTTACCAAGAAAATCGATGTATATCTTTTGAAAGGGTCGCACTGCAACTACCTCATTCCCGATCCCTGGTTTCAAAACTGAGTTTGCTGGCTGTACCACCATAGATGGCCAATAATACAGCCTACGCAGACGATGTAGCGTTTTTGCCATACCTCCTGTGCAGCTATCTCTGGACAGTGCACGTTCTCGGTGAGAGTTGATGTCAAAGTTTCCGGAACCCATAGTTTCCACTCGTTCTCTTCCAGTTCGATTTTCTTCGGCAACAGCTTTTTAAAAACCATCCCGTCCTCTAATTTCAAGTCGGGAAGGCGATCCAGGGATATGCGATGAAACTTTAGAACGAACATAAACTCATCCGTGTCCTTTGACCAATACATTCCTAATATGCGCTCAATGCCATCTCGACTTACGTCGATCACGCTTACTTCTTTAACAGTATCGCTTGAATCGTTGAGTTCTCATTCCACTTACTCGGAGTTCGATACCAAATTAGTTAGTTCGAATCCGCCCGTTCTATGTATTTCAACGATTTGCTTTACTACTTCTACGGCCTCTATTTGAGTCTCATAACAGTCGACATATTCATCCAAATCATCCAAATTCTTCACCCGTCGACATCTTTCTCTCTATTCCTTCGATCCGCTTCTTGGCTATTTCGAAGCTATCGGGAAATGAAAATTAATCGAGAGCCCATAACAAACCGACCTCGAACCTGTCATTCCTGCGCATGACAGTTGCTTCCATTAAGAACATCGCGCGCTAATCTTCATCGGACAGTAGTGGGGCACACTTTGGCGATATACCAAGACTTTCGTTAGCAAAGTAGTCATGGACCAAATGTTCAAGCTCCTCCAATTTGTTGCCCTTTCTTGCCAGGAGCAAATGGTTTTTGACAGAAACCTGCATTTCGCTACAATTGCCG
The DNA here is from genome assembly GCF_040869045.1 of Eurosta solidaginis. Classification (NCBI taxonomy): domain Eukaryota; kingdom Metazoa; phylum Arthropoda; class Insecta; order Diptera; family Tephritidae; genus Eurosta; species Eurosta solidaginis. Next base: position 117,824,993 of record NC_090323.1, on the reverse strand, counting down.
TATACTACCAAGCCCAATAGAGTTTTCATGGCTATCAAGCCGTTTTTAAAAAGCTGAAGTCCCAAAGCTCTAAATAATTTGGCATTATCAAGGCCGATCAGAAGACGTGCCTGCGCGTTGCCATAACTTGAATTCAAAAGTTCTCTTGGTATACTCTTATCCCCGCACCGATCCAAATTGAATGACCGTTTTGGCAGATTCATATCATGTACTGTATAAAGATTTGCAGTTTCATAGGTCTTATACTGTTCACCATGCCCTCTAATATGCAAGGTGACCCGCTTTGTAGCATTCGTAGTAGTCACATTTCCCAACCAATGCAAATGAAGAGTATCTATTATCATACACCAATCTGTGCAATATCATATATTTGACCCCGGCATCGACCGCACATGTCTTCAACCTGTCTCTTTCCACCTTTGTCATACCCGAATAATGGAAAATGGTAGTAGTTACTATCGTTTCCTACGACGATGACTGCACAATAAAGGCCACAGGCCCAGGCCCATAGATCAATGAGCTTTGCAACAGAATAAACGGCTACCTCCTGGATCTGGCCAGTTATCACCGACTAAATCCTCCGCGAACTTATTTACAACAGGGACGTCCCAAATGTCGACCATTTTGAACATCCACGTCGATGGCACCACGCTACCGACTGTCCTACACCCCAAAATCTTAGGTGTGACGTTTGATCAGGATCTACATTTTGGTGGGCACGCAGCCGCAATTGTTCAGAAATTCCAGAGCCGTAATAAAATCCTCAAATCCCTTGCTGGCAGTACTTAGGGAAAAGACAAAGAAACCCTCATTACCACATACAAAGCAATTGGCCAGCCGATTGCATGCTACGCGTCCCCTATATGGTGGCCAAGCCTAAAATTACCCACTGGAAGAAGCTACAGGCCTGGCAAAAAATAATGCTCTGAGAATCGCCACGGGCTGTCTTCTTATGTCCCCAGAACACCATCTACATAATGACGCGAGAATACTCCCCATCAGTGAGGGAAATGAGATGCTAACCAAACAGTTCCTGTTGAATACCCAGAAATCTGGGCATCCCAACAGACATCTGATTGATGAGCCAACACCGCCTGGGGGCTTAAGGAGTCATTTCCGTAAGCATTTTGAAGAACTCAGCCGTATGAAGCAAAAAAACACAAGCAGGTCCTTGGTGAACTCCACAAGCAGGCATCGGACCTTTATGCCAGGACTTGCCGATGAATCCAGTACTCAAAGAACAGTACCCAAAACTTGCGTAAGAGGAACGCATAGTCCCCAGGGAAACGCGAGTCACTCTAGCTCAACTTCGTTCTGGACACTGTAACAGGTTAAACTCTTATATATCCAGAATCAACCCCGACTTACAAAATGTATGTCCCGCTTGCAATTTGTCCCCACATGACACCAACCACCTCTTTAATTGTAATATGGAACCAATGCCTCTAACATCCCTTTCATTATGGTCCACCCCTGTTGAAACAGCAAGTTTCCTTGGACTCCCGTTAGAGGATATTGATGACAATTTGTGATCGGTTGCAGCTGTTAGGTGGGGCGAAGCACTGCTACAACAACAACAACAAGAGTATTTGGAGGCCCTGTTAGCTCCAACTATTCTGCTATGCGCGATGCGCCCTGATCGATGAATGCATAGATATGAACAGTTTTAGTGCCAGATGATACTACTACTGGGACCATTTGAAAAAGCACTTGTGAGCTGTCTGTAACTGCTTCAATTCTAAAATTCCGTGATACTTGGTTCAATTCGAAAACTTGAGGAGCGAGACTACTTACTTGCTATTCTGTTACTATCTTCGATGTGCAAAAGCCTGTTATGCATTTTATCACAGCCGTTTACCAAACATTTCTTTTTAGAATAGCATTTTACAATCAAATGACCTTTCCCGAAACACGAATAACAAACTGCAAGCGCTTTAACCTTCGACCAGCATTCCTTTACCGTCATTTTATTGAATATGGGACAGCTTGACATTTTACTACAATTATCATTGCAAACTAAACAGCTCTCTTGAGCATGAGCCAACAAAAATCTTTTTTTACACCCTTTGCTGGGCCAGTTTCTTGCATTTTATGCCTCTGAACGGAAGAAGCTGCTTGATTTGAAGCTTGTGGCAATGAATCTGCTATAATGTTGGCTCGCTTTGCTATAATGCTCAAAAAATCACAAAAATTGTCAATATTGGCATATCCCTTTATATTCTGCCCATTTCATTTGCTCTTCTATTGGAATTTTAGAAACCAATTCTCCTAACAATGTAACGTCGCAAAGCCTCTGCTCTGCCTTTGCATATCGTACGAACGCAGTCATATTCTTTACTTTATTTGCAAATGGTATATTTAAATTTATATTACCTGATGGTATCGGAGCGATCTTTCGTATTTCCATGACTTGAAAATTTATAATTTGATCCGGCCTTCCGAAATTTTCTTTTAATGTGTTCATGATTTCTGGTACGCTATCTGGATACGGCAGCAAGGCGGCGACAGCTACTTTAGATTCACCATGCAAGGCTTCACGAAGACGAATAATATTGCGTGTGTTACTATAACCAAATTCTTGCGTAGTATATATAAATGACCTTTCAAACATAGGCCATTCCAATGGATCACCCTCAAATGGCGGCAAATTCACTGTTTTGGCGTAAGCTATTCGCTGACTGTTAACACTATAATCCCTTTCAGTTGGCCGTGCCAAGTGCAAAAGTTTTGAAGCGGCAGCTATATTTTGTGTTCTTATGTTGGCGTATCTATATTTTCTCTAGGCGCCATCCTTACCATTTCCTGTTGTAACGTTTGCTCTGACGATTGTATTTTCTTACTATTGTCAGCGAATATTCTGCTTAACTCATGTATTTGCCTTTGAAATTCATTTTGTATATCGGTAATCTTTCTATTAAATTCCAACGTTACTCGCTCTATTCCGTTACCTACGACATGAGTACTCGTTGCATTACCTGTGTTACGTGCACGTACCAGTGCATCCACCCTTTTGTCGCCGTCAACATGGAATGCCCCAGCTAGCTCCGAACATAAGGCGTGGTTCTCAACCCTAATCCACGACGACAGGGGGCGGATGTTACAATCGTCCTCGTTCATCTACCTACATCCACCGGAAGCCCGCCCATCCTTGGCCCGCTCGATTTCTTTGCTACTTCAGCGAGTGCCCTTTCTTACCTTTACTCCGAATGATTCCACAGTACCTACCCTTTCGTCATCCTTCACTCCCCTCCCAATGAAATTTAGCCAACCATATTTATAGAGCTTGAACTCAACTCAACATATATATATATATATATATATTTTTTTTTTTAACAACAGTATAAAACAACAAAATTAAAAAAAACCGGAAATGCCACTTCGGCTAATATAATATATTGATTTCTTTTTTTGTAAGTAATAAAAAGATTACGTAAATACATAAAACACATATAAAATATATAATTGTTCCCTATTAGTTTTTGGACTTTCTGTCATACAAAGGACCAAACCTCGATGCTCAATCGAAGCAGTCATTAGATTGATTTTCTTACACCCAGAATCCTACGACCTAACTAACAGAGCTCTATTGGGCAATAATACGGATTTCTTGGGAGCTGGGCCTCTGTGGCCTCTATAAAAAAAGCGGAGGTAAAATTTCAAGTTTTGAGTTTGGTGTATTCATGTGACCGCAGCCACAAACTGTACATCAAAATTAATTTAACGGCAAAAAAACTACAAGTAAAAAAAAATTATATAAAACTAAAAAAAAAAAAATAATCGTATTTGATTTGGGACTATTTGCATGCTCGCAGTCGAGTTGGAATACCCCTTTTTAAAATGTCTCGGTTTTGTAGCCACTGTAATTTCTGGGCATGGATGTGAACTTTGTTCTAATTTGTGTTGGTGACTTTTAGAAATTTCCCTGGCGCGCTGCGCCGTACGTTCCTAGGTTATTTGGTTCCCACTAACAGGAAAAAGTATAATTTAATGAGAGGTGATTATGGTACCTCTACACTGATTTGGTGTTCACGCACCTCGCACTGTACCTCTAGGCACACAAGCACCATGAAGGCTCTTAACACAAATGGATTGTTCAGCAAATTAATATCACCGAAGTGATATTTAAATGATAAAAAAATCGAATTAAGAGATAATTAAAAGAAATTTGATTGTGGGCAGCCACTGGAGGAAATCTGTACCCCTATACGCATTATGCTGGGCCAGATTTCTCCGTGGAGTTTGTGACCGAAGTCGAAAGGCGAAGTTGCGCGAATCTCAAAAAGGCGCAGAAAAACTAAAACTTTACATATAAAAAACTACATGGCATATGGACAACTCACCGGACAAAATCTTCTGCACGTACGGGGTTAAGTTATCCGTAATATCGATGGATGTCACGTGTATCGTCCTCTTCACTCAGAAATTCGTCGTGGCCCTTAACCAGGGTGTTGAGCGACCAGCCACAATATCAATTTAGGAGCCTTCAGCACCCAGCATGCGCAATTGTTTTTAAATTTTAGGTACACTATTTTAAATTTTGGCGGCCACCGTGGTGTGATGGTAGCGTGCTCCGCCTATCATACCGTATGCCCTGGGTTCAACTCCCGGACAAAGCAACATCAAAATTTTAGAAATAAGATTTTTCAATTAGAAGAAAATTTTTCTAAGCGGGGCCGCCCCTCGGCAGTGTCTGGCAAGCGCTCCGATTGTATTTCTGCCATGAAAAGCTCTCAGTGAAAACTCATCTGCCTTGCAGATGCCGTTCGGAGTCGGCATAAAACATGTAGGTCCCGTCCGGCCAATTTGTAGGGAAAAATCAAGAGGAGCACGACGCAAATTGGAAGAGAAGCTCGGCCTTAGATCTCTTCGGAGGTTATCGCGCCTTACATTTATTTTTATTTTTTTATTTTAAATTTTTCGTGTAGCGTACTCTCCTTTGTGGACTTCGCGCACAGGGAATTTCACTTTAAGAAAACACACAACGTTTGGCGTACATTACAACGTACTGCTTCTACTCTAATACAGATTTACCTCATTGCCTGCCAGTACCTCCTATATATAGACAAAATCTGTCACCGATACCGTTTATTTTTCTGTTTGCCTATTTCCATCATGGCCGACCATTTATTGCTATGTCTACCCTATATCTTTCCCCTTTTTTCTACAGACCATTTCAAACCACCGTACTTTTACTCAACATCTGGCAACCCGTCCATCTAAAAGCTCTTGAAATATCCCAATACTGGGAAATGTTAATCACTTCATTTTGACGTTTCTCCTGTTTATTTACAAATATTCCATCGTGGTCGCGGTGGATCATAAAAAATTAAATTTTCGTGCATGTGTTTCAAAAGTTTTTGTTCTGACCGACCGTATATGGCAGCTCTTCCAAAAACCAACTTCCCTGGATGATTTGGTGATCCCCCAGTAACACTACTTCGGCGTAAAACCCCACTGACGATCTGGTATGTTTGGTATAAAGCATTGATTGGGGACCAGCCCTGCCGAGAAGGTATTCATTTTTGGTTTTCTGCATAAAAAATAGTTATTTTTGTGTTTTAATTCGTTTATATTATTTATAGGAAAACCAACCGTGCTGTTGTTGCGACGGGTGTACACGCTGCATTATCGGCACTATACGTTTTAAATAGTACACTTGTAACTATAGCTAACCTCACAATTACCTATTTTCCATGGAATCGTGTAATGAGCGACACAACTATTGCACGTATTTCATCTTCGCTATCTTTTCAGGCTTATACATGTGCCACCTGATTTATTCACACCTGAAGTGAAAAGGACGTTGACTGGCGACATGGCCAATTCGTCTACAATTCTGGCCTTGAAGCGCAATGGGCGATGTGTCGAGGAGTGTCGAGTTTACGGGAAGTAGCTTAGAAACTTGAATCTAAGATTTTTTTACTTTATGGTACTTTTGTTTTATCTTTTGCAGGTCACTTCGGCAACATATAGGGAATTTGGCGCATCCTTAGAGCGGGGCAAGGTATGCCAAGGAACACCCACCCCTGACACGTCTCATGCCACGAGAGTTCAGCCGGGCATGTGTGAAGGCATTTGATTGTTGGATTTTGCGCCTTATTACAGACAAATCGTGTCAGTTATTTATTTTTATTCGAATAATTACTTGAATTTGTTTCAGGTTATATTGACACCAGAATACTACGTACCTTCATCTTCCCGCCGGCTTGACCCTCGTCGACGGGGGATGCTCAGTACCCTACTATCTACTTTTATCCCTTGAATCCAGGTTATGTTAGCAACAGACTCCCTCATACCTGTATCTTACTATTGCTTTATATCCTTTGCATGCCATGCCCCCAGGTCTAGCATGAATAATTCATTGTCATTCGTAAACATGTTAAAACCGAAAAGTGCGAAATACGGTGAAACCCCTGTGGCTGAGTGCACGGCACTACGTAAAGAACATTCGATTTCGGTCCAGAACAAGTCCCAGTCGCGATGATCGTTTTCAAGGTACGACCTTATAGCTGCCAACACTGATTGATTAGTCCTTTCTGCAGCTTTGGATTGCGGTGAGTAAAAGACGGTCTTAAAATGTTTCACCCCATAGGCCTCCAATAGCTCCGAGAACTGTTTCGAAATGAATTGTTTCCCGTTATCGGAATTCACGATTTCCGGTACTCCAAATTTGTGAAAAATTTCATCCGTGATGAACTTGGCCACATTTCCCGCGGTAGCTTCTCGCATTGCTTTCAAGAAAAAAAACTTGGAGAAATGATCTATCACAATCAAAATGAAGCAATTTCCCCGTTTTGATCTTGGGTATTTGCCAAGAAAATCGATGTATATCTTTTGAAAGGGTCGCACTGCAACTACCTCATTCCCGATCCCTGGTTTCAAAACTGAGTTTGCTGGCTGCACCACCATAGATGGCCAATAATACAGCCTACGCAGACGATGTAGCGTTTTTGCCATACCTCCTGTGCCGCTATCTCTGGACAGTGCACGTTCTCGGTGAGAGTTGATGTCAAAGTTTCCGGAACCCATAGTTTCCACTCGTTCTCTTCCAGTTCGATTTTCTTCGGCAACAGCTTTTTAAAAACCATCCCGTCCTCTAATTTCAAGTCGGGAAGGCGATCTTTATTGTTTTCTATGGTTTTCACTAACTCTTGGTACTCTTCGGATTCAAACTCAGTTGTGTCTAAATTGGCGATTGGCGAATTTGCGACTTCCTCTATACAGCGCGACAAAGTGTCTGCCACTATATTTTCTGAGCCTTTGCAATGCTCTATTTCAAAATCTAAAACTTGTAGTTGGAGTGACTACCTCGCCAATCTACCACTTAAATCTTTTAAAGACATCAACCATTTTAAACTGTGTGATCGGTCACAACGGTGAATGGCATCACCTCGATATATGGCAGAAATTTCTTGACCGCCATCACCGCTGCGGGACATTCCTTCTCGGTGGTGCTGTACTTTCTCTGGCATTCATTAAATTTTTGAGAGAAATAAGCTATGGGATTCTCACCACCATCATTTTCTCTTTGGTACAGCACTGCATCCATAGTCCGACGCATCGCACTGCAGCCAAAATGGTTTCGAGAAGTCAGGGTGTTTCAACACCGGGGCACTCGTAAGTGCTCTTTTTAATCTGTCGAATGCTTCTAAAGCCTCCGGAGACATCGCAAATTTTCTACCCTTTTAAGCGAGTCAGTTAGGGGCGCTGCTATTGTGGCTAAGTCCTTTATGAAACGTCTATACCTCCCAGCGGTGCCCAGAAAACTCCGTACCTGTTTAACTGTTGTAGGAGCAGGGATAGATAGTATAGCTTTTATTTTCTCAGGGTCTGTTTTTAGCGTTCCACCCCCTACAATGAAACCTAAATAAGGCAATTCCTTAAAACAAAATTTAGATTTACTTAATCCTATCGTTAAGTTTGCGTCTTTTAGATAGACCACCACTTCCCGCAGGATTCGAAGGTGTGATTCGAAATCCGGTGCGATGATTAATAAGTCATCCAAATATATAAAAACGTTCGATTTCAATCTTTGTGGGATTAACCTGTCCATTAACCGGCATAATCTTTGAGCTGCATTACACAACCCGAATGGCATGGTTACAAATTGGTAGAGAGGACGTCCAGGCACAGTGAAGGCGGTATATGGCTTGCTACTTTCATCGAGTTCTATTTGCCAAAATGTAACTTTTAAGTCGACACTACTTATGAAATGCGTGTCGTCCAGGCGACTTATTATTCCTTCAATATTTTGTACGCATACGTATCCTTCACTGTGACGGCGTTTAGTTTGCGCGCGTCTAAGCATAACCGGTTCTTTCCTGGTTTACGAACGACCGTCGTCCGGTTGCTCCAAGGGCTCTCACTCTCTTCTATCACGCCTAGCTCCAGCATTTTATCGACTTCTTCGTAGACGATTGCCTGCATAGCCGGGGACAGGGGGTAATGCCGCTCCTTGACTGGTACAGCTTCGGCGACAAGCTTTATGGTATGCTTTTCAAACTTAGTGCGCCCTAATCCGTGTTTCTCATAGGATCTGAAACCATTTATCACTTCATGTAAACGCCGTTTTTGATCAGGTGTGAGATCGTGTAACACGCGCCGTTTATTCTTGTCCTCCTCTGATATCTGGTCATGTTCTATCTTTGATAAATCGATTTCATCTGCTGCTATTATCTCTGGGGCCAACTCAAAGATACGCCAAAAGTCGATCCCTAGGTAAATTTTTTGTTCCAAGTATGGGCATTTTTTCCTAACACATTATGTCTGCGGCCACCTACGGTTTTGACGGAGGACACGTATCGCTCAATTGGCACTCCTATTTCGTCTACGAATTCTCGACAGCCTCGGCCTAAAATGCTTACTGACGCGCCAGTATCTAACAGCCCCTTGTTTGTGTTCCCATTATCTCGATGTCTGCGTACACGCGCGGATCACTTTTGCTAACTGTTTGCACCCAGGCCGCTACCTTTTGCCGGAGTATTTTTCGTTGGCGAAATGGTTGTCGTGCCTTATGAACTCTCGCGACATTCCTCTACGTCCCATTACTACACTTTCTGCGAAAATCCTTTCTCGAGTTTCAAGATACTGCCTAAACCTTTCATCATATGATAGTGAACTTTGCCTTGCAACCTTTGGTTATTGGACTGTTTTTGCGATATTTTTAAAAATTGGAATTTACATTTTATCTGTTGGTTGGTCTATTGTTGGTGTGTTGGTGGCGGCTTCTACTTTGACGAGGTATGCGTTGAGCGCGATTCCCCCGTCACAATCGCGTTCCGTCCAGTGTTTCCCTTCGGATTGCACCCCGCATATTTTGGGGTAATCACGCCCAGCTTACCACACTTATGACAGAAGATCCGACGCTGCAACGACATACAGTCGGTGAAAAAGTGGCCATCTGCGCCACAATTCCAGCAAGAGACCTTTTTGCGATTGGCGGTTTGCTTCGATAAATGTTGGTGGCGTATTTCCTCCACGGTGATTTGACCCTCATCACCGGGAGGAAATTGCTCATGGTCTTCTGACTCTCTAATCTCCTCGACCTGTTGAGTGCGTGGCATAAATGTGTTGGGTGTCGTCCGTTCGCGCCGTAGAAAGCACCGTTTCGCTTCTCTGCACTCCATCCTGGGTTGGTCCAATGAACACACGGCAATAGGATACACTAGCTTAGCCATTGATTCGCGCAGGTTCCCTTTTACGAGACAAACAATATCGAATTCAGGAATGGGCTTCTTTAGTCTCGAACACAGCGTACCTATTATGTGGAAGTAACTGTTCAACCTTCGCGCTGTTCGGACGTGTTTCTAAGCGCTCGCTTGTATTTTTGTAAATATTAAATCATTTTTGATTGTTTTTGTTTTAGTTCAATACCTAATACAAAATGCCGTGTATTTGTGGAAATAGGGTCGATCGCGGTCAACCTAAAATTCAATGCGCTAAGTGCAGTGAACTTTTTCATTTGCATTGTACCGGTGTTTTGCCTACTGATCTCGAATATTTGAGTGAAAGCAATAGTGCTTTCTATTGCAAGGTTTGTGCATGTGAACGACGGCGCTCTATTCGCTCGCCACCCCCCACTGTCAGTGCTACATCAACAATAAATACAACTGAAAATACAGTAATTGATTTGTCTGCGCTGTGTAATGACTCAATTGTCGATACTGGAGACAATGATAATGAGCGAAGTGTTGTTAATAATGTTAATATTGTACAAACACTAGTATCTTTAGTGAGTGAAATTAACCTGCTAAAGAAGCTAAGAATGCAGAGCTCATAACCGCACTGAAGTTATCACTCGACGATGGCCATCGTTTCCGTGCTCAAATTAGCGATTGGCAAGCAGAGATTCGCTCTGATTTTAAATACCTTTGTGACAACAACACTGCTTCTATGCCTCTTCTTTAGTTAAAAATAATAATAACAATGACACGCACAACAAAACCACAAACAATACTACATTAAAAACCAATAACAAATAGCATGCTGTTGAGTCACAGTATGTTGATGAGGGTAATAAAGGCAAACGTACAGGTGTTAGCAAACGTCGTAAGCAGTCGACCACAGTGGGTTCGTCAGCTGCATCTACGTCAACTTCTGCATCTACATCAACATCTATTTCTGCTTCGACAGTTTCCGTGGTGCAACCTGTTGGTCCTAGGGAGGCGACTGCCGTTCCGCCTCGCAGAGCAATTTTTGTTTCTCGGTTGCATGCTTCATTAACTCTCGACGATATTTCAAATTATATATGCTCTAAACTTAATATTAATAATTCTAGTGTAGAAGATTTCAAATTTAACTTTAAAAATGAAAGGGAAATTTGATCTTTTAAAATAACTGTGCCACACCTTTATGTTGATAGTGTTCTTGACAGTTCTTTTTGGCCGGAGCATTCTGTGGTGAATTTGTACAAGAAAAATACAAATATAGTGCCAAAAAACCGCTATGAACTTTGTAGCAACCTAGCCTTTAATATTAAATAAGAACACAATATTTGTGTATATATTTAATTGGTACTTTAATATATGTCTTCCGCACACGCACTCCAAGACAGTACAATCCCATACAATGCAATCCAATACAATACAATATAATCCAATATATTACAACATATTATATTCCACACCAGGGTTACCATGAATATTAGTTTTGCTCCGATACAGGTCTCCACATCCCTCCCTTATTTTGCAGCTTCAAACAAAGCTTAGGTTGAGTGTCTGGTCTCTCAGCTTCGCAGTGAGGTTCGGGCCTAGAATTTTCCGTTTCGGTACAATTAGACTGAAGTGTTGCACGAGGTGGTAACGTCGACTTTGAGTTTATTGGAAGATCAGTTTCGAGCGATGTTTCTGGAGGTGGTGTCGAAGAATCGGTTTAATCCACTGCAGTGAAAGCGATTGGTACTTTTTTTACGTGACTTATATTTCTCCGAACGGTCTTGTCACCGCTCCTTATGATGACTTCGTTCCCGTTTGTCTCTAAGACTTCGTATTCGGTCGTGTCAAAAGTTGGTGTCAGCTTATGCGGGAGGGCCACATTACGTAGCAGTACTTTATCTCCTGGTACTATATTCGATACCTTTGCTCGTCTCTTCTTATCCCCCTTATCCTTTCCTTTTTGTTTGTTGATAGTGTCTAAATCTCTTGCTGCCGAGTCAATCATATCTTCTGATATTTCCTCAATTCCAGGTATTTTATCCCTTATTACCCGATTGAACATTAATTGGGTTGGCGGTGAACCCGTGGTGCTGTGAGGAGTCACATTGTACATCAACAGGAATTTTTGAATCTCTTGAATATAATTACGTTTATTGCTGTGTGCTATTTTCAAACGCTTCACCAATGACCGGTTCATATTTTCCACTTCTCCATTGGCTTGTGGCCAATAGGGCGGTGTCGTTATCAAAGCGATGTTGTTGTCCTTGCAAACATTTTTGAACTCACTGCTCACAAACTGTCTTCCATTGTCTGCTCGAATGGATGTAGGTATACCGAGCCGACAAAAGATTTCATTCAAGACGTTGATAATAGCTTCTGAAGTGATTTTACGCAAAAATTTTACTTCCTGGTAACGAGAATAGTAATCGATAAGCACAAATATATAATCATTGTTAGGCAACGGCCCCAGCAGGTCCATGGCCACACATTGCCAAGGACCATTCGGGAACGCATGTCTGTTCATCGGGGTAGGGTTATTAGGTTTTGAGACCACCAAACAATCCCGGCAGTTCTTCACAAAAGTTTCCACTTCTCTGTCAACGAACGGCCACCAGACCTTGGCTCTTACTCTCCGTTTCATAGCTGATTCGCCTGGATGACCCTCATGTACTAGTTCTAACAATCTCGGCCGAAGAACCTTTGGAATAACTATTCGAGTCCCGCGTAATATTATTTCACCAACAGCCAGCAGCTCCTGGCGGAAAGGGTAAAAACTACTTTTTGAGTCCGTTGGCCAGGAATCGTATTTAATGTATTCGAGTGTAGCTCTTATCTCTTCATCTTTGGCACTTGTCTTGGCAATTTCGGAGATAGTGAGGGAAGACGGAGTTGAGTGCGATATTATATGAAATATATTTTGTTCACCGTTCTCATCAAAACTGCTTGTGTTCTCAATTTTGCAAAGCCTCGAAATGGAATCCGCAATGTTTTCTTTCCCCGCACGATAAATTACTTTAAATTTGTAAGATTGCAGCCTCAGAAGCCACCTTTCTATCCTAGCCGGAGGTTTGGACGTAGGCTTAAAAATGGCTTCTAGCGGTTTATGATCAGTGATAAGCTCAAATTCTAGACCAGTTAAATAATAATAGAATCTCTCCACCGCCCATACAAGAGCTAAACTTTCTTTCTCTGTTTGGGAGTACCTCTTCTCCACATCTGAAAGACTTTTGCTGGCGAATGAGATTATCTGTGGATCATCACTCAAGTCAAACTGAATGAGGACAGCTCCTAAAGCTACGGGACTCGCATCCGCTATCAGCCTAGTCTTACGTTTTGGATTGAAATACGACAGTTTCGGTATGCTGGAAAGAAGCGTCTTTAATTTATGAAAGGAAGTCTGTTGTTTTGGCCCCCACATGAAGTTACAATTAGTTTTCAGTATGCTTCTCAATGGTTCAGTTATATCAGCCATGTCTGGGATAAATTTACCAACATACGTGACTAGGCGCAGGAAACTTCTAATCTCTTCCTTGCTATTTGGTGCTCTAAAGCTTTGAATTGTTTTTATTTTCTCTGGGTCTGGTAATATACCCTCATCGGACAAGGTATGTCCCAGGAACTTTAATTCTTTTGCTCGCCATACACATTTTTCATGATTTAATAAAACGCAATTATTTTTAAAAATTTCTATAACTTTCCCCAGAGCCTCATCATGTTCCGTTTCTGTTTCCCCGAAAACTATAACATCATCGATATAATTTAGACAGTTTTTACAAGGAGATAATAGTCCTTCTAAAACTCGTTGAAACAATTCTGGGGCTGAGTTAATACCGAACATTAATCTTTTATATCGGAAAAGACCTTTGTGCGTAATGAATGTGGTAATTCCTCTTGAGGATTCATCCAATTCCAGCTGGTGATACGCCCATTTCAAGTCGAGCCGTGAAAATAATTTTGCGCCCCTTAATTTAGTCATAAACGTGTCAAACGTTGGCAATGGGTAATTTTCCCTAAGAACCGCTTGGTTCGCCCTGCGCATATCGACGCACATACGCATTTCCCCATTTTCCTTAAAGACAATCACAATTGGTGAAATCCAAGGGCTTGGTCCCACCACTGGCTCAATGATGTCCTGTTTAAGTGCTTCATTTAATTTTCGTTCAACCTTCTCCTCCAGAGCAATGGGTATTCGCCGCATAGGCTGTTTTATGGGTTTCACTGAAAGGTCTAGTGATAAGGTTATTTTGGTATCCTTAATTTTGGGAATTGGTTTACAGTTTCAATACTATTCACGTTTCGACCTAGTTTTAGAACGTGTAATTTGATTGCTGTCTCACGACCTAAAAGAGATTGTGTCGCGTTCTCAATTACATAAAATGTTGCAATTAATTCTTTATCGCCCCCAATAGATATCGGTGCTTCAAAGACGAAAAGGACTTTGAGGAGCTGACTCGCAGCATATGCTTTGAACTGATTTGCTGATTGTGTACGAACGTTAAATAAAACAGCCTTTTTCTCGTTTAACTCAATCCATTTGTCATGGCTGAGCAGGTTGAAACGCGATCCTGAGTCAATCACCATAGAAATGGCATGCCCCCCAATGCAGCATTCAATAAATTCATCTTCTTGGCCGTAACAATTTACTTTAAAACACCCCGTATCAGCAAACTTATTTTCCATAAAATCTGTTTCTTCGTCAATGTATTTTACAGTGGAAGATTTGAAACGACGCTTTTTTGGGCTGCCACGCTCATATTCCCCCGGCTTACGCTTTTGGCCCTTTGTCTTACACTTCCTAGCGAAATGGCTTATCAGACCGCATTTATTGCATTTCGATTTTCGCGCCGGGCAACTATCAACGTAGTATTTGTGTCCCAACCTACCGCATCTGCCACATTCACTGAAACTATCTTTTTCTTGTCGGTTTTTCAACGATATCTTGTTGACAGTCTCACCATCTGGTTTTGCCACCATACTTTGCGACTGCTTGTTAATTTGTTCGTGCACCTGGCACGCTCCAATAACTTCATCTAAATTTTGTTCTTTTTCAAGAAGTCGTTTTTTAAGTTCAGACGGTGCCCAAGAATCAATTAATTTGTCTTTTAAGCAATTACTTTCTATTTCATTTTTAGTTGATCCAAAATCGCATTTGGACATTTGATGTCTCAGTCGCAACAAGAATTTATTGAAATCTTCTCCTTCTGACGGACATAATTTCCTAAATAAATGCCTCTCAAAGGTGGAATTACGTGTGGGTGAGAAAAAATCATTCAATTTTCGCAGTAATATATTAAAAACATCATTTTTGGTATTCTCGTTAACTTCTACAAGAGTACCCGGAATAGTGAATATAACTTCTTGCAATTGGGGCCCCCCTAAATGCAGTAGTTTGTTCCTTTGCTTAACAGGGTCAATTATTTCTTCAGATTGAAGGAATAGAGACAAGGATCGGGACCATTTTTCCCACTCATTACGCAGTAACGCTTTGTCTATATTATCGCATAAGAACGGCTTGAATTCAGTCATTTTGGTTTAAATACGTTCGTACACCGAACGCAAAACTTTGTTACAATACCTCGGCTGAAGTTTCGAAGCAACGTCTCAATTTTAATTTAATTTGTATGCTTGTCGCCAAATTAATAGTTCGCTTGCACAATTCAATGTGCACTCCTATAATTTCCAATGCAAAGATTGTGAGTTTTCACAATCTAATGAACAATAAAATTGTTCTATATTCATGTACCTATATAAACCCAATTTAATGCGCTGCTCTCGTCTGCTAAGAATTCGAATCTCTCTTCATCAATTCAATGATTATCTCAAAGAAGCAATTTAATGCGTACGTCTATGCACCAATTCAATGGCCTGCAACACAACAAATTTACTACATTTAGATAATAATCGTTTTTCTAAATTTTCGGAAAGATATTACCAGTTAAATGGAAATATATGTAAGCACAATTAAATGCGCTGCTTTTGCAAACATAAATCGTTTTGCTCCGTATCACTTCAATAAATATTAAATGTGGTTTTTTTTCTTGCGCGCGTGCTATGCAAATTGAATTGCATTTGGTTGTGTTCCTCTTTATGTGTGTGTGTTGAGCCCACACCGTGTCAAATTCACCACGCCTGATGCAGTACCTGCAATGAAACAGAAATACAATTATAATGCGTTTTATTAACGCAACTTCAGATCCCATTCTCGTCGCCAATGTAGCAACCTAGCCTTTAGTATTAAATAAGAACACAATATTTGTATATATATTTAATTGGTACTTTAAATATGTCTTCCGCACACGCACTCCAAGACAGTACAATCCCATACAATGCAATCCAATACAATACAATATAATCCAATATATTACAACATATTATATTCCACACCAGGGTTACCATGAATATTAGTTTTGCTCCGATACAGGTCTCCACAACCTTCACCGCGGGTACAGCAACAAAGTAGTCACCGACTCACTCTCTATAGTCGTTCATTACCAAAATGTTCGTGGTTTACGATCTAAATTAAGTACCTTTTTTCTTAACAGTTTCGCTTTATCAGCGCAGGTTGTTGCTTTCACCGAGACCTGGTTAAAACCTGACAATTTTAACGCTGAGCTTTTTTCAAGTAACTACGTCGTTTACCGGCGTGATCGTATATGTAGAGCAGGCGGTGTTCCTTTTGCTGTGGACTCAAGCCTTTCATCCGAGTTGCTGTTGTCGGACAACGCATTTATATATTTGTTGCTCATATATTCCGCCCCGGTCGGATATGTATGTTTACAATTGCCATAATTTAGCTATTCGAAACTTGTACTCTCAGTTGCGAGACAAAGATCGCTTAGTCGTTCTTCGTGATTTAAACTTACCCTCGGTAAATTGGATTAGCTTGAGCGACTCAAACACTTTGACTCCCACCTGTCAGCATGATTTCGTTAAGAATATTTTAGATACATCTCTCGTACAGATCAACAATGTTTTAAATTGTAAAACCAAGATTCTTGACCTGGTTTTTGTGGATGAATCAGTGGGTATTGCTTTCAATCGTATTTTTCCTTTATCTTTTCCAGAAGATCCCTTACATCCTACGCTTGAAATAGCAATTGATATTATTCAGCCTCCTAAGAAGCTGTGCTTTACAAAATTAAAATCTCGATCCCGCTCAAGATGTTTGTATAAGGCGGACTTCATAAAGCTCAACGAATTGATTGCTACTCATGACTGGTCAGATCTTTATTCGAGTAATGACGTCGACTCAGCGACTTCATTATTTTACGGTATTCTTGATGGCTTCTTTGAAAGCTGTGTTCCCCTTCGATGTGTTAGTGCTGGAACAATTAAACCACCTTGGTTCACAAGACAACTTATAAGACTCAATAATGTTAAATCTAGGCTTTATAAACGTTTCAATAGATCAGGATCTTCTGCCGATTTTTCTAAATATTCGGTTGCTCGTTGCAACTTTCATTGTCTAAACCAACAATGTTATAAGTTGTACTTAAGCAGTTGTAAATTTCAATTTTTCAACAATCCGAAAAGATTTTACAGTTTTGTTAATTCCAAGAGGAAAACATCTGATTTTCCAGCTACCTTTTCTTTTGGTTGCAAGAATGCTAGTTCTGATAATGATATTGCGGAATTATTTGCAGAATTCTTCAGGTCGACCTACTCATCTAAACGTTTTCAACCCGGTTAACACTCCTACAACTTGGAAAGTTTTAATTGCATTCCTAATCAAGTAATTGATAAGAATACTGTTCTTCAGAGCCTTCTCGGTTTGAAACCGATTTTTTCTCCGGTGTTCCTAGTTGTGTACTCAAATACTGTGCAGTTAACTTATCTGAGCCGATACATAAATTATTCCAATTATCTGTGGAATCTGCCACTTTTCCATTGATTTGGAAGAAATCATATATTATACCTTTGCACAAAAAAGGTAGTAGGTCTAGTATCGAGAACTATAGAGGTATAGCTAAGCTTTCAGCTATTCCCAAAACATTTGAGCGAATAATTACATGTCAACTTCAAAACAAGTGTAGCTCCATATTATCGTCCTGACAGCATGGGTTTGTGCCGCGTAGATCAACTACTACAACTTGCTAGAGTTTACCTCTTTTGTAATGGATGGATTTTTAAACAATAGGCAAACGGATGTGATCTATACCGACTTCAGTAAAGCGTTTGACTCTGTCAATCATGAGCTTTTAGTTTACAAACTTGATTTACTTGGATTTCCGAAGCATTTACTTGCATGGCTCGAAAGCTATCTCGCTAATCGGACTCAACAAGTTTTGTTTAAAAACAGTCTTTCTAGGTTGTTTGATGTAACTTCTGGTGTGCCTCAGGGTAGTCATTTGGGTCCGTTACTTTTTACCTTATTTATAAATGACTTACCACAAACTCTCATATATTCCCGAACTCTTATGTATGCGGATGATGTTAAACTTTGTTACTCATACCTGCCTTCGGAGTCTTCCCGTGTGGAGTTTCTTCAGGCAGACTTGAACTCATTTCAATGTTGGTGTACTGCAAATTTACTAGTTTTGAATTGCTCGAAGTGCAAACTAATGATATTTCACCGAGTGAAGCCAAGTTTGACATCGTATACGTTAAACAGCACGCCTTTGGAGCGTATATCTGTCGTAAGTGATCTAGGCGTTGTTTTTGATCCTAAACTGAATTTTAATACGCATATTTCATCAATGGTAAGCAAAACAACGGGTATACTCGGTTTTGTGAAGCGATGGGCTAAGGAGTTTAATGATCCGTATCTGACTAAGACCCTCTACACATCGTTGGCACTACCAATCTTAGAGTATTGTTCGTGTGTCTGGTGCCCAGGGTATCAAAACTTTATAAAGCGCATTGAGTCAGTACAGAAGCAATACATTATATTTGCACTACGTGGTCTTAACTGGGATTCTAGTGTGCATTTGCCACCATATAGAAATAGGCTTCTCCTTATAAATCTGCCAACTTTAGAAAATCGAAGAACTTTACTCGGGGTAATGTTCATTCACAAGCTCATTATGGGCGAGATCGACTCATCTGATCTTGTTAGTCGACTAAATTTTGCTGTTCCTGGTAGAACGTCCAGGCACTTTGGCCTTTTTATTTACCACTTTTCCGGCAAAATTTTGCCAAAAATAATCCACTGCGAAGTTGGTGTTCGCACTACAACAACTTGTATAACTGCATCAGTTTTGAATGTTCGTTTTCCGAGTTGCATAATTCAATACTGTCACGGCTGGCCTGATATTTTGTACTTTCTTTCCTATGTATGGTTGAATTTAAATATTTTTCATTGTAACATTAATTTTATGTTTTATATATCTTAGTAGTCGACCGCATTGTGTCTGTGTCGACTTTAATCCAAATAAATTAAATTAAATTAATCATCAATGTTTTCCCCCAACCTTTGCTTCCTATCTGTCAATTCCCTTAAAATCTCAAAGTCAGTGTGCTGTGATGCGAATTGACGCAGGAGCGCACACTGTAATCCCGGGCAGTCGACTTTTCCATGGGCGCGGATATACAGCCAATACCATTCTCTAGCCTCACCGCTTAATAGTCTGTGGAAGTCGCGTAAAATGTCCCCCCATGAACACCCATATTGATCCTTCAAATATTCCAGACGGAACATGAAGTCCTCTACTGACATTGTGTCACGATGTCCTTGAAAATTTATGCCCCACTTCTCAATGTTTATTTCAGGTCTTTTGTGCTCCCTTATCTCCCTTTCCGAAGTTGCTACTTCTCCTGTAGAGATAGTTGTGTGTGCTCTTGACTCTAAAAATGGTGGTTGGCGAAATCTTATTGAATCTTTGCGATTGAGTGCATGCGCAGCTGTATGAGGCATGGGAAAGTTGTTGTTTCTGTTCATGTTGGCATTGGTTAGATTCTCCTGCATAGCCAACTCAGCCCTGAAACGCCTGGATTCATTCCATTCGAAACTGGAGTTGCGTCTTCTTCTTTTGTTACGGCGAGTACGTGCCCCCTGACTATTTCCGGACATATGCAATGCTCCGTTTGTGTTTTGGGCCGTGCTCAGCATCTCTAGTATGGTTTCGCGCATTTCCTGTATGATGGCCCTTTTGGCTTCAGTCATCATATCTAGTAAGATGGGTGCTATGTTGTTACGCAGATCGCGATAATCGGTTGTAGACGGGCGGAATGGGTCCCTATGGTCGGGCTGATTAGGTACAGGAAAGTTCAAGTATGTTGGTGGGGTTACTTCTTTCGGGGGTTCTTGACGCGCTTTCTGTGGTTTCGGCATTGTTCCAGTCGCAATGGTTTGTTTGGCCTGGACACTGTTCGCATTTCCCTGTCTTACATTCCACCCGGTAGCTGTGGAATTATTACACCCTCCTATACGATCCGAGAGATCTACAAAGGCAGGGTCATTTTGGCTAGGTAACATGGGGTTTTGCTCGTTCGAAGCTAACATACTTGCGTTTTTATTTTTATAGCGGGTATTGTATCGGGTATATCTTCTCTTCATCCGGTTTGCAATTTTAACCCAAAAAATCTAAAACTCTTATTATTTTCCCTTTTAAATTCGTTTAGAAATTATCTTGTATTTGTTGTTGGACTTCAATTATTTCCAATAATCATATAAGTGTGGGTGGGGAGATTCGGCTGACTTATGGGGCATCTTACAAAAAAAGAAACTTGTGCTGGTGTGGAATCACTGCAGTATACGATAACGTTCCTGTGGATGTAGGCACTACTGTATATAGAAATAAAAAAAGTTCTTGATTGTGAGAGTTTATGCATTATGCTACACAAACCTTACACGAGTCCTTGCTTGTGGTCATAGTGCCTTAATTTACGAATTAGAAGCTACTTGTTTGAGTGCTCAATACGGACTTCTAATCGTCCTGGTTCAAAATAAAGCGTATATTATGTTGTATTAATTGTAAGTATGGGCGGCCACCGTGGTGTGATGGTAGCGTGCTCCGCCTATCACACCGTATGCCCTGGGTTCAACTCCCGGGCAAAGCAACATCAAAATTTTAGAAATAAGATTTTTCAATTAGAAGAAAATTTTTCTAAGCGGGGTCGCCCCTCGGCAGTGTCTGGCAAGCGCTCCGATTGTATTTCTGCCATGAAAAGCTCTCAGTGAAAACTCATCTGCCTTGCAGAAGCCGTTCGGAGTCGGCATAAAACATGTAGGTCCCGTCCGGCCAATTTGTAGGGAAAAATCAAGAGGAGCACGACGCAAATTGGAAGAGAAGCTCGGCCTTAGATCTCTTCGGAGGTTATCGCGCCTTAAATTTTTTTTTTTTTTTAATTGTAAGTATGTATGTACGTTAACATATTGAAAAGATGCTTATAGCCCGACAATCATTGTTTGGCTATGCCATCTGAGGGCTATTATTAGGTTCTGTTATTATGATTCCACCGTCCCATATTGGTGCAATTTGTTGAAGCCAGAAGGCTTGTAATGGTTGGGAATCGCTGGTGTTCTCCCAACTCAGCAGTTCCGTACAAAGCAACTCTGTCATTGGAAAATAACCAGTGATCACTTGCATACTAAGAGAGAAGTAACTAATGATTGGCTGGAACGATGAGTCCTTTGAAAACTATAATCGGAATCGCATCCAGCCAACAGCCCGTGACCCAAACCTCTTCATAGAAGCCGCGGCATTCGTATTACCTCAAATTTTTGCCAAACACTTCTCGACCAACTGCCAAAAGTACCTTTAGCAGATCCAAAGTTTTTACAAAGCGGTCCCATAGATGTTCAGATGGGGGGAATTTATACCCTAAAGTTATGTTAGATGGCGTGAGAGGTAGTATTCATAAAAATCTTTTATCTTAAGAGACCGTGTTCGGGTGGATTGTCACTGGGGCATCGGACACCGCTCACGTCTCTTGCTTTGCTACCAAATTCTCAATAGGAGAAGATATTAATTTAGATAGTCAGCTTCGTAAATTCTGGGAGTTAGAAGAAATACCCAAGAAGAATCATCAGTCATCGGAAGACTTGTTTTGCGAAGAACTGTATTCGAAGACGACTATACGAAACCCGGATGGTAGATATGTCGTGTCGTTGCCGTTTAAAAGTTTTTTTCCCACGGATTTAAAATTAGGTGCAACTCGGCCAATCGCGCTGCAGCAATTTTATCGCAACGAAACAAGATTGTTAAAAACCCCTTCGTTAAAGAAGAATACGACAATGTCGTTAAGGAATACCTTGAATTAGGACATATGGAGCGAGTAGAAGCTCCAAATTTCGAACATTCACCTAGCCACTTTTACCTCCCACATCACGCGGTTCTGAAACCGGAAAGTACTTCGACGAAGTTGAGAGTCGTTTTTAACGCGTCATGTAATTCTTCGAATGGCGTCTCGTTAAATGATATTCTCCATGTAGGCCCGGCTCTGCAATCGCATTTAACTCTTCTTATAATTCGGTGGCGGCTGTACAAGTTCGTTCTAAGTAGCGACATACAGAAAATGTATCGTCAAATTCTGGTCAAACCTGAACACAGAGGATTATTTTTAGGGATGACCCGCAAGGTAGCATACAAGACTGTCAACTTAAAACAGTCAATTTCGGAATAAATTGCGCGTCATACTTGGCAATTAGAACACTTATTCAATTAGCTCAAGACTGTCAGAATTCACATCCATTGGCAGCTCAAATTCTCCGGAACTCCATGTACGTAGATGACGTATTAGCTGGATTCAACGATATAGCCACAGCTTTACAAGCACGAGATGAACTTATCGAATCATTAGATAGCGCTGGCTTGCCCTTGAGGAAATGGTCTTCAAATTCGAAAGATATTCTGAGAAATCTTCTGCAAGAGCATCTCTTGGACAAAAACTTCTTGGAATTAGACGAAACAAGTACGACAATGGCACTAGGAATTCGATGGAATGCTAAATCAGATCGGTTCTTCTTTAAAATTCATGCTCCCTCGTTGCAGGACACGTATACGAAACGCGAAGCATTGTCTCTTATAGCGAAGCTTTTTGACCCAGCAGGTTGGCTAGCACCAATCGTGGTGCTAGCAAAAATAGTTATGCAGCAAATACGGTACTCCTTGGGATAAGCCCTTATCTCCTCGAACTCTTTTCAAATGGAAAGCATTTTTAGAAAATTACCAATTTGTAGAAGAAATCGAAATTCCGCGATGGGTATGTTATTCTGAGGAATCACCTTTCCAAGTTCATGCCATATATTTAAGAGTAGAAAACCAGGGAATCACGTCTTCCAATCTTTTAATGGCCAAAACAAAGGTCGCACTAATCAAAACCATTTCACTTCCCCGTTTAGAGCTGTGTGGTGCTATTCTGGTGGTCGATATGCTTCAATCACTTCTAAAGGAACTTCCATTGAAAGTAGAAAATATATACTGCTGGACAGATTCTACCATCGTTCTCGCGTGGTGGACCACCTTTGTCGCTAATCGAGTGGCAAAGATCCAAGATGCTCTCAGCGTTAGGCATTGGAGTCACGTTGATTCCAAGGATAATCCCGCGGATATTGGTAGCAGAGGAACTTACCCACAGGAATTATGCTCGAATAAGTTTGAATGGCGCGGTCCCTCGTGGTTAGCCAAATGCGTAGAACAGTGGCCTTCCTTGGATGTAGATATAGACGACATTACGCTCGAAGCGAGGGGATTAAAGGCACACACTTCACAAGTGTCGAAGCAGGAGGATCCCCTAGAAAGATTTTCATCGCTTCCGCGTGCACTGCGGGTCTTAGCATATGTGTTTAGGTTCTACAATCAAACTAACCGATATACCCGACGGTTTCATTCTTACCCCTCTAATTATTTCTGGAGAAGAAATTTCTAAAATTCGAGTTCGGCTCATAATACTTGCCCAGATGAATCACTTTCCAGAGGAACACAAGAACCTTACCGCTAAAATTGCAATATCGTCAAAGAGTAAAATTCTCTCCTTAAACCCATTCCTCGATATTCATGGTGTAATTCGAGCCAACGGCCGACTGACAAATTCGCAGATGTTGTCTGAAGACGAAAAGCGTCCCATTATTTTGCCTATAGTTGTTATTTTGCAAAGTTGTTGGTAGAACTTATTCACAAGGGCTCTCTTCATGGCGGAAATCAATTGGTATTTCGGTTACTGCGCCAACAATATTGGATTCCGAAAGCCAAAAATCTCACAAAGACCGTCATTCATAATTGTAAACCATGTGTTATACACAGAAAACGAAATCAATGTCAAATTATGGCGGCTCTCCCGGAAGAACGGATCGTACTTTCCAGACCCTTTGAAAATACAGGTGTAGATTTCGCAGGTCCATTCGACATAAAAAGCATTTCGGGAAGATCTTAAAAGATGACTAAAGGTTACGCTTGTGTTTTTGTATGCTTTTCTACGAAAGCGATTCACTTAGAAGCTGCCAGCGATCTTTCAACAGGAACCTTTCTAGGCACATTTTCAAGGTTCATTGCCAGAAGAAGCTGTCCAAAAAATATCTTTAGGAATAATGGAACTAACTTTGTAGGCGCATCCACCGTTCTTAAAATAAACTTTAAAAATTTAATTACCACAACTCAAGAGTCGGTGTGCAATCTATATAGCCTTCAAGAAGTCTCCTGGTATTTTATTCCGGCAGGCGCTTCTCATATGGCTGGTCTCTGGGAAGCAGGAGTTAAAAGTTTAAAATTTCATCTTCGTCGGACCGCTGCTTCTCAAAAATTCAGCTTTGAGGAATTTCAAACCCTTCTTTGTCGCGTCGAAGCCTGTCTAAGTTCAAGATCGATATCACCTAATTCCAACGACCCCGCTGATTGGGCAGCTCTCACTCCGGGTCATTTTCTTACTGAGGAGCCAATAATCGCCCCACCGGAACCCTCAATCGAAACAAATCCAATCTCATTAATCAACCGATGGCAAAAACTTAAGGCTTTTATACAAATTTCACACAGACGGCTTATTGAATAATAAAGGCAATTTTCTACATTAAGACGCTTATTGAGCTCAATCTTCCCTACAAAGTTCGAATCTATTATTATTTCATTAGTAGCTAATCGAATGCCTAATGAAGTCAAAAGCACAATGCAACTCTGTTGGCAGCGTTCCGCTTCCGTTTCCGTTTCTTAGTTTTCAAAGCAAATGTCATTGCCTGCATGGCGGAACGATACAAGCTGGCCGCATAGAACAGCTGATTATAACCTTTTTTATTTGATTTGATACATCAACTACCGGCGCAGTACGATTTTGACATTTGTCCATCGAATTTACAAGTACATGGATTTTTTTTGTTTGTAGGTATGTCAACATGCTCCCACCTTGTATCGTTCCGCCATGATTGTCTGTCTCATCCTTCATACTAATCGAGCAGTTACTTCTGTGTGAAAGCAAAAAATTTACGATTTCATTAGCAGGTGAAATAAGATCATTAAGTTTCTGTGTGAAAACAGTATTAGTCAACAACATTCGCTTCTCTGGAAGGAGGAATATTCAAAGGAACTTCACAAACGTCATAAATGGAAGCCCACTCAAAAGGATATTGCCACCGATGACCTAGTTGTAGTTCGCCATGAAAATCTTTCACCTAAGGAATGGCGCTTGGGTAGGGTCACCAATATATACCATGGAATTGATAAAAGAGTTCGAGTGGCCGACATTCGCA
This sequence comes from Eurosta solidaginis, assembly GCF_040869045.1. Lineage (NCBI taxonomy): Eukaryota > Metazoa > Arthropoda > Insecta > Diptera > Tephritidae > Eurosta > Eurosta solidaginis. The sequence goes on along the minus strand of NC_090323.1, from coordinate 117,799,724 downwards.
CCCAAAAGGGAATGATAACCCGCCCCCTTGTAAAGTTAGTTGTTTTACCAAACTAACCTTTAGCGTTTATCATCTCTTTTAATCCAGGCTATCCGACAACCCAAAATTCCGTGTTAGGATGGGTCCTTTCTGGCCCATGTGCCCTTTAAGGCACAGCGACCCCTTAATGGATCCTATCCGACCCGAGTGTCCTTTCAGGTACAGCGACCCCCTAATGGGTACCGTTTGGCATGCTGTAATCTTTATTAAGTCAGTCTAAGTATTAAATTGAATTGAACTTAATACATGAATTATACTATCTGGGTAATTAATCATATAAGTCGCCGTTACATTATAACCCCTACGGGGCAGCAATTATGAATTTATAACGAATTATGAATTAAAGCACTTTGAAAAAGCTCAACAATTGATTATTATTGCACGCATGCCAGGATAGAGACTAGCACATTCTTATATGTAGTTGAATAAGTGTAAATAATACCTTCTTTCACGTTACCACCTTAAGGAGCTTCTCCTTTAATAGTTGCAATTCATCAGTATTGCAAGGCCGGCGGCAATGTTGAAGCCAAAAGGCTTGCAATGGTTAGGAATTGCTGGTGTTCTCCCAATTCAGCAGTTCCCTACAAAGCAACTGTCATTGGCAAATCACCAGTGATCACTGCATACTAAGAGAGAAGTAACTAATGATTGGCTGGAACGATGAGTCTTTTGATAACTATCATCGGAATCGCATCCAGCCATCATCGTGTCTTACAGGTAATAAATAAGTTTTTCTATCGTGATTAACTTTCTAGTTTACCTACAAATCTATATACTTACTTTCATTGTATATCTATGTATTTATCTTTTAAAATACACTTTTATCATTATTCTAATTCGTTGCTTATTTCTTTTGATACCAAATCGGCCGTGAGTTCGTACAGGCACAAAGGTAGCACCGTTTGGCGAGGCGACTGTATATTTAACACATTTACTTAAGATCGAAATTTATTTATATGTTCTTTCAGTAAAGAAAACGAGCTTTGGTACTTTTGATACCTGAAATGGTGTTATTAATAGAAAAAAATATCGCTCATTGGAGGGCGCCAATTTCAACCTAAGGCGCTGATGTCATATCCTAATACTTTTGTTTGGGCGCCATTATTAATATTGTAACGTGCATCCACCCTTTTGTCGCCGTCAACATGGAATGCCCCAGCTGGCTCCGGACATAAGGCGTGGTTCTCAACCCTAATTTACGATGACAGGGGGCGGATGTTACAATCGTCCTCGATCATCTACTTCACCCACCGGAAGCCCGCTCATCCGTGGACCGCTCGATTTCTTTGCTACTTCAGCGAGTCCCCTTTCTTACCTTTACTCCGAATGATTCCACAGTACCTACCCTTTCGTCATCCTTCACTCCACTCCCAATGAAATTTAGCCAACTATATTTATAGAGCTTTAACTCAACTCAACATATATATATATATATATTTCTTTTTTTAACAACAGTATAAAACAACAACATTTCAAAAAACCGGAAATGCCACTTCGGCTAATATAATATATTGATTTCTTTTTTTGTAAGTAATAAAAAGGTTACGTAAATACATAAAACACATGTAAAATATATAATTGTTCCCTATTAGTTTTTGGACTTTCTGTCACACAAAAGACCAAACCTCGATATTGCTCAATCGAAGCAGTCATTAGATTGATTTTCTTACACCCAGAATCCTACGACCTACCTAACAGAGCTCTACTGGGCAATAATAGGGATTTCTTGGAAGCCGGGCCTCTGTGGCCTCTATAAAAAAAACGGAGGTAAAATTTTAAGTTTTGGGTTTGGTGTATTCATGTGACCGCAGCCACAAACTGTACATCAAAATTAATTTAACGACAAAAAAACTACAAGCAAAAAAAACTTATATAAAAATAAAAAATAAAATTATAGTCTTTGATTTAGGACTAGTTGCTTGCTCGCAGTCGAGTTGGAATACCCCTTTTTAAAATGTCTCGGTTTTGTAGCCACTGTAATTTTTGGGCGTGGATGTGAACTTTGTTCTAATTTGTGTTGGTGACTTTTAGAAATTTCCCTGGCGCGCTGCGCCGTACGTTCCTAGGTTATTTGGTTCCCACTAACAGGAAAAAGTATAATTTAATGAGAGGTTATTATGGTACCTCTACACTGATTTGGTGTTCACGCACCTCGCACTGTACCTCTAGGCACACAAGCACCATGAAGGCTCTTAACACAAATGGATTGTTCAGCAGATTAATATCACCGAAGTGATATTTAAATGATAAAAAAATCGAATTAAGACATAATTAAAAGAAATTTGATTGTGTGCAGCCACTGGAGGAAATCTGTACCCCTATACGCATTATGCTTGGCCAGATTTCTCCTTCGAGTTTGTGACCGAAGTCGAAAGGCGAGGTTGCGTGAACCTCAAAAAGGCGCAGAAAAACTAAAACTTTATATATAAAAAACTACATGGCATATGGAAAACTCACCGGACAAAATCTTCTGCACGTACGGGGTTAAGTTATCCGTAATATCGATGGATGTCACGTGTATCGTCCTCTGCACTCAGAAATTCGTCGTGGCCCTTAACCATGGTGTTGAGCGACCAGCCACAATATCAATTTAGGAGCCTTCAGCACCCAGCATGCACACTTCTCGACCAACTGCCAAAAGTACCTTTAGCAGATCCAAAGTTTTTACAAAGCGGTCCCATAGATGTTCAGATGGGGGGAATTTATACCCTAAAGTTATGTTAGATGGCGTGAGAGGTAGTATTCATAAAAATCTTTTATCTTAAGAGACCGTGTTCGGGTGGATTGTCACTGGGGCATCGGACACCGCTCACGTCTCTTGCTTTGCTACCAAATTCTCAATAGGAGAAGATATTAATTTAGATAGTCAGCTTCGTAAATTCTGGGAGTTAGAAGAAATACCCAAGAAGAATCATCAGTCATCGGAAGACTTGTTTTGCGAAGAACTGTATTCGAAGACGACTATACGAAACCCGGATGGTAGATATGTCGTGTCGTTGCCGTTTAAAAGTTTTTTTCCCACGGATTTAAAATTAGGTGCAACTCGGCCAATCGCGCTGCAGCAATTTTATCGCAACGAAACAAGATTGTTAAAAACCCCTTCGTTAAAGAAGAATACGACAATGTCGTTAAGGAATACCTTGAATTAGGACATATGGAGCGAGTAGAAGCTCCAAATTTCGAACATTCACCTAGCCACTTTTACCTCCCACATCACGCGGTTCTGAAACCGGAAAGTACTTCGACGAAGTTGAGAGTCGTTTTTAACGCGTCATGTATTTCTTCGAATGGCGTCTCGTTAAATGATATTCTCCATGTAGGCCCGGCTCTGCAATCGCATTTAACTCTTCTTATAATTCGGTGGCGGCTGTACAAGTTCGTTCTAAGTAGCGACATACAGAAAATGTATCGTCAAATTCTGGTCAAACCTGAACACAGAGGATTATTTTTAGGGATGACCCGCAAGGTAGCATACAAGACTGTCAACTTAAAACAGTCAATTTCGGAATAAATTGCGCGTCATACTTGGCAATTAGAACACTTATTCAATTAGCTCAAGACTGTCAGAATTCACATCCATTGGCAGCTCAAATTCTCCGGAACTCCATGTACGTAGATGACGTATTAGCTGGATTCAACGATATAGCCACAGCTTTACAAGCACGAGATGAACTTATCGAATCATTAGATAGCGCTGGCTTGCCCTTGAGGAAATGGTCTTCAAATTCGAAAGATATTCTGAGAAATCTTCTGCAAGAGCATCTCTTGGACAAAAACTTCTTGGAATTAGACGAAACAAGTACGACAATGGCACTAGGAATTCGATGGAATGCTAAATCAGATCGGTTCTTCTTTAAAATTCATGCTCCCTCGTTGCAGGACACGTATACGAAACGCGAAGCATTGTCTCTTATAGCGAAGCTTTTTGACCCAGCAGGTTGGCTAGCACCAATCGTGGTGCTAGCAAAAATAGTTATGCAGCAAATACGGTACTCCTTGGGATAAGCCCTTATCTCCTCGAACTCTTTTCAAATGGAAAGCATTTTTAGAAAATTACCAATTTGTAGAAGAAATCGAAATTCCGCGATGGGTATGTTATTCTGAGGAATCACCTTTCCAAGTTCATGCCATTTGCGATGCCTCGGAAAAGGTATACGCGGGGGCATATATTTAAGAGTAGAAAACCAGGGAATCACGTCTTCCAATCTTTTAATGGCCAAAACAAAGGTCGCACTAATCAAAACCATTTCACTTCCCCGTTTGGAGCTGTGTGGTGCTATTCTGGTTGTCGATATGCTTCAATCACTTCTAAAGGAACTTCCATTGAAAGTAGAAAATATATACTGCTGGACAGATTCTACCATCGTTCTCGCGTGGTGGATCACCTTTGTCGCTAATCGAGTGGCAAAGATCCAAGATGCTCTCAGCGTTAGGCATTGGAGTCACGTTGATTCCAAGGATAATCCCGCGGATATTGGTAGCAGAGGAACTTACCCACAGGAATTATGCTCGAATAAGTTTGAATGGCGCGGTCCCTCGTGGTTAGCCAAATGCGTAGAACAGTGGCCTTCCTTGGATGTAGATATAGACGACATTACGCTCGAAGCGAGGGGATTAAAGGCACACACTTCACAAGTGTCGAAGCAGGAGGATCCCCTAGAAAGATTTTCATCGCTTCCGCGTGCACTGCGGGTCTTAGCATATGTGTTTAGGTTCTACAATCAAACTAACCGATATACCCGACGGTTTCATTCTTACCCCTCTAATTATTTCTGGAGAAGAAATTTCTAAAATTCGAGTTCGGCTCATAATACTTGCCCAGATGAATCACTTTCCAGAGGAACACAAGAACCTTACCGCTAAAATTGCAATATCGTCAAAGAGTAAAATTCTCTCCTTAAACCCATTCCTCGATATTCATGGTGTAATTCGAGCCAACGGCCGACTGACAAATTCGCAGATGTTGTCTGAAGACGAAAAGCGTCCCATTATTTTGCCTATAGTTGTTATTTTGCAAAGTTGTTGGTAGAACTTATTCACAAGGGCTCTCTTCATGGCGGAAATCAATTGGTATTTCGGTTACTGCGCCAACAATATTGGATTCCGAAAGCCAAAAATCTCACAAAGACCGTCATTCATAATTGTAAACCATGTGTTATACACAGAAAACGAAATCAATGTCAAATTATGGCGGCTCTCCCGGAAGAACGGATCGTACTTTCCAGACCCTTTGAAAATACAGGTGTAGATTTCGCAGGTCCATTCGACATAAAAAGCATTTCGGGAAGATCTTAAAAGATGACTAAAGGTTACGCTTGTGTTTTTGTATGCTTTTCTACGAAAGCGATTCACTTAGAAGCTGCCAGCGATCTTTCAACAGGAACCTTTCTAGGCACATTTTCAAGGTTCATTGCCAGAAGAAGCTGTCCAAAAAATATCTTTAGGAATAATGGAACTAACTTTGTAGGCGCATCCACCGTTCTTAAAATAGACTTTAAAAATTTAATTACCACAACTCAAGAGTCGGTGTGCAATCTATATAGCCTTCAAGAAGTCTCCTGGTATTTTATTCCGGCAGGCGCTTCTCATATGGCTGGTCTCTGGGAAGCAGGAGTTAAAAGTTTAAAATTTCATCTTCGTCGGACCGCTGCTTCTCAAAAATTCAGCTTTGAGGAATTTCAAACCCTTCTTTGTCGCGTCGAAGCCTGTCTAAGTTCAAGATCGATATCACCTAATTCCAACGACCCCGCTGATTGCGCAGCTCTCACTCCGGGTCATTTTCTTACTGGGGAGCCAATACTCGCCCCACCGGAACCCTCAATCGAAACAAATCCAATCTCATTAATCAACCGATGGCAAAAACTTAAGGCTTTTATACAAATTTCACACAGACGGCTTATTGAATAATAAAGGCAATTTTCTACATTAAGACGCTTATTGAGCTCAATCTTCCCTACAAAATTCGAATCTATTATTATTTCATTAGTAGCTAATCGAATGCCTAATGAAGTCAAAAGCACAATGCAACTCTGTTGGCAGCGTTCCGCTTCCGTTTCCGTTTCTTAGTTTTCAAAGCAAATGTCATTGTCTGCATGGCGGAACGATACAAGCTGTCCGCATAGAACAGCTGATTATAACCTTTTTTATTTGATTTGATACATCAACTACCGGCGCAGTACGATTTTGACATTTGTCCATCGAATTTACAAGTACATGGATTTTTTTTGTTTGTAGGTATGTCAACATGCTCCCACCTTGTATCGTTCCGCCATGATTGTCTGTCTCATCCTTCATACTAATCGAGCAGTTACTTCTGTGTGAAAGCAAAAAATTTACGATTTCATTAGCAGGTGAAATGAGATCATTAAGTTTCTGTGTGAAAACAGTATTAGTCAACAACATTCGCTTCGCTGGAAGGAGGAATATTCAAAGGAACTTCACAAACGTCATAAATGGAAGCCCACTCAAAAGGATATTGCCACCGATGACCTAGTTGTAGTTCGCCATGAAAATCTTTCACCTAAGGAATGGCGCTTGGGTAGGGTCACCAATATATACCATGGAATTGATAAAAGAGTTCGAGTGGCCGACATTCGCACCCAAAAGGGAATGATAACCCGCCCCCTTGTAAAGTTAGTTGTTTTACCAAACTAACCTTTAGCGTTTATCATCTCTTTTAATCCAGGCTATCCGACAACCCAAAATTCCGTGTTAGGATGGGTCCTTTCTGGCCCATGTGCCCTTTAAGGCACAGCGACCCCTTAATGGGTCCTATCCGACCCGAGTGTCCTTTCAGGTACAGCGACCCCCTAATGGGTACCGTTTGGCATGCTGTAATCTTTATTAAGTCAGTCTAAGTATTAAATTGAATTGAACTTAATACATGAATTATACTATCTGGGTAATTAATCATATAAGTCGCCGTTACATTATAACCCCTACGGGGCAGCAATTATGAATTTATAACGAATTATGAATTAAAGCACTTTGAAAAAGCTCAACAATTGATTATTATTGCACGCATGCCAGGATAGAGACTAGCACATTCTTATATGTAGTTGAATAAGTCTAAATAATACCTTCTTTCACGTTACCACCTTAAGGAGCTTCTCCTTTAATAGTTGCAATTCATCAGTATTGCAAGGCCGGCGGCAATGTTGAAGCCAAAAGGCTTGCAATGGTTAGGAATTGCTGGTGTTCTCCCAATTCAGCAGTTCCCTACAAAGCAACTGTCATTGGCAAATCACCAGTGATCACTGCATACTAAGAGAGAAGTAACTAATGATTGGCTGGAACGATGAGTCTTTTGATAACTATCATCGGAATCGCATCCAGCCATCATCGTGTCTTACAGGTAATAAATAAGTTTTTCTATCGTGATTAACTTTCTAGTTTACCTACAAATCTATATACTTACTTTCATTGTATATCTATGTATTTATCTTTTAAAATACACTTTTATCATTATTCTAATTCGCTGCTTATTTCTTTTGATACCAAATCGGCCGTGAGTTCGTACAGGCACAAAGGCAGCACCGTTTGGCGAGGCGACTGTATATTTAACACATTTACTTAAGATCGAAATTTATTTATATGTTCTTTCAGTAAAGAAAACGAGCTTTGGTACTTTTGATACCTGAAATGGTGTTATTAATAGAAAAAAATATCGCTCATTGGAGGGCGCCAATTTCAACCTAAGGCGCTGATGTCATATCCTAATACTTTTGTTTGGGCGCCATTATTAATATTGTAACGTGCATCCACCCTTTTGTCGCCGTCAACATGGAATGCCCCAGCTGGCTCCGGACATAAGGCGTGGTTCTCAACCCTAATTTACGATGACAGGGGGCGGATGTTACAATCGTCCTCGATCATCTACTTCACCCACCGGAAGCCCGCTCATCCGTGGACCGCTCGATTTCTTTGCTACTTCAGCGAGTCCCCTTTCTTACCTTTACTCCGAATGATTCCACAGTACCTACCCTTTCGTCATCCTTCACTCCACTCCCAATGAAATTTAGCCAACTATATTTATAGAGCTTTAACTCAACTCAACATATATATATATATATATTTCTTTTTTTAACAACAGTATAAAACAACAACATTTCAAAAAACCGGAAATGCCACTTCGGCTAATATAATATATTGATTTCTTTTTTTGTAAGTAATAAAAAGGTTACGTAAATACATAAAACACATGTAAAATATATAATTGTTCCCTATTAGTTTTTGGACTTTCTGTCACACAAAAGACCAAACCTCGATATTGCTCAATCGAAGCAGTCATTAGATTGATTTTCTTACACCCAGAATCCTACGACCTACCTAACTGGGCAATAATAGGGATTTCTTGGAAGCCGGGCCTCTGTGGCCTCTATAAAAAAAACGGAGGTAAAATTTTAAGTTTTGGGTTTGGTGTATTCATGTGACCGCAGCCACAAACTGTACATCAAAATTAATTTAACGACAAAAAAACTACAAGCAAAAAAAACTTATATAAAAATAAAAAATAAAATTATAGTCTTTGATTTAGGACTAGTTGCTTGCTCGCAGTCGAGTTGGAATACCCCTTTTTAAAATGTCTCGGTTTTGTAGCCACTGTAATTTTTGGGCGTGGATGTGAACTTTGTTCTAATTTGTGTTGGTGACTTTTAGAAATTTCCCTGGCGCGCTGCGCCGTACGTTCCTAGGTTATTTGGTTCCCACTAACAGGAAAAAGTATAATTTAATGAGAGGTTATTATGGTACCTCTACACTGATTTGGTGTTCACGCACCTCGCACTGTACCTCTAGGCACACAAGCACCATGAAGGCTCTTAACACAAATGGATTGTTCAGCAGATTAATATCACCGAAGTGATATTTAAATGATAAAAAAATCGAATTAAGACATAATTAAAAGAAATTTGATTGTGTGCAGCCACTGGAGGAAATCTGTACCCCTATACGCATTATGCTTGGCCAGATTTCTCCTTCGAGTTTGTGACCGAAGTCGAAAGGCGAGGTTGCGTGAACCTCAAAAAGGCGCAGAAAAACTAAAACTTTATATATAAAAAACTACATGGCATATGGAAAACTCACCGGACAAAATCTTCTGCACGTACGGGGTTAAGTTATCCGTAATATCGATGGATGTCACGTGTATCGTCCTCTGCACTCAGAAATTCGTCGTGGCCCTTAACCATGGTGTTGAGCGACCAGCCACAATATCAATTTAGGAGCCTTCAGCACCCAGCATGCGCAATTATTTTTAAATTTTAGGTACACTATTTTAAATTTTTCGTGTAGCGTACTCTCCTTTGTGAACTTCGCGCACAGGCAACTTCACTTTAAGAAAACACACAACGTTTGGCGTACATTACAACGTACTGCTTCTACTCTAATACAGTTTTACCTCATTGCCTGCCAGCACCTCCTATATATAGACAAAATCCGTCACCGATATCGTTTATTTTCCTGTTTGCCTATTTCCATCATGGCCGACCATTTATTGCTATGTCTATGCTATATCTGCCCCTTTTTTCTACAGACCATTTCAAACCACCGTACTTTTACTCAACATCTGGCAACCCGTCCATCTAAAAGCTCTTGAAATATCCCAATACTGGGAAATTTTAATCACTTCATTTTGACGTTTCTCCTGTTTATTTACAAATATTCCGTCGTGGTCGCGGTGGATAATAAAAAAGTAAATTTTCGTGCATATTTTTCAAGAGTTTTTGTTCTGACCGACCATATATGGCAGCTCTTGCCAAAACCAACTCCCTGGATGATTTGGTGATCCCCCTGTAACACTACTTCGACGCCAAACCCACTGACGACCTGGTATGTTTGGTATAAAGCTGTCATTGATTGGGGGACCAGCCCTGCCGAGAAGGTATTCATTTTTGGTTTGCTGCATAAAAAAATAATTATTCTTGTCTTTTAATTCCTTTATGTTATTTATAAGAAAACTAACTGTGCTATTGTTGCGACGGGTGTGCACGCTGGATGCAACAAAGTACATTGGGATCAGCAGCCCTGTAACCATATGTTTCCGTACATCCTCACGTTCAACGCCAGCATTATCGGCACTATACGTTTTAAATGGTACACTTGTAACTTTAGCTAACCTTAAAATTACCTATTTTCTATCGAATCGTGTAATGAGCGACACAACTATTGCACGTATTTCATCTTCGCTATCTTTTCAGGCTTATACACGTGCGACCCGATTTGTTCACACCTGAAGTAAAAAGGACGTTGACTGGCGACATGGCCAATTCGTCTACAGTTCTGGCCTTGAAGCGCAATGGGCGATGTGTCGAGGAGTGTCGAGTTTACGGGAAGTAGCTTAGAAACTTGAATCTAAGATTTTTTTACTTTATGGTACTTTTGTTTTATCTTTTGCAGGTCACTTCGGGAATTTGGCGCATCCTTCGAGCGGGGCAAGGTATGCCCAACGCGGGGAACACCCACCCCTGACACCTGTTGTTACTCTGCTTACGTCCTCTGCGACGTCTCTTTTTTCTACCTTGGCGCCGTTGTTTGTAGTGGCAGCGCTGCCGGCAGCAGCGTTTACTACATGCTCTGCTGGTGTACCAAATACCGTTCTATTCTACATGATCATGTCCATATCTGCTGAATTCTGCAGAGGTGTGCGAGACAATGGCATATCTTCGTTGCTAAAACCCAAACGTCGTGGTGGCACTCCTTTGTTGTCTATTTTCCCTGTCCTGACCGGACGTCTAACTTCACACATTCGCAACACCACTTGTATGTGTAGCAACTTATTTTACGCTGTGCTCATCCGACGAATAAAACTCACTCACCCGCCGCAGGAAGTGAATGATCCATCAAAGAATAAAGAAATGTGGGGGTCGAAAGCTGGCTGATTCCAAAATTGAATAAACACCGCAAATATTTAAGTTGATGGTATTGGGTATTGCGTATTGAGGTGTATTCTCTAATAATTAAATCAAGATTTATACATACGTGAAACATAAAATTAGTTTTGTTCGTACAAGAAATAATCGCGATTTTCAACTTACTTGATATTGGACTATACCGCTCCACAGCCAGCAACGATCTCAACTTAAGTTAACTTGTATGCAAAAAATTAGTTATGCAATGTAGAAAATTACCAAGAAAAATAAACCGTTGCGGGCAGTGTTGCACGTATGCATAAAACAAGAAGGTATACATAAATCAAAAAGGTACTAAAATTTTGCTGCCACAGTGCACGACATCCGTTTAGAAGCAACAATTGTTTCCTCATTAAACTTCAACAATAAATCAAACGATGTAAATCATTTATTTTTCCTCTTTTCTTCATCCAACAGTTAACAAATTCTGTTAGAGGCCTATCCATTGAAGCAACCGTCTCCGACTGCTCCGCAACCCAATGCACCATATACATATGCTAACCTACCAGGTGCTCCTCCAAATAATGCTACTCAGCAAGATGCTCTACCATTATCCAATGGACTACCAACTGGCATGCAAGCACAACAACGGCACCAACAATAACAACAACGGAATAATAACAATAACTTTATAGCTGGTCAATATGCCAATGGTCAAACAGCTAAGCCGCCGCCTCGAGCCAATACGTAAACTTCCATTTATCCGCCAGCGTCTCCAGGAACGACACCGCCAGGGCAGTCTGTACCTGGTGGTCCCAATCAGACGACTATAAATAGCACAATTATACCTGGCTTGCCTCATATGCCACCACCAAAACAAGCAGTATACGCAAACATATATTTTTAAGTAATTTTCTGTCTAATAAATTTTGTTATTTTTCTAGACTGGTCCTCCTCAGACTGGTCAGCTACACCACCAACATTATTGCAGGCTGTGTTACATCTCCATACCAGGAAACAGGTGAACAGCAAATGCCACCGCAACTGGGTCCAATGCCACGACAGTCTGGTCTAATGCAGTCACAATCCGGTCCAACTCAACACCCTATGCACCAGCCATTTGGTGGCCATGAGCAACATGCTCCAGGTATATGCCAAGGTTTATACAACAACAGCAACCGGGTTATGCAATGCCACGACAGCAGCAGCAACAACCTCCCCAGCCTGGCTATCTGCCAATGCCACAACAGCCAGGCTATCCACCACAACCTGGTTATCCTCAACCGCCAGGTTATCCTCTACAACAACCAGGTACACCAGGTGGTCGCATGAGTCAAATGATGCCACCAACACAACCTGGACAGGCGCCAATGCCCAATCAGCCACCCATGCCGGGTCAACCCATATTACCCGGACGTCCTGGTTATAATGTATGCTAATACAACTAATATATTTCAAATATTGCTAATGATTATTTTTGTATTATTTTCATAATCAAGCCCAACGCCGTTTAGATCCCGATCAGATGCCAAATCCGATAAGCGTTATCATTGAAAATCGGCGCTGGTGGTGCTCCTATTACTAATCAACAGGGTTTATTACCACCATTGGTGACCACAAAATATGTGGTACAAGATCAGGGTAACTCCTCGCGTTACGTTAGGTATTGGTATTCGAAATTAATGTTTTGTTTGGCAATTACATTGATCTTTCTTCTTTGAAGGTCCTCTTTGTATTGCATACCTGCAACAGCTGATTTATTAAAAACAACAGCTTCTCACCAATGGCTCGCACGATTGAGGGTTCATATGAGCCACTCATATCCAACATCAATGCCCCGAAATCAATTGTAGACACTGTACGCACTAAATTGATTCCAGTGCTAAGGCCACAATTTCAAATGATTGTCCAACCATTATGAAACTACTGGATATTTTGCATCCAGCCGTAAAACTAGTCGACATCGCCAAATCTCAAGATGCTGAGGTAAGTTTTTTGTTATATTAGAATGTGTAGAATAAAAATGTTTCTCTTATCAGGTCGGCGATGGCACCATTTCAGTAGTACGTTAAGCAGGTGAAATTTTAAAACAAGTTAAGCCATATATTGAGGAAGGCGTGCATGCACGTATCATCATTAAAGCTATACGTAAAGCATTACAATTATGCATGACCAAAATATGACATGGCTGTACATGTCGAAGCGCCAATCAAAGGAACAACAACGTGCTTTATTGGAAAAATGCGCTGCCACAGCAATGCCCCTCAAACTTATTCATCAAAAAACGATTTCTTTTCTAAAATGGTTGTGGGCGCTGTACTTTCCTTTGATTGACCCAAAGTCATACAAAAAATATAAAATCGCATTATTAAATATATATTTGCAATTGAAGGCTGAGCGGGATAATGCTGAAGTACGTATTTATAATGTTCAAGAGTATCAGAAAATTTTTGATGCCGAATGGTGTATTCTGTACAATAAACTAGCTAAGTAAGGCGTCAATGTTGTGTTATCTAAACTACCAATTGGTGATATTAGTACACAGTATTTTGCAGATTGTGATATGTTCTCTGTTGTTCGTGTACCAGAAGAAAATTTGAAATGTACAATTAAAGCTTGTGGTGGTGCTGTTATGACTTAATTCAAGTGTTTGGGTGTCAATGTGATTTGTTCTTGTTGTTCAAGTGAAGTAAAAGGTGGTGGAATATTTTTTCACGGACTGTAATCAAATTATCTTTGCGCAGAAGAGCCACATGTAAAAAGAAAGAAATAAAAATACAGTGATTGGCGTAATGCCATCGACGTGGATATCCAATATAGTCGACATTTGCCGTGTTCATGTTGTAAATAAGGTCGCCGATTATTTGGTCGGTGACAATGTCAGGTTTCGCGAAGAGACAAAACCGGAGAGATCAGGGAGATAGCTTTTTATTTTATTACAAAGCTCATATATGTAGGAAACAATAGTGTAGGCGTAGGAAACAATAGTGACTCCTTCTAGTGGTGAATATAGCTATTGATATGTAGAAGTTAAACAGAAGTAGGGATAGGACACCGGTTTGAATGAATTTTTTTGAAGTTATTGCAAAAAAAGGGTTGAGGATTTTTAATATCTTACGAGGTACCTTCGTACATGTTTATGAGAATGAAGAATAAGTCCTATTCAAACTCAATTTTCGCCAGGACAAAGCCGCTGAGATTTTGCTATACTTTAACATACAATACTTTACACCTTTTTAGTACAACTATCATTTTTGATTTTATTAAATTTTATAAAATGTTTCTTCCTCTACAGTTCAGCGTATTTCTGCCAACACAGGTTGGTGATGTGTTTGCGCAGGACCGTGCCTTCGCTACTTTATAATGAATGTCAATTCCCACCAATGGATATTGCGGCGCGCGATTGACAAACAAGACGATTCCATGACACCTTTGAATATTCTTGATCTGAAAATTAATATGCAACGAATTTGTACAACAAACGAACAACACTGAAATAAACTCGATTAAAAAGTATCTAAGAATCTAATAATTCTAAGTTTTTCCTACGTCCCTATTCTAAGCTTTTTATGCTCTAATTAAAAAATATATTCAACAATCGCATAAAGTTTGCGAAGATTTTTAAAGCAATTCAATTGCAGCCAATTTGTCAATAATTTTTAACCAAACCTTATAAACTAGATGTATAACAAAAAATTATTTTGAATATAAATATTTGCTGATGAATTTAACTGACAGTACCAATACCATCAACTAAATGGTCCTTATAAATATTGTAATCACATAATTTAAAACAAAATGTTACTATGAGTACCTACGTTTATAGTTGCAAAATCACGAAAAAAAGAAAATTGCATAAAGTACCCTCAAAGTAAAATTATTCCACTGAATGTATATATCGCATTCTAAACTAAAAAGTGTCAAAACTTAAAAGAAGTTTAAATCGGTATTTAAGTGTAAATCGATCCATGAAAGCATTGTGAAATAACTTATGTTTTTTTGGTAGTTAGCGTTATCTTTTAGCCTGGTTTTGTTAAGAATTTTGTTATTATTGTGGTATAAATCAACATTCAACACAAAGTTACTCTGATTATGAGTTGCAACACTTTTCGATTTAGGTTGCGATATGTAAAATTACATATTTCATATTTCTTTATTCAGTCTATGATTTACAAGAATCTTATAGAATATATTAAACATTATTAAACATAAGGTTTATTTACAGTAAAGTTAATTTAAAACGGAAAATAACATATTTTTAAAACTTCGACGAGATATCGAAAAATCAATACAATAATTATTATTGATTGAGTTAATAGCAATTAGAGCGCGAGTGATCGGGCCATTAAGTGCGTAATTAGATCTAAACTGGTCAATTACAAACATAGTATGTTGGCGCAAAGTCCGTGATGGAACATAAAAGTTCAAAGCCTCTAACAGTATCGGGCAATCAATATTGCCATTAGAAATATCATAAATAAACATTATAGATGTAATTAATATTCTACTTTCTAATGTGTGAAGATTGATTAGCTTACACCTAGAGATATATGGAGGAAGAGGCAGATCGAAGTTTATATCGTATAAACAGTACTTCAATAATATTTTTTGCACACGTTCGACTCTCTTATTGTGTACCTCATAATAAGGACTCCATATTATGGAACCATACTCAAGCCTTGACCGTACAAAGGCATTGTATAATAGTTTTTTAGTATATGGATCCTTAAACTCGGATCCATTTCTTTTAATAAAGGCCAGTAAGGAATATGCTTTGGGGATAATAAAATTTAAGTGCTCGGTGAATGTAAAAGACGAATCAAATACAACACCTAAATCCCGAATTTTATTCACCCTAAGTAACGGCTTATTAGAGACATAGTAAGACGAAATCAATTTATTACATCATTTGGAATAAGTTATGTAATAACATTTGTTGGCATTCAGCGCAAGCTTATTTTTACAGCACCACTCATTAAAATTATTTAACTCAGATTGTAGTATGAGAGTATCAGACTCGTTCTTGATTCTGAAAAAAATTTTCAAATCATCAGCGTAAAGAAGATAATTGCATTGCTTGAAACAAGCACTTACATCATTGATAAAGAGAATAAAGAAAAGTGGGCCAAGGATACTACCTTGGGGCACACCTGAGGTTGCTACGTAAGGAGATGACTTTACGTTGTCAATAACAACAAAATTTATCCTATTGGATAAGTATGAATACATCCATTGTAAAAATGTTGAGTGGAAACCCATTTTTCGCAATTTAGCCACGAGAGCTTTGTGCGAAACTCTGTCAAAAGCTTTGGATATGTCCGTATATATGCAGTCAACTTGACAACCACGAGTAAAAGACGAGATGCAGTAATTCAAAAAAAACGACCAGATTAGTTACTGTGGACCAGTTCTAAAATGCAAAGGAAAAAAATGTATATTTTTCTATTAATTAAATTATTAAAAAGAAATTGTTATATTAATTATATAGAGAAGCGCCAGAACGAATGCAAGTGGTTTCAAACCACTGGTGGGCAATTCCCCACTTTATCTGCCAGAGAAAATGTTAAATAGTTCATTTTATGTAAAAAAAAATGATCAGAAAGTTGCAATTGAAGTTCTGAAAGTCATATTTCAAGTTCAGAAAATTACACTTGGAGTTCTGAATTTTCAATAGAAGTTCAGTAAATTACAATTGAATCTCAGGAATTTCAACTGAAGTTCAGAAAATTAAAATTTAAGTTCAATTATAATTTTTTGAACCACAAATAGAAATTCTGAGCTTGAATTTAAATTTTCTGAACTTGAATTGAAATTTTTGAACTTCAATTGTAACTTTCGAACCTCAATTTCAGCTTTCTGAACTAAAATAAAAAAGGTATAGCATTAAAATTGGCGAATTACAAGTCAACTTACTCAAATTGTGAATTGTCTACTCGCAGTAATAGTAACCAATGTTTTTCGGTTTTTTTATGCCAATATATTTCGGCTAAACTGCGGTAACCTTCCTCAGGGCCAATTGTTTGGTGTTTCCGTCTGCACCGTCTAAACACCGGAAACACCAAGCAGTTGGCCCTGAGGAAGGTTACCGCAGTGTAGCCGAAATATATTGGCATAAAAAAACCGGAAAACATTGGTTTTTCAATTGGGTTTTTGGACCTTGAGCCGGCAAAAAATCAATATTATAAAAATGTTGAATAAAAGAAATGTTAATGGATTTGAATTAAAGAAACGTTTTATTTATATAGCAGTTTCAGATAGAATCGCAAGTAAAAAAACGGTCGTAATACTCATTGTAAATTTTACCAAGTAGCGCAACTAACAGCTGATCGGTGAAATTCGCACATTCACACGCACAGTTCTCGACTCAATTTCAAAAAAAAACACTGGGTTATTTAGCTTAAATTTTAAAGTGAGATAAACCTTATCAATTGATGTATAAATAGAATATATAAGGAGTATTTGTTGTTATTAAAAGAAGCTTTTGATTTATATTAAAGTTTTTATCATCTTTTTTTCAACTTTAATTTAACAATTTCATGCGTTGTTAAAGCATTTTCGTGCATTGAAATACAACCATGTGCGTATACGTTTTGACATTATATTTCATACTTGTTCGTGTTTGCCATTCTCATTGTTTCTAAATTCGTAAACAAGGACTGCAGTTATTCAGTGTGATTTTTCGAAAAAATGTATTATTTGTGTGATATTTTACACTTAGTCTGTGGTATTGTGGTGGTCAAAAAGGTTTTATGCAAAAATACTTTGGCTTACAACGCGACAATGTGTTTCGTAATTGCGAAGTACATATATGTGTATGTATTTGATGTGGATCTTGCATTTGAGAACACGGTTGCCAACTCAGTCCATTTGGACAAAAAACGGCCCTTTTCAACCCCATATGGTCCGCTGGTAGCTTTTTCTCAATTTTGGTTCTTGTTCGGCACGGATTTGGTACTTTTATTTCTTTTTCACTGAAACAAAAATTCAAAATACTGTTAATAAAATTTTCGGCAAATCTATTACCCACACATAATTTTCAATTTACTTCTGTAAACCCATTATGTACATGTAGATTAAGTTATTAGAAGTTAAGCAACCCTATTGTAAATATTGTAAAACTATCGATATGAAAATAGAGGGCAAACTTGAAAATAAATATGGTGGCCGGCACTTCCGGTAAATCTAAAGACTAGAAAAGTCGTGTTTCAACTTAATCATTAAACATCGTATAAAATAACTAAAATACCTAACCAATTTACACCTCAATGGAATTCTTACCACGAAAATTGCTCTATCTATAAAATGTAGCAGAACAATGACATTTCACCAGGTAGATAATTTAAGCAAGGCATTAAAAGGGAAGTGTTGAATGTTCGGGCAAACACATTGTCATTAATTTTTGATGAAACAACGAACTTATCAGAAAAAAGACTTGTTTTAGTGGTTAGATATTTCTATCGGTATTCAGTTATTACACAGTTGAAACTTTTAGGACGCTTGATTTTAAGTCTGAGTTCCAACTCACACTTACTGAATCTAGGCTCTGGTATGAAGTTTAAACTGTTAGGGAAAAAGTAAACATCTATAAAAATAGCATTAACACCATTGCTTAGTTTTATTTACGATTTACTGAGTTTGCCACAACGCAAATTTTTTAACCGTTCTTTAATAAAACCTAACTGCGCTATGCACTTTATTCAATTGCAATCAAGCAAAACTAGGTTCCCAACGTTTGGTTGGTGAAAGACATAGACTAATCCTAGAAATGTCAACATATAATACCTAAAGGTGGACTTGATTTTTGTTTGTGCAGTTTGAATTGAAAACAAGTTTCTACTTTATTAAAATGTTATATATTAAACCATTGAAACATCCCAATTGTTTTTATACCAATAAAAAACCTAAAATTTGGTCCTTTTTTTTTACATCCGGATTTTTTTCGATGCATTTTGGTCCTAAATGAAAACATGGTATGGCAACCGTGTGTGAGAACGCATGTGAGAAAGTTGCATTTTTCAGACAACAAGGTTGCATTTTTCTGAACTAATTTTTATTTTTTTTTAATGAAATAGTAGTATCGAAGCGACAGCCATAGTAGTAGACATGTATGTGAATATTAGCAAAGTTAAAAAAAAGCATTTTTTCTTTGAAAATAATCTAAGGGAAGATGCACACGAGGCATATCTTCATAGACGCGTATTAGGTACAGCATAAGTAATCTGGAGGCGTAGAAAATCGTGGCTGCATTCCATATTTTGTACGCGTCTACGAAGCTATGTCTCGTGTGTATCTTGCCTAAGTTTAGCTTCTTACGAGATCCAACATTTTTAATTAATAATGATAAATAACACGTGAAGCAACTAAGCTTAAGGTGACTTTTGAGTCATTTTGGCATTCGCGTTGCATCTACATCTGACTTTGAACACACGCGCTTTAATTGCTTCAATCTAGGGATGCACCTTAACGTTAAGCTAATCGTTTATCAAAAAACCGTTTCCGTTGAAACACTTCGAAATATTATCGATAAAGAAATTATCAAGATAAATTGTATCCCGTTATTAACCGAAACGAAAAGCTTTCGTTAACGTTAAAAACTGTAACAAAAACGTGATATTTTCTGTTTGAATTGTACTGGCAATGCTATAGCCATGGTGAAGCCGTAAGGTGGTAACAGCGAGCGGACATACAAACAAACTCCATGTAATTTGTTTGTGTAATTCGTTGGTGGTAATGTCAAAAATACTCTGAGAAAAGTTCGTACTGTCAAAATTCATGAGACAATTTGCAATCAGCTTGGCTAATGCTTTCACCTTTAATGACTCCGCCATCAATCAGCTTTGCCAGCAAAGTTTGAAATTAATAATCAACATAAACGATTTGATTTGGTTTTGATATGGCAGAAAACGAAACAAAATAATTTCGTTAATTTGATGTTCTTAACGTTAATAAACGAAACCAAAGGAATTTGTTTCGTTTATTAACGTTAATTATCGTAACGAAATGATATCGGTTCGTTGGTTAAGCATGCCTGCTTCAATCTATAAGCAACGCACCGCCAACGTCAAAGCAAAACATAAATAATTAAAAACTTAGGGTTCTTCTTGAAGTTTCCTCGATTTCTTGAAAAATAAAAGAATTTCTATCGCCGTTCAACTAAATAAAAAACATAATTTTGTATTCATGTCGATTTCGTGATCAATCAGGAGAGGCGGTGGAACATATCCTCCTGGAACGCCACGCAATCTGATTAGGGCACAATAGATCAACGGTCGCAGTGCAATCACCAACAAATTTTCTATCTATCCTCTTGTTATAAAAATAGTTGTATTTCATTTTCCCTCATGTGACAGGGGAACTTTTAACGTCCCTTATTTTAAAGTAACCCTTATTTGACGAATCACCGAACGATTTCTTTCAAATAAAGTGTTTGTTAGCGTTCACCGAAGATGGTGAAAACGGCTCCTGGAATTGTTATCATATAGCCAAATAAAGTTATGCATAAGCAAAATTTAGTCAGCACAAAACGAATAGTTAGAGAAAATTTAAAATATAATGCATGCAATTTATGAAATCATTTTTATTATATAAAATTAGTTTGACATTTTATATTTGTCAATATTATTTTAGTCCTGCTACTTTTAACACATTTATAATATTTAAAATACATCTAAGAAGTAAGAAACATGAGTAATGCTTACATTAATACGTGTTTCATTTATTTTCATTGAGGAATAAGTTCGTAAAAATAAAAGGGCACGCTTTTATAAAGTGCATGTGAAGCTCCATAGATAAAATGAGTAATAGAAGGAACATTGGTTTATATATTACATTTTTAAAATGAAAATCTCCTGCTAAAAAAGTAATAGAATGAACATTGGTTTGTATATTATATTTTTAAAATGAAAATCTCCTGCTAAGAAAAGAGCAAAACCTAACTACATTTTTTCATTTTCGTACTTAACTACACTCCCTTTTGTGATTCAGGATTTCGGGCAAATTTTGAAAAAACTGCGAACATCGATTCCTTCATTATATGACATTCGACTGCCTAGTCCACTGCCTTCCACTCTATTCGCAACATAAGCTCTATTTAAGCTGCCAAACTATATAGGAAACAATGGTAATACTAGTCAAAAGGCGGCCATATTAACGTAAAAATACTCGTAAAGTTACAGGTATATAAATTAAAAAATTACTGGCATTTGACAGTTAACGTGAATGTAAGAACACAGCAGCACTATAGTTCGTTTACATTTCGATAACCTAATACCGTATATATGGGAGCAGTATGGGCACTCACATCCCAGCAAAAATCTATTAACTGAAAATGGCGACCAACAACAAAATATCCCACATTGTTCCACAATTGTTAGTATGACAGAATGGGATGACCTATTTGAAATGTCCGATCCATATATGCTTGCCTTTTCTTACATGCTATGTACCCTCAAATACGTCACAAATATTTTTTGCGAATCCGCCATTTGTTGTTTTCAGCTTGAAACCACAAGCGCAGCAACAGCAGAGTAATAATAATTGATTTACAAATAATTTTGGATATAATAAAAACTAAATTTAAATTAAGCGTTGTGTGCGCTACGGTATTTGCATTTTATATTAATAATACATTTATATTTTCCACAAACGAACCAAAATCAAGTAATTTTTAATGCGATATGGGAAAAGCCATTTTGTGGGAAATCTAACATCATTTTCCCATATAGCTACACATCCATTCATTCATTTTCATTACTGGTGCTACAAAATCTGCATCGTTCAATCTGTTATATTGTAGGATATCGAAAAGTTGTCCCCATTATCGGCAACAATCAATATTGGCAGGATTGGACAAGGTAAGTCCACTGTTGTGAAAGCTATTTCCGGAGTTCAAACGAAAAGCCATTTTTTATGCAATGCCACGACAGCAGCAGCAACAACGTATCTGCCAATGCCACAACAGTCGGGCTATCCACCACAACCTGGTCCACTTGGTTGCCCTCCTCAACCTCAACATCCAGGTTATCCTCTACAACAACCAAGTGCACCAGGTGGCACATGGGTCAAATGATGCCACCAACACAACCTGGACAGGCGCCAATGCCCAGTCAGCCACCCATGCCGGGTCAACCCCCAATACCCGGACGTCATGGTTATAATGTATGCTAATACAACTAATATATTTAAAATATTACTGATGATTATTTTTGTATTTTCTTTAGCAACCACCTGCACCTGGTACTGGTATATATCAACAACCGCAACAGTAACCCAACGCCGTTTAGATCCCGATCAGATGCCTAATCCGATAAGCGTTATCATTGAAAATCAAAATAGCGCTGGTGGTGCTTTTATTACTAATGAACAGAGTTTATTGTCACCATTGGTGACCACAAAATATGTGGTAGAAGATCAGGGTAACTCCTCGCCACGTTACGTTAGGTATCGCTATTCGAAATTAGTGTTTTGTTTGGCAATTCTATTGATCTTTCTTCTTTGCAGGTCATCTTTATATTGCATACCTGCAACAGCTGATTTATTAAAAACAACAGCCTCGCCCATTACACTTAGCGTCTCACCAATGGCACGAACGATTGAGGGTGAATATGAATTGTAAATTTTGGTGAATTGGGTCCAATTAGATGTAATCGTTGCAAGGCTCATATGCAATTGGTAGATGCTGGTCGTCGTTTCCAATGTCTTATGTGTAAGGTAACAACAGATGATCAAAAAAATCTGCCACTTTTACTTGTGTACATTGATCCATATTTTTTCTCAACAGTGCCAACTGTATATTTGCAACATTTGGGCCACACCGGACGGCGTGTCGATAAATATGAACGTCCTGAACTTGTATTGGGTACATATAAGTATTTGTGTAAAAAATGTGTGGGTACCGATAGCTCTCAAGGTATACCTCAACTCATATCCAACATCAATGCCTCGCAATCAATTGTGGACGCTGTACGCACTACATTGGGTCCACGCAGTATGGACAAGCATATTGTTGATTCCAGTGGTAAGGCCACAATTTCAAATGATGGTGCAACCATTATGAAACTATTGGATATTGTGCATCCAGCCGTAAAACTCTAGTCGACATCGCCAAATCTCAAAATGCTGGGGTAAATTTTTTGTTATATTAGAATGTGTAGAATAAAAATGTTTCTCTTATCAGGTCGGCGATAGCACCACTTCAGTAGTACTTTAAAAAAAAAATAAATAAAAAATAAAATGAAATCTTAAAACAAGTTAAGCCATATGTTGAGGAAGGCGTGCATGCACGTATCATCATTAAAGCTATACGCAAAGCATTGCAATTATGCATGACCAAAATATGACATCGCTGAACATATCGAAGCGCCAATCAAAGGAACAACAACGTGCTTTATTGGAAAAATGCGCTGCCACAGCAGTGTCCTCCAAACTTATTCATCAACAAAAAGATTTGTTTTCTAAAATGGTTGTGGACGCTGTACTTTTCTTTGGTGGATCCAACGTCATACAAAAAATATAAAATCGCAATTTTAAATATAAAATTGGAATTTGAGGCTGAGCGTGACAATGCTGAAGTACGTATTGATAATGTTCAAGAGTATCAGAAAATTGTTGATGCTGAATGGCGTATTTTGTACAATAAACTAGCCAAGTACGACGCCAATGTTGTGTTATCTAAACTACCAATTGGTGATGTTGGTACACAGTATTTTGCAGATCGTGAAATGTTCTGTTAGTGTACCAGAAGAAGATTTGAAACGTACAATGAAAGCTTGTGGTGGTGCTGTTATGACTACAGCTAATGATATTAATTCAAGTGTTTTGGGTCAATGTGATTACTTTGAAGAACGTCAAGTTGGTGGTGAATATTTCAACATTTTCCAAGGTTTGATAGTGGGTTTGACATTAATTTTATTTTTATAGTTTATAATTATTTCAAGGTTGCGTTAATGCTAGAACATGTACATTGATTTTACGTGGCAGTGCCGAACAATTTTTGGAAGAAACTGAGCTTCGTTACATGATGGTACAATGATTGTGCGGCGTACAATTATACATGATTCTGTTGTGGTGGTAAGTCAAAATACAACTTGAAAAAAATGTCTAATCTTAAATTTTTAAGTAATATTTGGAAAAGATTGAGTCCAACTACGGAAGAAAAAACTATAAAATTTGTGTCAGTGAAATGATAATTATTGCTTTTGGTTGTTAGTTTTGAGGCATCGTCTTCGAGTGCCTTCTGATGTTGTTGTAGCAGTGCTTCGCCCCATCCAATAGGTCTCACCAATCAAAAATTGTCATCAATGTCCTACAACGGGAGTCCGAGGAAACTTGCTGTTTCAACAGGGGTGGACCATAGAGAGAAAGGTGTTAGAGGAGTTGGTTCCACATTACAATTGAAGAGATGGTTGGTGTCATGTGGGGACACATTGCAAGCCGGGGCATTTTTTATGTAGGGGTTGATTCTGGATAGGTAAGAGTTTAACCTGTTACAGTATCCAGATCGAAGTTGGGCTAGAGTGAATCGCGTTTCTCTAGGGAGCGTGCGTTCCTGTTCTGCAAGTTTAGGGTATTGTTCTTTGAGTACTGAATTCACCGGGCAGTTCCTGACATAGAGCCCCGACGCCTGTTTATGGAGTTCACCGAGGACCTGCTTGTATTTTCTTGCTCGTTGTTGTTGTTGTTGTAGCGATAAGGTTGCTCCCCGAAGGCTTTGGGGAGTGTTATCGATGTAATGGTCATTTGCCGGATACAGATCCGGTACGCTCCGGTACCACAGCACCATTAAGGTGCTGCCGACCATCTCGGGAACGATTTATGTGGCCACATTAAACCTTCAGGCCATTCCCTCCCTCCCCACCCACAAGTTCAATGAGGAGCTTGGGGTCGCCAGAGCCTCGTCTCTTAGTGGAACAGGATTCGCCGCGGGTAGGTGAGGTTGACAATTGGGTTTGGAGAAGCTATATATTGCGCTGGCAACCTGAAGGGTTGCGCTACACAGCCTCTTGAATCTGGTATTTTAGTCGCCTCTTACGACGGGAATATTCTGACCCCTTAACCCGCTGGGGTATTTTCTTGCTTCACACGGCTGAGTTCTCAGGTGCCGTATTTCCTCATAGTGCTTACGGAGGTGACTCCTTAAGACCCTGGGCGATGTTGGCTCATTAATCTGATGTCTGTTGGGATGCCCAGGTTCCTGGGTATTCAACAGAAACTGTTCGGTTAGCATTTCATTTCTTTCACTTATTGGGAGTACTCTCGCGTCATTATGTAGATGGTGTTCTGGGGACATAAGGAGATAACCCGTGGCGGTTCTGAGGGCAGTATTTTGGCAGGCCTCTTAGCTTCTTCCAGTGGCTAATCTTTAGACTTGGCGACCATATGGTGTAGGAAACAATAGTGACTCCTTCTGGTGGTGAAGATAGCTATTGATATGTAGAAGTTAAACAGAAGTAGGAATAGGACACCGGTTTGAATGTGAGGTACCTTTGTAAATGTTTCGAGAATGAAGAATGAGACCTATTCAAACTCAATATTCACCAGGACAAGGCCGCTGAGACTTTGCTATACTTTAACATACAATACTTTACCCCTTTTTAGCAGAACTATAATTTGGTTTTATTAAATTTTAAAAATGTTTCTTCCTCTACAGTTTAGCATACCTTTTGCCAACACAGGTTGGTGATGTGTTTGCGCAGGACCGTGCCTTCGCTACTTTATTATGAATATCAATTCCCATCAATGGATATTGCGGCGCGCGGTTGACCAACCAGACGATGCCACGACACCTTTGAGTATTCTTGATCTGAAAATTAATATGCAACGAATTTGTACAACAAAGGAACAACACACACTGAAATAATCTTGGTTAAAAAGTATCTAGGAATCTAATAATTCTTAGCTTTTTCCTACGTTCGTATTCTAAGCTTTTCATGCTCTAATTGAAAAAAAATATTCAACAATCTCACAAAGTTTGGAAAAATTTTTAAAGAAATTTAATTGCAACGAATTTGTCAATAATTTTTAACAAAAAGTTGTTTAGGCAGGATGCCTAACTTTTCCGCATCTGATTGCGAGCCCCCCCCCCCCCCCCCATTGCAACTCTGCAAATCGATACTCGATACTCGAATTAATTTGTAACCACCCACACCATCACCGCCACATGCATGTGCATGCAAGTACATGTACGTGTATGTGTGCTTTTTGTCAGCACTCATGCATATGCATGTCGTGGTTGATGTGTGGGTGCCTTTCCCCACCAAAACGGAGGATTTTGCAGGTCAACGGTTGTGGCTTGCTATACAACCGGCCTCTTTGATTTCAACAGCCAACCAGCACGCATCTGCCGCCAACGATCTCTGCCGTTCGGATCACAATAAATTCAGGTAATATTGTAACCAACTAATTCATATAGTTATACAATAAACCACATATATTATAACGAGAAATCTCGTCTATTTGCTTATTTTCTATTCCATACACCTATTCCCACTGAGATCAACCCCGGTGCGCCCACCTACCTCTAGGAGCACACGCACCCCGGCCGAACATTTGGTCCTTCGAGCCGGATATGAACCAGCGACCTATGGATCTACAGTCCATCTCCCCGAAAAAGGAACCACAGCGATATAAATTACAGTCCACAACATAAGACCATAGCTGACCGCACAAATTTCAAATTCCTCACAAAAAATTCATCCGAAAAAGAAGTTTGCCCACCAACGAAAAGTCTATGATATCATACCAGCGTGAAAAAACACTGAGAGATTAAGCCATCTTGCCACAGCAGCACCAGTACACGATTCGCCACAAAAAGCCAGAGTAAGTGCAATATTTCTTGCCACATTTTTTTTTGGTTAAAATAATAAATAAAGTGCGAAAAATCAATTTAGGTTGCCATACGTGATTGTGAATAACCGCGAAAAGTGTGAAAAATTTATTAGTGTCGAAAACCAAAATTAAGTGCAAACGCGGCACATTAACGTTGTCTTAAATTCCTTGTGACTATCTGGTCTGTCCCCCCACCAGCGGTAAGGCTCTCCGGACACAGCACAAGGAAGAGGTACACATAACCTCACTTTCACATAAAATTTCGCGCCATTCGATATAAATTTTCTTTTTGCATCACATTATTTTCACTAATTTATCTAATTAATCTTGTTACACAGTTTTGCTCCTTGTTGCATAAGATTTATTTCACGGTTTCACACTTTTCGTGGAGTCTATATCAACGCGTGCACTTATTTCATAATAAAATTGAAGGTTGAAGTGGCGAGTGGCCCCTCCTTTACTTTACACAGTACACATCGGTGTTGCTACCCCCTGCTCTCTATTTTAAGGCACAAATAATCTGCAAAGTCAGACAAAAATAAACAAATTAAAAGTAGTAACTAAAATTTTGCGTAATTTTAATAGTTGTTGGTTGGGTGATTCGCTCAGGTTTTTCAAGTTTATATCCCTTGGTTAATTCGCTCTCCACTTTTCAACCATGAACATGGACTCCTACATTAGATTGGCCGATCGAATAATCGAATTCGAGGCCGATTTTAATGATATCAATGCGGCTCTGCACACTGTACACACTCTTGCAATACAGCAAAAAGAGTTGCAAGCTAAGTGGGACAAAGCAGAGAACGCCCTAGAGGAGTTGCTTGGCTCTGACACGCTCGACGCAAAGAAAATTGCAGCGGTCAAGATCAAGCATAAAGCGGCATATGCCGTATTCCTGAGATGCATGTCGAACATGGCTGAAATTCAAACTAAATTGAAGGAGGAAAAAGATAGAGCAGTCAAACCTGAGGGAGAACGCGCGCGCGAACACAGTATCCGCCTGCCAGCCTGCGATACTGAGGTATTCAAGGGCGACTACCTATCTTGGCCAACGTTTCGTGACCTGTTCACGGCCATATACAAAAACAACAGTCGCCTAAGCCCGGTAAAAAAGTTGTTCCACCTCAATCAGAAAACTCAAGGTGAGGCAAAGGACATCGTCAAGAAATGTCCCTTGACAAATGAAGGTTTCGAAACAGTCTGGAAAAACCTATGTGAGAGATACGAGAATAAGCGGATTCTCGTAAACTCACAACTACAAATTTTGTTTAATCTAAAAAAGATAGATAGCGAGTGCGGCAGCTCTATCAAAACCTTACAGCGCGATATAAATAATTGCTTGGCATCTTTAAAAACACATCAGATCGATGTTTCAAATTGGGATGCGATTATTACCTATTTATGTTCGACAAAATTACCTGAAAATACGTTGGCTCTATGGGAGCAGAGCATTGACCACAAGACGGACATATCCAAGTGGGAGGATATGGACAAATTCTTGTCAAATCGTTTCCAGACACTTGAAACCGTGTCTGGTTTTACAGGGAATGCCACTTCTAAAGTGCAAAAATCAAACACGTCGCGCCAGTCGACGGAAAACCCTACAAAAAGACTTGGTGCTTTTCAAACCAAAGTGACCAAGCAAACAACAAAATCAATGTGTAAAATGTGCAAATCTACGCAGCACAGATTACGCAACTGTTCACGTTTTTGCGATTTAAACCCAGTAGAAAGGATTAAATTCGTCAAATCCACAAATGGCTGCCTGAACTGTTTATCCCCAGGACACACAGTGACGAGGTGCACCAGTTCATACAACTGTTCCAAATGCCACTCTCGTCACCACACGCTCCTGCATGCGGACACACTTCAGCAACCGGCGGTACGAAATCCCTTCAAAGATGCGGATAATGCCCCATCAACTTCGGCACAGGCAAGGAAAAGACAGGAATCGGGACAACCACCTTCCTCTGCGAATCAGAATGTCAAATCCTGCCATGCCAATTCCAGCACAGGCGTGCTATTAGGAACTGCTCGCGTACACATTCACCATAATGGTACCGACTTCTCCGCGCGCGCATTAATTGATTCTGGGTCTGAATGTTCCTTTATAACTGAAAGACTGAAACGCAGAATCAATTTGCCAGCGAGGAAAATGCATGCCCATGTTTCAGGCATCACAAATGCGGTGTCAGCTCAGGTGAAAGAAGCATCCAACATCGAACTACGTTCACCAGTGGATCCCTGCTTCAGCCTGACTACACCCGTACTAGTTCTAACGAAACTCACTGGGAATCTTCCATCTTGCCATATCAACGCAATGACTATGCAGGCATTCCCAGACTTGGTTTTGGCAGACAAGAGGTTCTACGTCAACGAAGACGTAGACCTCATACTTGGCGGAGACATATATCCCCAAATTATAATGAGCGGTATAAAAAAGAATGTGCTAAACACACTCTTAGCCCAAGAGACAGTGTTCGGTTGGATACTAACCGGTCGTATCGAATCACCGAATCCAACGAAGAGCATTATGTCTTTCTACAACGAGGTTGCGTTAGACAACCAACTCAAAGCTTTCTGGGAGATAGAAAATGTACCCAAAAATAAAATATTAAATGAAGATGAAAAGTACTGCGAACAACTATTTAAAGAAACAACGCAGCGAAGTGAGAATGGAAGGTACACCGTGTCACTACCATTCCGGCAGGATTACCCTAACAATATTAACTTAGGACCATCCCTGAAGCGTGCATGCTCTCAATTCTTCCGGAATGAGGGGCGGCTAATAAAAAACCCAGATTTAGGTAAGGAATATGTTCGAGTGTTGTCAGAATATGAAACGCTCGGACATATGAGAAAATTGAAAGAGAATATCCCATCCGACGATTCGGATCATTACTTCCTGCCCCACCACGCCGTTGTAAAAGCAGAAAGTACAACCACCAAGGTACGCGTAGTATTTAACGCCTCGAGCCCTACGGCCAACGGTAATAGCTTAAACGATATTCTCCTCCCGGGCCCAGTTCTACAAGCCGATCTACCCATCCTTATATTACGATGGAGACTATACCGTTTTGTCTTCAATAGCGACATCGAAAAGATGTATCGTCAAATTTGGGTGAACGATAAGCACACCAAATTTCAACGTATTGTGCATCGCACGTCCCCGAATGACCCTATTAGTCTTTATGAATTAAAGACGATTACGTTCGGAGTGAATTGCGCTCCACATCTCGCGATAAGAACGCTCCTACAATTGGCAGACGACGTGTCAAACTCACACCCTACAGCGGCTAACATACTACGAGAATACATGTATGTAGATGACGTGTTAGCGGGTGGACATACGATCACATCGACTATTAAAGCCAGAGATGAAATTCGTCAAGTCCTACACTCAGCGGGCTTTCCACTTCGCAAATGGACATCCAATTCAGAGGACATTCTAAGGGACATCCCCAAAGCAGACCTGCTCAATGAAAACTTCCTGGCATTCGAAGATACCAGTTCAGTTAAAGCGTTAGGCATTCGATGGAATTCCCTCTCCGATTTATTTTATTTTAAAGCAGGGACGCTGGACAACCCGGAAAACATTACGAAGACAGCGATACTATCAGCAATCGCCAAACTTTTCGATCCCTTGGGATGGCTGGCACCAATGGTCATTGTGGCAAAAATACTCATGCAGAGTATTTGGTTGGAAGGCACCGCTTGGGACGAACCAGTATCTACCAGTACGCTGGAACGATGGAAAACCTTCACCGAATAATACCATGAAATCGATAAAATCCGGATACCTAGATGGGTCAACTTTTCACCAGGAACCGACATCGAGATCCATGGATTTTGTGACGCATCCGAGAAGGCTTATGCAGCAGCCATTTACATGCGCGTCAAAACGGATGATAATGTATGCACGAACCTGCTTCTAGCCAAAACCCGAGTAGCCCCAGTGAAAACTCTTTCTCTTCCACGTTTGGAACTTTGCGGAGCCGTGCTGTTAGCGGAAATCACCGAATCAATTTTCAGGAACCTCAAGTTGGGACCAGTGAAAGTGCACCTTTGGACGGATTCAACTATCGTCCTCGCATGGATAAGGAAACCGCCCTGTTCCTGGTCCACTTTCGTCGCACATCGGATCACCAAGATCATCGACATGGTCGGAAATAAGGACTGGTTGCACGTGAACTCAGAGTCTAACCCAGCAGATTTAGGTAGCAGAGGATTATCTGCGTCTGAATTGGTCAACAATTCGTTATGGTGGCAGGGACCTTCTTGGCTGCAAGAAGACACTTCCCAATGGCCAGCACAAGAAAGTGACTACATCACCTCCGTAGAGGAAAAGAGGGCGAAGACCTGCGCAACAATAACAGTAAATACTATCAATGTTCTTCAACGCTTTTCAGACCTACCCAGGGCTTTACGGGTGCTCTCATACGTAATGAGGTTCTACCGAAGAACTCACCCCAAAACAAAAAAATCATTTCAGGTCGAGTCACCTTTAATCTCTCCTGATGAGATCAAATCAGTAAGCCAACTCTTAATTAAAATCTATCAGAAACAACACTATAGTTCCGAATATAGTGATCTAAAGGCCGGAAAACCAATTGCAGGGAAAAGTGCAATACTCTCACTTAATCCCTATCTAGACCAACATGGCATCATTCGGGTAGGAGGGCGACTCGGGGCGTCAAAGGACTTAGCTTTTAATGAACGCCACCCAATCCTCCTCCCATACAACTGCAGGTTATCCCGTCTTACAGTCCTAATGTTTCATCAACAAAGTCTGCATGGGGAAAACCAACTCATGTTGCGTCTGATACGCACCCAATACTGGATACCTAACATCAAAACCATGATTAGGGCAACCATTCATAATTGCAAAGTTTGCACTATACACCGAAAGCGTGCTCAGACCCAACTTATGGGTATTCTCCCTCGCGAACGCACGACATTCAGCCGTGCATTCACGAATACTGGAGTCGACTTCGCCGGACCCTTTGACATCAAAAGTTACCGCGGCAGAAGGTGTCGTCTATCCAAAGGCTATGTTTGCCTGTTCGTGTGTTTCTCCACACGAGCAATTCATCTGGAGGCCACTACTGACCTCAGCACACCATCATTCCTAGCGGCATTTGCCCGTTTTATATCGAGGCGCGGATGCCCGAAAAATATGTACTCCGACAATGGTACGAACTTTGTCGGAGCGTCACGATCCTTACGATCAGAATTCAAGACTTTCCTCTCACAAGCGCGAGAGAACGCTGTCTCAAAATACAGCCACCAGACACTCACGTGGCATTTCATCCCTGCGGGCGCGCCCCACATGGGAGGGCTGTGGGAGGCGGGAGTTAAGAGCTTCAAAAGCCACTTCAAAAAAATTGCGTCTCCCCACAAATATACTATGGAGGAGTTCCAAACACTTTTGTGCAGGATTGAGGCGTGCCTCAACTCGCGCCCACTCAGTCCAGGGTCGAATGACCCAACGGATCTGGAACCACTAACCCCAGGACATTTCCTAACGGGCAGCCACCTACTGGCTCCGCCAGAACCAGATGCTAGTGAAAGCTCTGCCTCGATGATAAATCGGTGGCAGAAACTCAAAGCCCTCCATCATACTTTCTGCAAGCGATGGAAGGTGGAATATCTATCCGAACTTCAAAAACGAGTGAAGTGGAAGCATCCCAAAGAAAATATAAAAGTGGGAGATCTCGCTGTCCTCAAAGAGGACAACTTATCTCCCAACGAGTGGAGGCTAGGTAGAGTCGTCAGCGTACACCCCGGTGAAGATAACCGAGTTCGCGTAGTCGACCTCATAACAGAGAAGGGTCAAGTCAGACGACCTTTGGTCAAACTGATCCTTCTTCCAACGGAGGAGATGGACTGCGAGAAGGCCAACAGCTCCTCATAACAATCCCTCCGTTCCTCTCCCTCACCCCCCTTCCGAACTCCACCTTCCTATCGAGACCCAAAACGAACCCAAATTCACTCGTTCACCCCGAGCGAGGACACCAGAAATTATCCCATTCACTCGTTATCCCATAACGAGGACCACAGAACACCTACGCACTCGGCCAGAGGCGCGAGGCCAACAGAATTTACCAAAAGTCATCCCCTTACCCGGAGCGCGGAACACTCAACACTTCGCAAAAAAAAAACAAACGCTAATGATACGAAATAGCGAAAAATTACCGATAACTTATTAAACACAAGAACTACATAACTCAAGTTTAATCAAAGGATCGCAAAAAGGAGACAATTCGTTTGACACCTTCTTATTGTTATAAAATGGGGTATGCCATTTAATACACTTTTGGGCAGGAGCAAGTTAATGTGTAACTTCTCTCCGACGTGGAGCTGGCTTTCAATTTGCAGAGTAGTAACATATCTCTTTTAGCCAGTTAGAAAAACAAAACCTTCCATTCTAACCCATTTAGCTACTGATTTTTAATTTTCATAGTAACTAAAGTTTAACTGCTTAAGATTGGTGAATTTAACTGTAGTTAGAATCATCAACTGTGTTAAATGTTCCCGTAATCTAATTTAACTCGCCACTTTGAAAATGTCCTCTAGATACATATAAGTACATTGAGATTTAGATAGATTCCTGTTGAAAAGGGAAGCTCGAAGTTGCTTCAGCTCAGCTGTTTGGTCAGAACATTAACTGAAGCTTGAACTTTGAAACTATATTTAACTCATTTAGCCACAAGCGCAATGTAACCCTGCCTTTATGGAAACTTAAGCCATAAACAGTGCCGGTATGAAATTAAGTGTCACCATACTTGGTTTTGAAAATGTGTCGACCCGAAAACTGGCTCTCAATTTATTTCCAAATCTCATATATTTTTCATGTGTGAATCTAGTTATAATTATTCTATTTTTTGGTTTTGGGTGAACCTTTCGGTTATGAATTCGTGATAAAGCATTTCATCACTACTTAGCTACCAATACAGGCATTTAGTTTGTTAGGACTTCGTCTCTTTTCCTACAGTGAGTATCCGTATGGATGCATATTTATGTATTTTACATTCATAACTTCTATCGCCGATAGCGTCCAAGATATTATTAAAAGACTCGCCGATCGCTTATTACCATACCTGATCTATGATTCCTTCTATTTCATTGGTTAGAGATGAGCATATTAAAGCAAAACAAACAGCTTCAGCTTCACAGGGGTAAGAGTTGGCAAAGCAGGGCATCCATGCGATAACGCCGAAAATTTGGATAATCCACTAAACATGTTCAATTACGGACTAAATAAAAGAAGTAATAGATATGTATTTCCTTAAAAGAATACTACAAAATATATACCATGAGCTGCAATCATCCATTCGGCGCGCGTCTCAGCAAAATAGGACAATATTCCCCCGCGCACCCATTTCATCGTGTTTGGCATTGGACACCTGCTTGGACACATAATCCGTGATGATAGCGATTGGTTGTCCTTCAGCTGGCGAATGTTAATAACGAAATCCACCGATGCCATTGCGAGTAAAAAACTAATTGTATTGCTTTGTCCAACCAACGATTGGCGCTCTTTAAACATGTACCTGGTACATGTACCACCACCATGATTACGATCCCTCCATTTCACTTGACGCCGTGCCTCATAACGCGCACGTACATCCGCTGAATTTTCACAGAAATTTAATTGTTTATTACTACGACCGGCTTTGTTGTGTATCAGACTTGAAACCTTTATCTTCTGCATTTTGGTGCTATTCACCATCACCATTATCACTTTCATCATCATCTGAGCAACCTTCAATATTTGCTAATCCCGCGCTCAGCGGTTTTCGATCTAACTACATGGGATTCACGCTCCAGCAAAGTTTCATAACTATCATCATATTCATCATTACTACTTTCACCTTCGCTAACTAATTTGTAAGCTTGTTAGCGTTACTTTATTTGTGCTAAATATCGTTTATTAGCTAGCAATTGTGCTGCATCTTTTGGTGTATGTTGCATCCCTTCACCTTGTTTGATGATGCTTTTTGGATTATCATGCGTCATAATGACATATTGATCACCACCATAAAGGTTGTAATGTTTAACACCTGTTTCTGCATACGTTTGTTGTGCAGATCTGGTGGCACATAAATTTCATTTTGATGCGGCCACCGTGGTGTGATGGTAGCGTGCTCCGCCTATCACACCGTATGCCATGGGTTCAACTCCCGGGCAAAGCAACATCAAAATTTTAGAAATAAGATTTTTCAATTAGAAGAAAATTTTTCTAAGCGGGGTCGCCCCTCGGCAGTGTCTGGCAAGCGCTCCGATTGTATTTCTGCCATGAAAAGCTCTCAGTGAAAACTCATCTGCCTTGCAGATGCCGTTCGGAGTCGGCATAAAACATGTAGGTCCCGTCCGGCCAATTTGTAGGGAAAAAATCAAGAGGAGCACGACGCAAATTGGAAGAGAAGCTCGGCCTTAGATCTCTTCGGAGGTTATCGCGCCTTACATTTATTTTTTATTTTAACTAAATCAGGTGATAGATTTCCGTCAAGTATTGCAGCAATTGCTCCCTCGCTATTGTCATAACGTGGTAATACACGACGCACAACCCCCACACCCAAATGTGGCAGCACACCCAATACTGCCGTTCCTTCTAACGATAGGGTGTCTGGAATCTATCACGAGCTCCTCATCCTTTGACTTTGAGCAACGAGGGGTTCATCAGACATTCTTCAAAATTAATCCCTTAACCTTCACTTCGCTAAATAATTATACTGTTAAAAAAAAAAAAAAAATTACCCTAGTGCCAGTACTCAAAACCAATATTAGGAGGTCATGAGCACTCGATCCACGTTGGACTTTATCTCGTATGCTCGAAAGGATACATTTGCCGTGAAGTAGTAGAGTGACTCATCTATTATACCGTTTTGAGTATTGGCACTGGGAGCAGGGCCCGAGGATTCAGTATGTAGTGGTAATATGACCTTTTTCCTACTTTCCTACTTTCCGACTAATTGAGCATAGCTGAATTGAGTAGCTGATTATTTTGCGAAAAAATATTTTGCTGATGCGCCAATGAGTTACTGTTACGCGCGCCCACATAATTAACAACAGTTTTACCACCTACGTTTACATTGCTATGAGCATGCGAGCGTAACTAGTCAGCATTGGATACAGATAGGTTTGCTGCCAACTGTTTCATCATTAGTGTTTAATGTTGATGTGGCCAGTGGCGTAGATTTAATTGATGCAGCAGATTTTAGCTTAATCACAGGTTGTAACAGCCAGTGCTACTACACGTTCCAGGAATAATTTAATGTCGGCTAACAAGGCGTTGAAGATATATTCAAAGGAATTTTTGGTGCATGTTCGGATGCGCCGCTGCTGGCATTACCATTCAGGTTTATGCTGCTGCTGTTAGTATTTGTACCCGACTGAATGCCTTGTGTTTTTTTTTTGTACGCTACCCAAAGGGACAACTGCCTGATAGTGAGATTGTTGTTGTGGATTAACAGGTACAGCGATGGGTTTTGTAAGCGTTTGTAACTGCTGTTTTGAATTTGGTGAGGTAGCTTGCACCCAACTAAATAAACCATTTTTGCGATCCTGCGCTCGTTCCGAAGTTGATTCGAGTTCCTCCTTTGCGTCCGCGCTCAATGAGACCCTAAAATTTCCCTCATGAAAGAAGCTTGTGTTCAACAGTCGATCTAAATAACTACACCCTTTGTATAATTTCAGTAAAGTACGCATCACCTTAGCATTTTGTAAATTTGGACTTATATTAAAGGTTTCCTCTGAACGGGCAAAAGCAATACGTGTACGCTCAATATCTGCTATTATGTGAGATTCGTCGAATGCAATCTTTGGCGTACAAAGATAGCTTAAAATTGTTACCTATAAGCTTAATTTTACTTTAATTGCGACAAAACGCATACGTGACATAAATCCCGATGTTTTGTGTCCATCTAATATGGTAATGACGCACCCATTCGCAGAACGGTGTCGAGCATTTTACGTGGGAAGTCCTTGTGGGGATATAGTGTGTACACCCGCAGTATAAACCTGAAAAGGAAAGAAAAAAATTCATTACTAAGGGCTACAAAAGACATCGTAAAAGTGTGACAACTGCCGGCACGGCCGACGCCGCAGTTGGAGCACCCCTTTTGCGATGCCGGTAATCTGAAAAATACAAAAAGGGAACGACACATCAAACCCATCCACTGTCCTGGATCTCCATCACCAGCCACCTGAAAATAAAAGAATTTAATTTTTAATATGAAATAAAATAAGAGATCCAATTACCAAGTCTTAAAATTAACTTACCATTTTCTTCCACAATTGTTCATGCGTTATGCTTCAAGCGCCGTAGTCAAAGAATTGAAAGAACGAAAAAAATCATTCGATTTTTTTTACCGTTTCTTTCAATTCATCGGAATTTTACATTCTATACACGGGTGTGTATGAATAATCATTTGTTTTGTCTTTTGCCGTTGGCATATTTGTAACCAACGTATGTACATATGTATGTATGTATGCCTACTTGGTTCGGCATATCCTATTAGTGCTGCATCAAATGACGCACACTGATACCGAAATCCGCAAAAGGAACAAAATCGGGATCGGCTTTTTTGACCCGGGCAGTCCCAAAACATACTTACGCACAAAAAATAAAGGCAAACACCTCTTTAGAAAATTAATTGCTCTCATTTACAAACAAAAAAAAAACAACAAAAAAAAATTTTTTTTTTGATTTTTTTTGCCGTCGGTACTGCCTGTTTTTTGGCGGGGGGCAGGACTTGTTGTTTTTCGACAACAAACATCACAAACAGTCATTATAAGGGCTAGGTACAAAAACAACCCGAGTCCCGAAATAAAAGAATCCCGAAACGAAAAAATCCCGAAAAGGGAAAAGTCAACTGTTTCTACCGGCCTAGTGTACTACTGCCCCACCCAACCAACCTCACGGCCACTCGTCCTGGCACATCCATAAAATGTCACAGTCGACCTGAGAGCGACACGACACGTTATACGCTGGAACGGAGACCTCGGCCTCTTCGTCCAGCCCAGAAAAACCCAAAAACCCTCGAGTCTGGAACGGAGACCTCTGCCTCTTCGTCCAACCAACACAAAAAAACCGCAAATCTGGAATGGAGACCTCGGCCTCTCCATCCGAAACGACAAAAACCAAAGAATAACAAAAAATGGTGCCACTCTGGAACGGAGACCTCGGCCTCTTCGTCCAGCCTTACTGGCCATCGACTATAGATATATTACGTTCTGAATTTCTATATTTAAGAATTATGTATAATTCAATGGCAAGAAACATTCACTTCACTGTTCATAACCGCTAATTCTTTCATCTTAGCTCAGGTGGCATGCTAAGCAAGTCGGAAAGGATTCCCGGCCATTTTGCGTCGCAGACGAACTCTTCATTTAGATTAAGTTTAGTGTGTAAGTCTTATATTAATTTTTTCTCGTTTCAGCGGAGGTCATTGGCGAAAAACGATGTTGCGTATCGCAAGGGGGGCCGGCATGTTTAGGCAGGATGCCTAACTTTTCCGCATCTGATTGCGACCCCCCCAATGCAACTCTGCAAATCGATACTCGATACTCGAATTAATTTGTAACCACCCACACCATCACCGCCACATGCATGTGCATGCAAGTACATGTACGTGTATGTGTGCTTTTTGTCAGCACTCATGCATATGCATGTCGTGGTTGATGTGTGGGTGCCTTTCCCCTCCAAAACGGAGGATTTTGCGGGTCAACGGTTGTGGCTTGCTATACAACCGGCCTCTTTGATTTCAACAGCCAACCAGCACGCATCTGCCGCCAACGATCTCTGCCGTTCGGATCACAATAAATTCAGGTAATATTGTAACCAACTAATTCATATAGTTATACAATAAACCACATATATTATAACGAGAAATCTCGTCTATTTGCTTATTTTCTATTCCATATACCTATTCCCAATGAGATCGACCCCGGTGCGCCCACCTACCTCCAGGAGCACACGCTCCCCGGCCGAACAAAGTTATAGACAAGATGTATAACAAAAAGTATTTTGAATATAAATATTTGTGATGAACTTAACTGAAATAATTCTAAGTTTTTTCCTACGTTACTAATCTAAGCTTTTTATGCTGTAATTAAAATAATATTCAACAATATCGTAAAGTTTGCAATTAAATTGCAACGAATTTGTCAATAATTTTTAACCCAAATTTATAAAATAGATGTATAACAAAAAATATTTTGAACTGACAGTACCAATACCATCAACTAAATGGTCCTTATAAATATTGTGATCACATAATTTAAAACAAAATATTACTATGTGTACCTACATTTATTATTGCAAAGTCACGCAAAAAAGAAAATTGCATAAAGTACCAATAGTAATGTAAAATTATTTCACTGAATGTATATATCGCATTCTAAACTAAAAAATGTCAAAACTGAAAAAATTTTAAATCGGTATTTAAATGTAAATCAATCCATGAAAGCATCGTGAAATAACTAATGTTTTTTGGTAGTTATCGCCCTGCAAAAATCGTGTGACAAAAACGCACACAGCCACATGAATTTTTGACGATTTGGAATGAAAAATTGTGCAAATGAAATAGCATGCTGACAAATTTTGCTTTCCCACAGTGTATCATGCTCTCTCGCACCTGTTATTTTTATAGGGATAGCAAAATACGTAATTTTTGCGTGCAAAAAAATCCGCCATTTCTAATTCAGCAGAGACAGCAAAACATTTGGTGGTGGAAAATTTTTTCAATTTTGAGAGTTTTCAGTGGAATATCTCCGGAAAGATTTAAAATTAAGAAGGAGTTCTCCAGATCACAAATATATATATTTAAAGTGCGCAAACTTATAATTTAAAAGTTATTTGGTGTTAAAGTTTGCAAATTTCTATACAAATTTTATATGTGTATACGTATATATATGTGGCAGCACAGCTTTGTAATGTGATCAATAAAATATATATATATATATATATATGTGCATGTTGCTACAAAAGCGCGATTGATTTAATAAAAACATTTGTAATAAGTAAAAACAATGCAAAAATGAAATGTGAAATATACAAAAATGCAATATAAGTTTATCGTTGCCAATTTATATAGATATGTATGTGGATTAAGGTTTTGAAAGATGTGTAAATTGTAATTTAAAGTGATATAGAAATTTGCTAAATTTGCAAACTTTAACAACAAATAACTTTTAAATTATAAGTTTGCGCACTTTAAAATATATATATTTGTGATCGGGAGAACTCCCTCTTTCATTTGATACCAAGTTTTACCCCGAACTCGGGGGGCGCTATTCTAAAATTTTCCCAAAGTCTTTAATATACAATGATTTTTGCTGTTTATTTCGACAAACACTTTTGATTTGATTTTTTTGCTCATCGAAAGAATTCACAATTATATAGCACCATGCCGCGAATTATGATAAAAGGTGGTGTGTGGAGAAACACTGAGGTAAGCATTTGACGCGACTGGTTACTCTTGGCTGTTTATTAACTAAATTGATAACTTTCAGGATGAAATCCTAAAAGCAGCTGTAATGAAATATGGCCAAAACCAGTGGTCACGTATTGCATCACTGCTGCACCGCAAATCTGCCAAGCAATGTAAGGCACGCTGGTACGAATGGCTTGATCCTAGCATAAAGAAGACAGAATGGTCACGGGAGGAGGATGAAAAGTTTTTGCATTTTGCCAAATTAATGCCAACACAATGGCGTACCATTGCGCCGATTATTTCAGAGGGTTAACTGGCACCAATTGTTCACACCAAATTGTTAGGTACAGGATTCGCCACGGGTAGGTGAGGTTGGCAATCACAACCCCTTGAATCATTTTGGTCGGCAGGTATGCCGCGGATATATTCTTGGCACTTGTTATTGATGGCTTTTATGATGCCACCAACACAACCTGGACAGACGCCAATGCTCATTCAACCACCCAAGCCGGGTCAACACCCAATACCCGACACGTCCGGACGTCCTGGTTATAATGTATGCTAATACAACTAATAATTTACAAATTTGCTGATGATTATTTTTGTGTTATTTTCTTTAGCAACCACCTGCACCTGTTACTGGTAAATATCAACAGCCGCAACAGTATGATCAAGCCCAACGCCGTTTAGATCCCGATCAGATGCCAAATCCGATAAGCGTTATCATTGAAAATCAAAATAGCGCTGGTGGTGCTTTTATTACTAATGAACAGGGTTTATTTCCACCATTGGTGACCACAAAATATGTGGTAGAAGATCAGGGTAACTCCTCGCCACGTTACGTTAGGTATCGATAATCGAAATTAATGTTTTGTTTGGCAATTACATTGATCTTGCTTCTTTGCAGGTCGTCTTTGTATTGCATACCTGCAACAGCTGATTTATTAAAAACAACAGCTTTGTCCATTAAACTTACCGTCTCACCAATGGCACGCACGGTTGAGGGTGAATATGAGCCACCCATTGTAAATTTTGGTGAATCGGGTGCAATTAGATGTAATCGTTGCAAGGCTCAATAGCAACTTGTAGATGCTAATCGTTGTTTCCAATGTCTAATGTG
This sequence comes from Eurosta solidaginis, assembly GCF_040869045.1. Lineage (NCBI taxonomy): Eukaryota > Metazoa > Arthropoda > Insecta > Diptera > Tephritidae > Eurosta > Eurosta solidaginis. Next base: position 117,758,454 of record NC_090323.1, on the reverse strand, counting down.
TAAAGTAACAAGAGATGGTAAAAAAAATCTTTCACTTTTACTTGTGTTCATTGATCCATATTTTTTCTCAACAGTGCCAACTGCGTATTTCCAACATACCGGACAGCGTGTCGATAAATATGAACGTCCTGAACTTGTATTGGGTACATGAGTATTTGTGTAAAAAATGCTTGGGTACCGATAGCTCTCATGGTAAACCTCAACTCATATCCAACATCAATGCCTCGCATTCAATTGTGGCATTGTACGCACTACATTGGGTTCACGTAGTATGGACAAGCATATTGTTGATTCCAGTGGTAAGCCCACAATTTCAAATGATGGGGCAACCATTATGAAACTATTGTTGTGAATCCAGCCGTAAAACTCTAGTACACATCGCCAAATTTCAAAATGCTGAGGTAAGTTTTTTGTTATATTAGAATGTGTAGAATAAAAATGTTTCTCTTATCAGGTCGGCGATGGCACCACCTCAGTAGTATTTTAAGCATGTGAAATCTTAAAACAAGTTAAGCCAGATGTTGAGGAAGGCGTACATGCACGTATCATCATTAAAGCTATACGTAAAGCATTACAATTATTCATGCTAAAATATGACATGCCTGTACATGTCGAAGCGCCAATCAAAGAAGCAACAAAGTGCTTTATTGGAAAAATTATATGCCACAGCAATGTCCTCCAATGTCCAAGAGTATCAGAAAATTGTTGATGCTGAATGGCGTATTATGTATAATAAACTAGCTAAGTAAGGCGCCAATGTTGTGTTTTCTAAATTACCAATTGGTGATGTTGCTACACAGTATTTTGCAGATCGTGATATGTTCTATGCTGTTTATGTATCAGAAGAAGATTGGAAACGTAGAATGAAAGCTTGTGATGGTGCTGTTATGACTACAGCTAATGATATTAATTCAAGTGTTTTGGGTCAATGTGATTACTTTGAAGAACGTCAGGTTGGTGGTGAACGTTTCAACATTTTCCAAAGTTTGACATTAATTTCATTTTTATAGTTTATAATTATTTAAAGGTTGCGTTAATGCTAGAACAAGTACATTGATTTTACGTGGCAGTATTGAACAATTTTTGGAAGAAACTGAGCTTCGTTACATGATGCTATAATGCTTGTGCGGCGTACAATTAAACATGATTCTGTTGTTGCTGGTAAGTCAAAATACAAATTACGAAACGAACTTTCGATGCGGATCAGAGACGAATCGCTAGTGTATTTGCACTATGTTAAACAATGGCAACTTATCACTTAGCAATTACTTTTGCCTTCCTGTTAGTCAGAAAGGTAAAGACCGAACGAAAATGATAGAGAATACCATTGCTAGACGAAATCGTTTGGAGGCGAATCGTTCGTCTGAGCTATCGTTCGCAATACAGAATGAAGCCTTTAAATTGTTAAGTAATATAATGAAAAGATTGTGTCCAAGGTTGTGCCTGAAGGTTTAATGTGGCCAAATAAATCGTTCCCGAGATGGTCGGGCTGGTTACCGGAGCGTACACATCGATAACACTCCCCAAAGCCTTCGGGGAGCAACCTTATCACTACAAAAACAACAACAACATTGTGTCCAAATCCCGAAAAAAAACTATAAAATTTGTGTCAGTGAAATGATAATTATTGCTTTTGGTTGTTAGTTTTGAGGCATCGTCATCGAGTTCCTTCTGATCGTATATGCCGGTTCTTTTGCATTCTTTTACATGCATAAAGTGCCGTTGAAGCCTTGCTCACCCTCTCCTCCACGTTGAGCTTCCATGGATCATGTCTAGGATCATTCCTAGATATTTTGTGCAAGGTTTCTCCCGTAGGGTCGCCCCTCCTAACTTAGGCCTGGTCCAATTAGGGACCTTGGACCTCTTTGTAAAAAACACCATATGCAACGTCATCTACGTAAACCGTAAGTTTTTCTGGTCCCTCGTAGAATCCCCTAAGCAGTTGGTTAATGACCAGCGTCCACTCCCTGCGGAGTGCCCCTGTCCACTCATTTCGTGGCCGCGTACAATCCCCATTGCGATGTAATCTTACTGCAGTTTAACATGCAGTCGATCCATCTGGGTAAGGCTGGATGTACTTTAACGTAATTAAGACCATCAATAATCGCCCATTTAGAAAGCCCCGGCAATGCTTAAGAAGACTTCTAGAGCATATTCCTTACATTCCAGGGCTTTTTCTATGCTTATTACCACCCTATGCAATGCGGTGTCTACTGACTTGCCTTTGGTGTACGCCTGTTGTGTTGGGGAGAGCAGCTTTTCATCCACGTTGGATTTTTTGTACACATCTATCAGCCTCTCAAAGGTTTTGAGCAGAAATGATGTTAAGCTATTGGGTCTATAATCTTTGGGATACACGTGACCGATCTTCCCCGCCTTTGGTAGGAAAGCTACACGAGCAGTTCTCCAAGAGTGCGGTACATGATTCAGTTTATGCACCCATCGAATATTATTTTAAGCCATCCCACGGCCCCCTACTTGAAACTTGTAGCATGGCCGGACATGTACCATCTGAGCCCGGCGATTTCATCACCACTACGAGGTCCTCAGTAATGTAATTAGGCAGCATATATGAATGCAGCTGTTTCCTTACCATTACTACAGCTCGCACCCGTCCTTCCGTTTGCGCATAGTAAACGCCAAATCCGCGCGCGCTAAGTCCAGAAACCTTTCCTCCCGATGGAAACCACGGCTCCTGGATCAGCGCGTTAGGAGGAGGAGTTCGCTCGACGCCACTTTACTGTGTTGGAGGTTTATCTGTAGGACTCGCAGCACCAATGGGCTGCTTGTCCCCCTCCAGCACCTTCATCGTGACGTCGTCGTCCTCCCCTAGCCCTTTTGGTTTAGAGTGTTCGAAACCCCCTTCAGCCTCTTGTACCTGTTGTGCCGGGTGTTCCTCTGTGCGACTCACAGCACCATCTGGCTGTTGGTCCCCTTCTAACACATTCGGGGTGACGTGGGCTACCTCCACCTGTCTTTTTTCCCTTAGGCTTTTGAGGTCCTTTTCGACTTCGCCCACGTCCAGCGTGTTAGGACTTTAATACCCGCGACTTCTTTTCCTGAGTCGCATATACATTTTGCCTGTACCTAAGGACATTTTTCCAAGCTGCGCGTACAATATATCCTCCGCTTGCTTGTTTATTTGGAAGATGTATAACTGACCTTCCTCCGTAGGCCGAGATACAGTAAGTACCTTCCAATCCTGTGTCGGTATGTTCGGATTCTGATTCTGCAAAAGTCGCAGTGTATCCTCCGACTTCATCACGCATGGTATCATACCTTAACTTTTGGTACCTTGGCGATTTGCGCTTTATCCACCATCTCAAAACGAGCGTTCGTGCCCTGCCTTTGGAGGTTTGGAACCACTTCCTCCAGCCACCGCGATGTTGTCGCACGCTATCATCTTCATACCATTATACCATCCCCCGAATCAAATGTTGGAAGGAGCTTACTTAGTTATTCCCGCATCATCTTAAGCATTAAGCTAATAAGCTCCTCTTCTACAGATCTCCACCTTTCACTAGTCATCTGTTCGAAAGGACTGCTACGATCAACCAGCGCCACCGTCAGTGACTGCTTTGCCACATCACTCATCTTCTCGGGAAAAGCCGGTGTCTTAGTGTTATTTCCCTTTGGCACCTCCGAGAAAGTCGGAGTCTTAGCTCCCTTTAGCACTTCCGAGAAAGTCGTAGTCTTAGCGGTATCTTCCTTTGGATTATCTCCTACTTCCATAGTTGGAACTTCCCTCTGACTCGCAGCCTTCGAGGTAGTTGCTACCTCGCTATTGGGGCCCATCTGTCTTACAGCTTTGGGCCTACTTGTATTTTCTATGGGACTGCCCTGCGTCGCGGCTCTGGGACTGAGCCCTTTCTGCCTCTTGAAAGCAGGCTTGTCGCCTTCCGCCGAACATTGCCTTTTTATTCTGCCATTCGACGCATCTTCCTCCTCATACCGGTTGCAGAACCGAGGGTTTCTCGCAGCAAACCTTTTGAACTGCCTTCGACCTACTTCTACCGCCTCATGAGCCCATGCCAAGCGCTCGATCTCCTCTTCTGTTGGGTCCGCCACTGCTCCCAAGCGTTGTACAATTCTTAGTACTGCACGGTACTTCGAGAGAGCTCTTTGCTCCGTACCCTTCTCCACTCTTCTACTCCTTTTTCATTTGTGTGCTTCTCCAACACGGAGTTCATTGAATCAGCACTACTCTCGCTTCCTGAGTCCGACGCATCGCTTAATGCGTATTTGTCGTCCTTGGCTTGCGGCTCAGTCCTCTTCTTATCATCGTCCTTATGAAAATTAAGTAATGAGTTGTTCATCTTGGTCGTACGACCACCAGCCCGACAATGCGGGCTCAGCGGTCCAGTATTATATACAGGGAAAGAACCGTCAGCCACAGCAGCGCCCCTTACTGTGGTTAGGCCATCAATACTTCCCGAGGTGGTCCGGTATCGAGAAGGCTCCGTTCGAATACAGCCGAATTTATCCCCTGGCTACAAATCGTCCAATAGGCACGGTCCGCATAACACCCTGGATTAGGGGGTTGGCAGTTCTTGGTCACCGACATCCCGCCGCCCTCCTATGAGGCGAAACGGCGTAGATGCCAGTCCTAAACAGCTCCTTCTCATAGTCGGGCGCTATGGAGATCGGCTAAGATCTCACACCAACGACGATTTTCGTTACAATTGCTAGTGCACGCTCTCCAAGATGTAGATCCTGATCGAAAATCACACCCAAAATTTTAGGGTGTAAGACAGTCGGTAGGGTAATGCCATATGGTCGACATTTGGCGCGGTCATGTTTTAAATAAGGTCACCGATGATTTGGTTGGTGACAATATCAGGTTTCGCGAGGCGAAAAAACTGGAGAGATTGGGGAGATAGCTGTTTATTTTATTACAAAGCTCATCGATCTACGAAACAATAGCATAGGCGTAGAAGCAATAGTGACTCCTGGTGGTAAAGGTAGCTATTGATATGTAGAAGTTAAGCAGAAGTTTGAATATGAGTTTTTTAAGTTAAAACAAAAAAAGCGTTGAGGATTTTTAATATCTTACCAGGTACCTTCGTACATGTTTCTAAGAATGAATAATAAAACCTATTCAAACTCAATTTTCACCAGGACAAAGCCGCTGAGACTTCGCTATACTTTAACATACAATACGTTACCCCATTTTAGCACAACTATCATTTTTTGATTTTATTAAATTTTATAAAATGTTTCTTCCTTTATAGTTCTATTTCGGTATTGGATGGTAAATATGGCTTTCGCATTTTCTCCATCAATAACTGTGAAAAGGTGGAAGAAATCTATGCTTGTAAATCTCACATATTATCTTGGTCGAGCGTTTCTTCAATAGCTGATGGTGACAGCATAGAAACCCAACTGTTTACAAAGGTTACACTTCAAAAAGAATCAAAATATCTGCCATTGCGTCTACGGCTCAAATACCCACAGTATATGAATGAATCGATTGCACCTATTTGTCTGCCTAACGGATAGTATACATATTCATCAAATCGAAAATATTGCACCAAACGAACTAGGTCTGAATACTGAAACAGTACACATATTCAAAATCGATGAGGAGGCTGTGATGATGGTATAGGGTGAGTTGTTGAATAACATACGAAAACCACTTTAACCCATCTATATATTTGCATTACAGCTAAAGCTTTACAAACAGCAAAAATTGCTGGCGCCAAGCAATTGGAAAAGGCAGTGAAGCATTCATCACACTGTACGGATGGTGTAAAGTTAGAAACTGCTGTTGTAACAGCTGCCACCGACACAACGGTCATCTCTACTTCGCCGAGTAGCGGCTCGTCCGACTATCTATCGAAGACAGTATAATCATATCTTTTGCCAACACAGGTTAGCGATGTGCTTGCACAGGAAATGATTTCAATTGGAAAACAAAAACCAAATAAGAGAGTTTATTTGTTATTAAAGTATTTACTTTTCTGTATATCAACAGTATTAATTTAAGTTGCAATATCACGTACATATATAATAAGGGATGTGATACGATTGCTGTCGGAATTAGATTTGAAACCAATCAATACTCCTGCTAAGGGTTGCAGAATTATTGCTTGAATAATTAGATTTAGAACAATAATAAGTCTGACTTAATTACAAGTCGTACATTTTTAAGTTCATCAATTACGACAGCAATCGGATTCCACGACACCTTTGAATATTCTTGATCTGAAAAAAGAGTAAACCTCATCTGAATTTTTACTAAGCTTTAAGTTGTAGATTATTCAAATAATTGGAGTTTTTCTAAAGCTTAAAATTATTTTCTGCTCGCTTAGAAAATATTTCAATTGGAAAACAAAAACCAATTAAGAGAGTTTATGTTATTATTAAAGTACTTACTTTTCTTTATATCAATTGTATTAATTTAAATTGCAATATCACGTACATATATAATAAGTAAGTGTCGTGATATGATTGCTATTGGAATTAGATTTGAAACCAATCAATACTCCTGCTAAGGGTTGCAGAATTATTGCTTGAATGATTAGATTTAGAACAATAATAAGTCTGACTCAATTACAATTCGTACATTTTTAAGTTCATCAATTACGACAGCAATCGGATTCTACGACACCTTTGAATATTCTTGATCTGAAAAAAGAGTAAACCTAATCTGAATTTCTACTAAGCTTTAAGTTGTAGATTATTTAAATAATTGGTGTTTTTTCTGAAGCTTAAAATTATTTTCTGTTCGCTTGGAAAAGGTTTCAATTGGAAAATAAAAACCAATAAGGCGAGTTTATTTATTATTAAAATTCTTACATTTCTTTTTTATCAACTGTATTAATTTAAGTTACAATTTCATGTACATATATAATAAGGTATGTCGTGATACGATTGCTGTTGGAATTAAGATTTGAAACCAATCAATACTCCTGCTAGGGTTTCAGAATTATTGCTTGAATGATTAGATTTAGAACAATAATAAGTCTGACTCAATTACTAGTCTACATTTTTTAATTCATATTTTACTTTATTACTTTCAAATTCAATTACGACAGCAATCCGATTCCACGACACCTTTGAATATTATTCTTGATTTGAAAACAAGAGTAAATCTAATCTGAATTTCTACTTAGCTTTAAGTTGTAGACTTAAATTTATTCAAATAATCAAATTTTGTATTCGAAACCATGTAAACAACTCAAATTATACATGAGTATAACACACTTCTGAATTGTCCAAATGTAAAGTTAGCTGCAGCAGCAATATAGCTCAAAGCAATTAATATATTTTTATGTTATTATTAAAGTACTTACTTCCTTTTTATATTAAATGTATTAATTTAAGTTGCAATTTCATGAATATATGAGGCTCCAAGATGCAAAACCAGATGAATCCATGATATGTAAAACTTAGAAAAGCACAAAAAAAGCTGAAATTTTGTAAATTTTAGTTGTAAATTTAAATATTATTTTAAAATTTTTAAATATTTGGTTTTGCATCTAGGCGCCTCATATATTCTTTTTTTGGCAAAAATTTACTAAATCTAATGATATGTTTTAAATAAATGTTTATATTATATGTTATGTTTGGTTATTATAATTAAAAATAAATATTGAAAATTAAATTTTTTTGGTTCATATTTTATTCTCGTGGCTGCTACAGGTAAAGTAAATCGGCAGGTAAAATTCAAGTTATATGGCGGTTATATAAACGGTAAAACCGCAGTAAAATTGATTGTCAAATGCCTCGAAAATGTAGCGGAAAAACCCGAAAATTTGACCGCGTTTTGACGCGCATTGTGAGCAGAGCAGTGCTATGCTCACATCCTATAAGTGAGAGCGGAATGCACGATCACATTAATAGGAACGAAACGGAAAATTTGGTCATAAAAGTTCATCACGCCCATGCAAACGTGACTATGAATATAACCGCTGCAGAAAGTCACAATGACCGTAAAATGACTAGTCAAATGACGTGGATCGTTTTTGCAGGGCGTTATCATTTAAGCTGGAGACATTGGTGCTTTATCGGTAACCGTATCGGTAACCTTATAACAGTTGATTCGACCAACCTTATGAGAATCAATGCAATCGATTATTGGTGCCGCTAAGGTCGTAACCGTATCGTAGCCAACCAATTGGGTTTTGTTTTACCGTCGTAACGATAAACAGCTGATTACGTTAGGGATACGGACACAGCGATACGACATACGGCACCAATGACTCCAGCTTTAGACTGGTTTTGTTAAGGATTTTAGGGGGACTCATGTAATCGTATAAATGCCTTATAAAGTGTGTAAACGTTTAAATTTATCTAGTGCGTAAACGAGCTCTCAAATTTTGTATGAAAAATCATTTACACAATTTGTATAAATTTACGCGTACATTTCATTGTGTAAACGGGGTAAACTCAAAGGAATGCAACCTTACAGACATTACAGCAGGCATTTTCATCAGAAATCTCCAACATCAGCAAGTAAATGCATTTTAGTTTTGATTTTTCACTTAATCTTGGCATTTTTTAATTTGTATAACAATCAAAAAAATTTTTTTCGGCAATAATACAGCTGATAAACAATCAAGTTTATCAAGAGTATTACTAGGTGCGTTCATATAACAGCGTGTGTAAATGGATATAATTTTACACCTTATAAGTTTATATGCTTTCATGAGTCCCCCTTTGTTATTTTTGTGGTATAAATCAACATTCAACACAAAGCTACTCTGATTATGAGTTGCAACACTTTTTGGTTTAGGTTGCGATATGTAAAATTACATATTTTTGTACACAGTTCTAAAATGTAAAGGAAAAAAATTATATTTGTCTATTAATTAAATTATTAAAAAGATATTCTTATATTAATGATATAGAGAAGCGCCAACACGAATGCAAGTGGTTTCAAACCACTGGTAGGCAATTCGTCACTTTAACTGTCAGAAAAAATGTTAAATTGTTCATTTTATGTAAAAAAATTTTGAAAGTTGCAATTGAAGTTCTGAAAGCTCGGGAATTTCAATTGAATTCAAAAAAATTATAATTGAAGTTCAGAATTTTCAATAGAAGTTCTGTAAATTATAATTGAAGCTAAGGAATTTCAACTGCAGTTCAGAGAATTTCAACTGAAATGCAGAAAATTACAATTTAAGTTCAATTATAATTTTCTGAACTACAAACAGAAATTCTGAACTTCAATTTTAATTTTCTGAACTACAAATAGAAATTCTGAGCTTGAATTTAAATTTCCTGAACTTGAATTGAAATTTTTGAACTTCAATTGTAACTTTCGAACTTCAATTGCAGCTTTCTGAACTAAAATAAAAAAGGTATAATATCAAAATTGGCGAATTACAAGTCAACTTACTCAAATTGTGATTTGATGGTTTACTGCAACCAATATTTCTGTTAGTTCTTCTCTTTTGTTTTCTATATCATTAATTAATTTATTTAAGTTTCCCTTAACTTTGTATGCATACAATCGCATACAATAAAATTTGTATTAATGGCTCACCAACAATACTGAAAAACTATTCCTTCCTTATGACTTATAGTTAACAATTTACAACTATTATAAATAATCTAATATATTATAAAAATGTTGGCTAAAAGAAATGTTAATGGATTTGTATTAAAGAAATGTTTTATTTATATAGCAATTTAAGATATAATCCAGGTAAAAAACGGTCGTAATACTAGTCAAAAGGCGGTCATATTAGGGGTACTCATGTAACCGTATAAATGCCTTATAAAGTGTGTAAACGTATAAATTTATCTAGTGTGTAAGCGCGCTGTCAAATTTTGTATGAAAAATCATTTACACAATTTGTATAAATTTACGCGGACATTTCATTGTGTAAACGCGGTAACCTCAAAGGAATGCAACCTTGCAGAGATTACAGCAGGCCTTTGCATCAGAAATATTCAACATCAGCAAGTAAAGGCGTTTTAGTTTTGATTTTTCGCTTAATCTCGGCATTTTTTAATTTGTATAACAATCAAAAAAAATTTTGTTTGGCAATAATACAGCTGATAAACAATCAAGTTTATCAAGAGTATTACTAGGTGCGTTCATATAACCGCGTGTGTAAATTGATATAATTTTACACCTTATAAGTTTATATGCTTTCATGAGTCCCCCTATTAACGTAAAATACTGTAAAAATACTCGTAAAGTTACAGGTTGACAGCCATTTGACAGTTAACGTGAATGTAAGAACAGTACAGCACTATAGTTTGTTTACATTTCGATAACCTAATACCGTATATGTGTGAACAGTATGGAAAATCACAGAAATATGTACGATGGAATGGAATGGTCACAAAAGGTAACGCCGCCCTGTACAAATGCTACTTAACGATTTACGTGTTCCATCGACACAGATTTTAGTCATTTTACTAACCAATTTACGGGTACAGTTTTTGCTGGGCATTTAGCGTCAGCAGCCCTGCGCGACCCGGGACAGCGCGTCAAAATTGATAAACTAGGCAAAAAAGCCACTTCTGGAAGTGTCGCGTAGTGCTGACGGCGCTAGATATGATTTACTTGGCTGCATTAACCCGGGCAGCAAAATATAAAAAATGCAAAAAGCAAATAAACGAGGAACCGCTTTTTATTCTAATAAGTAATTATCCCGAGCTATATGATTTGAAAAATGAGCGTCACATGAATATTATGAGAGAAAAATTATATTTGGATCGAAATATCGAAATATATTAGAGCATAATTTGTTGCAAAAGGTATTAAAATATAATAAATTGAGCAAGGAGCTATTGAGGACCCCAAAGGCTCAATCGTGGGCTTTCTGATATTCTTGTTATGGCTGCTGCATAGCCCATCGATTTAATACAATCGCCACTTGAGTGCGAAAAGGAGGATGAAATTGAAAGAATTCTAGTTAAGAGGGATTTACATAAGATGTGCATATATTAAAGTAAAACAATGTACACAGGATATACATATATAAATACAAAAAAAATTAAAATTTAATATCCTATTTACACATGGGTATCCGCCGGACGGTAGCGCTGGCCCGGCATATTTCGGGACATCAGTCGGTACGTACGACAGTATGAGTCTTGCCAAAAGTACAAGAACGCACAGCAAAAGCCGGCTGGGAATATGCTCACACAGGTGGCCCAAGAACCATTCGCCACGGTATGCGTCGATTTCATCGGATCACTCCCACGATCCACACACGGGAACACGATACTATTAGTATTTTTCGACCGCTTCAGCAAATGGGTGGAACTGATCCCCATGAGGCGTGCTACAGTAGGGGGCCTTCGCCGCGCGTTCAGGGAACGCATTCTCGCAAGATTTGGTGCCTCCAAGGTACTGATATCGGACAACGGCATCCAGTTCACCAGCACAATGTGGCAGCGTTACCTCAAGGAAATGGGGATACGACAACAATTCACGGCACCCTACACCCAGCAAGAAAACCCAACGGAACGGACGAACAGAACAGTTAAGAGAATCAAAGCACAGCTCACCAGATCACATCACAACAGATGGGACGACCTTCTCCCAGAGATCGAGCTAACTATAAACACCAGTGTGACCGCGTCCACAGGATGCAGTCCAGCCTTCCTCGTACAAGGCGAGAACGGCGACTACCAGGGCCATTGTTTGACGAGGTGAACCTTGGGACGTTCACAGCTACCACCACTGCAGAAGAGAAATCCGACAGAATGCAAGAGGCATTCAGAATAGTGAGGCAGAAGATGGAACGAGCGGCGGCAAACCAAGCACGGCACTGCAATCTACGACGGAGAAAATGGACCCCCGTAGTCGGCGAACTAGTGCTCGCAAAGAAACACCATCTCTTCCAGGCCGGGGAAAATTTCGCGGCAAAGTTGGCCCCCAAAATGACGGACCCTACCAAATCCTAGGATATGTATCAACAGTGATATCTAAAGTATGAAAAACCAACGGCGGGAAGGATAAAACGGTCAACATTGCGGAACTAAAGGCATATCATGCAGCAGAGTCCATCGCGAGAAATTAAAATAAATCGAAAAAAATTACTATAAATTAGTATCAAGGATGGGAGGATAAGCAAGCACTGGTCATTCTATCGCAAACCACGGAGAGGGAAACGCCTAGGACAATATTCCCGGCAGGAACAGGCGGCACACCCCTCTATGCAACTGACCTCAACGCCCTCAAAGGATCTAAATGGTTGACTGGCACCGTCATTGACGCTTGGGCAAAAGGACTGGAAGAGCAACACGGACAACAAAATACGACTCTCAGCGCGTTCGTGATTTGGCAGCTGATCCAGAAGAGAAACATAGGGGAAAACTACCGACGCATACACCGACCTGTTTGTGTTTTATATCCTTTACAGGTTTCGCACTGACTTGTGAACATTTGCACATCTTTTACCATTCCAGGTCAACAATACTTTTCACGAATGCGGGAAACGGTGTTGTGAATACCTCCGTGGCCAACCGAGGGCGAACAGTGGGACGCTTCCACCAAACCCTGTCGCAACTCCGAAGGGATCCAGAGTTTCCAGGCATGGTCGTCTTGAATGTCGTCAGACCTGTTGAATTGCGTTCGTCTGTAAACAAAGCCGTCAGCTACGCATAATTCAGGAAACCGGTTTTGGTTCTACGTCACTGTCGTTTTTAAGCGTCGTTAAGGCTCCATCTAGCAAGCCTTCCACATAAATCCTTCTGGTTCATTAGCCACTTAAGGCTAGCATGGTCAGTGATCACCGTAAAGGGCAGTCCCTCTACGTATGTCCGGAAACGCTTCACACTAAGTACAGCTGCATAGCATCCCAGTTCAGTGATAGAGTAATTTCTCTGTGCTTTATTCAGTTTGGCAAATACGTAGGCTATCGGTCCTTCGTTTTTATCATCATCTAGCTGGAAGAGTACTCCTCAAACTCCGTCAGTCGATGCGTCACGCTGGATGTAAAAATGTCTTGTAAAGTCTGGGTGGGTCCGTACTGACGCCGAAATAAGAATCTGTTTTAACTTTTCAAAAGCCACTCGGGCATCGTCTGTTAATGTAAAGCTTTTTATATTCTCCTTGGAGAGGCAGTCGTGCAGCGGAGCTGCAATAGTCGCGTAATCTTGAATAAATCGGCGATACCAGCCGGACATCCCTAGAAATCTTCGAAGTTGCTTCGGTGTTTTGGGCTCCGGGAAGTCCCTTACTGCCACTATCTTGTTGGCGTCGGTACGTATACACTCGTTGCCTACGACAAAACCCAGATACCTAACCACCTTGAAACAGAACTTGCTCTTTTCAACGTTTATTGTTAATTTCGCTTCCCGGAGACATTTAGCTACAACGGACAACAAATACAAATGAGATGAAAAATCAGGAGAACATACAAGGAGGTCATCTAAATAAATGAAAACAATTCGCGCAGTGAAGCAGGTATGACTTTATCCATTAATCGGCACATACGCTGGGCCGCGTTGCACAAACCGAAAGGCATTCTCTTAAAGTGGTATAAGGGTCTACCAGGCAGTGTGAAGGTGGTTTTCTCTCTGGACTTGCTTTCTAACGGGATCTGCCAAAACGCGTCCTTGAGGTCTATAGCCGATATGAAGCGAGCGTTCTGTAGCCTACTCAGGATGCCATCAATATGGGGCAGTGGGTACGCATCTTTAACCGTCCGTTGGTTGAGTTTGCGGTCGTCCAAGCACAATCAGGTTTTCGTTCCTTTTAGGACCAGCGACATGGGCGAGTTCCAGCAGCTATTGCTTTCTATATGACACCCATTTCCAACATTCTGTCGAGCTCGGCGAAGATCAACTTTTGTATGGCTGGGGATACGGGGCAATGTCGTTCCTCATTGGCTACCTCGATGATATGTTCCTTCAAGTCAGTCCTCCCCAAACCATGTACAGTATATGATGGAAATTGTGACTTAGCGTAGTCCAGTGCCTTGGTTTCCTCGGCGGACAACGCACGCTGCACCGCATCAAAAACAAGTCCCCATCGGCATGTGCGAGTTCTGACACAGCATTGCGCTTCGAATTATTAGCTCCCCCACCAACTTATAAGACTCAAATCAAAGGTTTGCCAGAAATTAATACCGAGATATACCTCCTGTTGCAGACCGGGTACGATTAAAAATTCAAGATCCCGAGTCATGTTGTCCCATACAACAGGCACCGTAATTACACCCACGACAGGCGTTTCAGCCCCATTGGCCGTGCGAATTAGAGTCCCTGGAATGCAGAAGAACTGTCCTATCGCTCACGTTTGTTTATGACATCATTAATGGTGTAGTTGATGCACCTTGTCTCCTCAGAAGTCTCCAATTCCATATCCCTATAAGGCCTCTTCGCAATATACCGATTTTCTATACGGATTGTGTCCGAACCCTCTATGCCTCAAACGCACCTTTGCTTAGAGCTATGACCGACTTTAATCGCATCTCTGATTCTTCAGCTATTTATATCTTTTCAAACAGATAAATGTGCTGGTCAATCTCGTTATAGCATGTAAGTTTTATTGTGTCTATACTCAACTTATGTACTATACTATTAAATAATAATCTAATTTTAATTCAACATTGTTATCTAGTCTGTAAGGGCTTTAAATGCCATAGACTGAAATAAAGAAATATGAAATAAATATGAAATATTGTGTTCCATAACCGGAAGTATCAAATGCTCCTTTCCTTCTATTACATGTGTATAATTTTTTCCTAAACAGCTCGCTCCTGCTCCAGAGTCGAGTAAGGCTAACACGGTGTGACCTCATATACCAGTTTTAGCAAAAAATCGATTGTCCCCCTTTACGGTAAATATGGTTGATACGATTTTATTACGTATTCTCATACATTTCTTTTGTTTTTCTCGAATTGTTAAAATTTTACTAAAATTTCTATTATTTGTTTTCTTTTGTCTTATTTCTTCACAGAATATCCGCCTCTTAGCTTCCTCGTATTTCATTTTTCTTACATGCATACTTTCTCTCTCACTAACGGGTATACTCTTTTCTAACTTTACATTATTCACATGTTTCAAAATTTTTAATTCAGTTTCTTTTCCTAATTTAAGTTCTGGGTGTCCGGGTGCTTGTGATTCTGGACAGAGTGCCCGGACATCTCTGCCAGAGCCCGGTTTCCCGCTTCGGGTTTAAACACGCAAAACGAGGAGTCGCTACCGCATGTGAAGCATTTCATGAGGTGGAAAGAGGACTTACATGAACTGTCCTTTGCCGCTTCTGCCGGGTTTTACCATAGTAATCCACCGGCATACCACAGGCAAAGCACAACATTAGGTGAAATCGGTAAGGACAAAATCCTTTAACAGTACTATTCGACGAACTACTCACATTAAGGTTGGGCTGAAAATATGGGGCATAAGGTTTACATATATCACGAGACATGGTGGTATCTGGCGTATTCCTATAAAACCTAGGCTCGTTTTTGCTATTCTATCTCCCTATCTATCTTCACGGGCCCTTGGTTTTCACCGTTATCTAGCTCATTGGCATTTTTAAATCGAGACTTATTTTCCTTCTTTAGTTTTTCTGCCCGCTTACATTGGAGCTTTAGTTCTGCTAATGGCTATATCTATATATTGTTTCAGGTTCACCTTTATTATATTTACTAATTCAATTTCGGGTATCCTCTTCCTGAGACGGAAAGTAAGGTCATGGACATCAGCATAATACTCGTCAAATGTTTCATGCGGCAGCTGCTTGCATTCCATAATTTCTTTGATGACCTCATAATCAGACTCGGCTGATTTGAAATGGGCCAGCAGTTCTCTTCTTAGGACCGTATAATTAAAAGTGGAGTCTTCGGCGTGATCCTCTAGCGTCTGCCAGTACCACTTAAGTGCCGGACCAGTCACTGGGCAATGAAAGTCGGAGAGCAACCGTTCATACGATAGCTGGTGTTGTGTTCGCATCCTTTCAACTCTGAAAACAAAACTCCCGACTGTCATGCTCTTGGTGGATCCGTCAAACTTAAGGTGCCACTTATCTGTATTGGTTACTGTTTTCCCGCTGTATGCTTGATTGACCTGTTCTTTCATTACTTGGTTGGGGCGTGGACGAGTTTGCTTGTAAGGGTTGTGCGGCTGGTGCGTGCATCGATGATTCCACTTCGGCAAGGCGGTTGCTAAGCTGCGATATATCCGAACGTTTCTTCCGTACCTCATTCAGATGCTTCGTAATGGAGGAATCCAGCTGCATAATCACTTCCATGACTTGACTCAATTATTCCATTCGATCCTCTATTTTCTGCGCAGGACGTCCGCTTCCAGTGCGAACCGCAGCCGCTTTATTCATAGCATCATCCATGGAACCTCCAACTGCCCCCTGTCCTGACTCTTTCCTGTTCCTACCTCCTTAAGGTATCGTAATTTCCAAATATTTTAGCGGCACAACGGTTAAATAAGTCGACTGGTACGAAATCTACAGGGTGTTCTATCCCTGTGTCTATTTGAGTGAACAGAGACCCCGCTTTTTGGTTCTCTAATGCTCTCCGCTGGTTTATTGTTAGGATGCTATCACCGTGGTGTGATGGTAGCGTGCTCCGCCTACCACACCGTATGCCCTGGGTTCGCACCCCGGGCAAAGCAACATCAAAATTTTAGAAATAAGGTTTTCAATTAGAAGAAAATTTTTCTAAGCGGGGTCGCCCCTCGGTAGTGTTTGGCAAGCGCTCCGGGTGTATTTCTTCCATGAAAAAGCTCTCAGTGAAAACTCATCTGCCTTGCAGATGCCGTTCGGAGTCGGTATAAAACATGTAGGTCCCGTCCGGCCAATTTGTAGGGAAAAATCAAGAGGAGCACGACGCAAATTGGAAGAGAAGCTCGGCCTTAGATCTCTTCGGAAGTTATCGCGCCTTACATTTATTTTATTTATCACTAGAGAATAATCCTAGCCCAGGTTTTGGTGTGTCACTGTTTTTGTCACCCTCCATACACTCTTCAAACCAAAATCCATCCCACTCAACATTTAGGTGATTCAATTTTGAATTTCCCTACATATCAACACAATTTGATTACTCTTTCTGAATAAATAATGAGTTATCATACAATTGAACAAAAGATATAATCTGAACCGCATTTTTTTCACTTCCACTGATGTTGCATACTTGCTGGATTTCAAAGCCAAACATTTTAAACAAGTCTAACCCAAATAAATTATTGCCATGCTCTACATCAACCACAACTATTGGAACATTTTCCTCTTTCTCTCCGCACTTCACTTTAACAAAAAGTTCACCAATTACTGGGATTCTCTTTTGGCCAAATGCAAATAATACCCTTGAACAGTTTCGCAACTCTGGGCAATTTAAACGGTTGTAAGTAGCTTTGTTTATAAGCGAAATGGTTGCCCTCGAATCCATTTGAAATGGTACAATTTTGTTAAAAATTTCAAGGTTTATGTGATTTTTATTATTTTCAGTTGTTATTATTCCTGTCACACTGTAAATTGTTTCTATCATATCAACGTTAGCACTTTTGTTTTTTTGATGATGTTCTTTATTTTTGCTTCGTTCCTTATTTTCATTAGGTTTGTTTTGCTTTCCCATACATACTGCAGATATGTGGCCTAGCTCATTGCATATATTGCATACAGAATTTCTAAATTTTATCTTTTGTGATTATGTCCACAGCCTGAACACGACTTAAATTTTGTTTTTTTATTGTCTTTGTTGCTCCTGTAGGTCTTTTTTGGTTTTGCATTAACAGCATTGACTGTTTGTTTTTCTTGCACTTGCTCTTTGAGGGTCGCTACTGTTTTGTTGTTGCTTCATACGACTCTGCTATGAGCATGACATCGGCTAAATTGGGCTGCAGCTTCTGTAACGGAGCAGATCGGACGGTATCGTGTGGTGTCTGTGTTAAGATTTTGTCGCGAATCATGTCGTCTACGAAATTGTGCGTACAATTTTCGGCGGAACAAATGAATTGACAGTCTCGCGCTAAGCCTCGCAAATCGACTACCCACTCCCTATGCGTCTGTTGTGGCTTCATTTCGCTCTTAAAAAATTTGTAGCGTGCAGCGACAGTATGTCGCTTCGACTGGAAATGTTCAGTTAACTTGTCAGTTATTTGCTTGAACGATTGTTCTTGTAGCTGTGCACGCCAAAAAGTTTCTTTAGCAACTCAAATATTCAGTGCCTATCCAAGATAGAAAAAACGACTTTTGTTTTTCGGCAGAGGTCACTGAATATGCTACAAAGTGCACATTTACCTGTTCTAAATACGAATTCCAAGATTGTTGCTCTTTATTAAAACTATGAAAACATGGCACTATCAGTTGCTGATCCTTGGGAACAGATCCAGCTTGCTGTTAAGGTATGGCTTGCATAAACTCTTGTTGTTGTAAAAGCATTTTTTGTGTGAGATCTTGTTGATCTCTTAAAATTTTCTCAACAGCTTCATTTTCACCCGGCATCATTTCAGTTCTTGCACAAGATTGGAGTTAAAATTTCTGAATACTAAAAATTCGAAGCTGTAGTTTTATTTACGGCACGAAAATAAGCAAGAGCGCTCAAAATTAAATCCGCGGATTAACACATTCATTTAATATGAAATATTTTTTCTCTCGTCGCTAGATGATAAAAGTGCAGTACGGAAGAGTTTCACGTATATGTTTCAACTCAACTTTATTCCAAGTTGAATGTCATTTCATTACAGGGTTGTATTATAATCTACTTAATCTAATGAATGGTTGTATGAATTAGTATCAAATAAAATATTGGGCAAATAGAATGATCAAAGCTCATCTCAATAAGTATATAACAATATGCACGCATACACGGATGTATCTTCCAATACACCTATACACATGCATCCCCCGAATGATGTGCAGCCACCGCTAAAATACTAATACATGTTAATCAAAAGCGCATCGATCAAAATCTCGCTGTTAACATTTAGTTACAATGTTAAATGCATTGTGGTGTATGCCTACTTGCAATAAATTATATTATAAGGGCTGCCGTTACAATACTTCTAGGCGTTTCTATTTCTAGAATTTACTCGTTTCCCAGCTATAAATTTCTCAGCTATAACTACAGATGCACGATGATTATAGCTTATCGCATAGCCCATGCGCGTGTATATGTGAGTGATACTTTCACAGATGATTGCCTACTTTTGGGAGTATCTCAGATATAGATATATGCATGTGTTTGTGCGTTTCTCCCTGCTGCGTGTCCGTACATATGTGTAGACAAAATGATTGATTCGTTTATGCAGATACAAGTGACTGCTTGTTTTATTTCTGTTGTGGCTTTATTTATTTAGTATCAGATTAGTGATGTGAGTATCACTTAGTGTCACTAATATTCGTCACAGTATGTATAAATGGATGTACAATTTTGTTCACAAAAGTAGTAGCTAAAATTATTGCAACATTTTATCGGTTATTTGTTTCTTTTATTTAATTTTTTTAGTTAGAAATAGCTCAAACAATGAGTTTTGTTCATGCATTAGTAGATGAAAACTTAACACTTTCTAACTTGCACTATTATAACGAAATTGAATAAGAAACAACGTGGCATACAAGAGATTTTCTAAAAATTCTGATCAAAAGTTTCAAAGTTTGTGACGGATTTTTAAATTTACATATATTGATTTATATGAACTAAGTTTTCGTATTTATAAAAGTGCAAAAAATATGTTTTTAAACATTTTTTTGTTTTGCTTCAAAATGTTGAATTCAATTTTTCATTTCCCGGCAAATTATTTAGTTTGTATTTTGCACTTTCCATTTTATACTAAATATGTATTAGCATGTGTAAACACTAAAGTGCAAAACTATAACAAGAATGCAAAATACAAACTTTTTCTTTACTGTAGGTTAGGTTCAAGTGGCTGCCATCCACAGCGGAGCAGCACACTTAGGCCTTTATAGGCCCTTTGTGAAACCACACGGATTTGTTCCTACTTTCCTAATCAAACCACTTCGTTGAGTTTGTGAAGCCAAATAAGCGTCGTGTATTGACCCTAGCTATATCAGTCAGATCTACGAGAAACATCTTGCCCATAAAACGTTGCCTTCTTCTACCGAGCGGTGGACATTCACAGAGTAGATGCCTAACAATTTCAGGCTCTTCTTCGTTGCCGCAGCTTCCGCAATAATCATTAAATGGGGCGCCAATGCTTTCCGCATGCGGTCCAATGCAAACATGACCAGTGAGAAGACCTACAACTAAGGAAATATCCCTATTACGGAGGGTTAGAAGCTCTCGTGATCTCTTCTCATTCCATTCCGGCCATGTGATTTTTGTCGTGTGGCATCTATCATGATGCTTCCACCTGGCTCCCGCTTCCATAAGTGGAACCTCCTTTATCTTGAGCTTGCAGGTGGAGAGCGGCAGGCCCAACCTCTTTCAGGATGGCGAAAGTGGAAGGGAGGTACCCTTTCTTGCAAGCTCATCCGCCATCTCATTACCTGGTATGCCCTTATGTCCCGGAACCCATACCAGATGCAGAGTAAACTGTTCAGCCATCGCGTTAAGTGATCTGCGCTAGCCTCAGAATTATTTTCAGAATTAGTTGTGACAGAGTCAAGGGCTTTCAGTGCTGCTTGACTGTCTGAGAGGCTGCCTTCTGCCTAAGGCAGTCCACATGGTCTTGTATGGCCGCAATCTCGGCCTGAAATATGCCACAGTGATCCGGAAGGCGAAACGATCTTTGCATGTTCCATCGTTCCGAATAGACACCCCGCCGTCCCTGTTATCCAGTTTAGATCCATCTGTGTATATCTGAATGCTGTTAGTGGGCCAATCAGAGTCATTCTCCCACTGATCCCTCTCAGGGATTAATATCTCATATCCCTTGTTAAGATTGGTATGTGGTTTGCAGAAATCTGTCCATTCTGGTATGCATAATCTGTGGAGAATTCAGTATAGTTGCAGTGAGACCACGTTGTCAGTTTCCTCAGCCTAATAGCTGCACATGCTGCATATTTTATGCCTACTATATCTATGGATTGTAGGTTCAGTATTACATTCATAGCCTCCGTTGGCGTTGTGCGGATGGCTCCGCTTACGCATAGTAGTGCAGATCTTTGCACCTTTTCAAGAGCAAGAACCGTCGAGGATTTATTCAGGGCGAGCGACCATACCACCACCCCGTATAGCAATATTGGCCTTACTATGGCCGTGTATATCCAATGCACTGTCATAGGGGGCATACCCCATTTCTGCCAATTGCCCCTTTACATGTGTAGAGGGAAACCGTGGCCTTACGGACACGTTCCGTGATGTTTTGTGTCCAGCTCAGTTTTCTATAAGGTATTAGCCCTAGATAGTTGGCGGACTCACTGAACTTAAGCACTGTGTTTGCCAGCACTGGAGTTGAGAGAGGTGGTATCTTATACCCCCTCGTAAAGAGTACCAGCTCCGTTTTATTTGGGTGCACGCCCAGACCATTATCAGCGGCCCTTGCTTCGACCCTTCTTAATTCCACGTGCATTGTGAGGACCCAAATCCACCGGCTTTGGGGCCCACACATTCGAACCTAGATAATCTACAATTACAAATTATACATCATTTTTCGAAACACCCTAATGTATATGACAATGAATTTATAACAGTACATTTAGCATGTAAAACATATAAACCTGAATTATATAAATTGAATTTACACACATAAAATAATAGTTTTTCTGAAACACCCTAATATACACTTACATATTTATTATTTCGCAAAAAACATAATTTTCTCTGCCCGCATATGGCAAATATTTTGGGTGGATATTATATTTTGCATAGAGGTCAAACGGGAAAAACTTTGGCTTTGCATTGAGATCAACGAACCTGCTGGAATTCTAAATAACGCTGGGAATAGAGAAACGCAATAAGCAGCGCACATAAGCTCCCACTGCAAGAACATCAAAAATGTACAAACATACGTATACAAAGAAATTGCGACCAAGGCATTGAAGCAAACCGTCAAAGCGGACATCGCACAAAGAGGAAACAAAAAATGCAAGGTAATACAAAGACGTCACTTCAGCATACCAACAAAACAGTGTGGGTACTAGCCACTTGCAAGTTACTTACGAAGGGCAACCAACTCGTTGACAACAACAAGGCACAATAAGCAGGCAGCAGAGGGAAATCAAAAGTACCAATGCTAACTATCTGGAGATGCGTACCAATGAACTCGCATGCTAGGGGACAGTCCAAGGGAAATTACTACATACGTAATTTAGAGATAAATACTTATATGCAAGTAGATAATTCGATATATGGGTAGAATAATACAGTTAAATGTAAGATACCTATTATAAATACATATAATAAGTAAAATTTATTGTTGCATAATAACTGTCCACCTGTGCGTGGAAAAGTATAAAAGGGCGACAAATTTTACGAATTTGAGTAGTAGTCAGCTAGGTATAGTACCCTGCTAACGCCTTGTTTAGCGGTGAATGGGACTCCTGGGATTTTTCCATCTCACAAGTTCTTTATTTTAGCAATTTTGGCGGTTTTTCCAACCCCATCGTTAGAGGGTTTGTGGTGGTTTTTCCACCTCCGCAACCCTCAGGAAGAGCAGGGTATCTTTAAGTTAAATACTCGGTGGGGGTTTTACCAACTCCACCGACTGGGAGGAAGTGATGGTTCTCCACCTCCGCTTTCCTTACGAGTAGTCTGAGTTTTTAGTTTAAGCGTAGTCCCGGTGGGGGTTTTCCCAACCCCATCGGCAGAGAACCGACGGTGGTTTCCCACCTCCGTCGCCGTAGCTTTAAGGGTAGTTTTGATATTTTGAATAAAGAATTTATAACGTTTTAACAACAAACAGGATCTTTCTCTTTAAAAGGAGACGATAGGGATTCTTCTCTATTCCCACAGGGATCCTGGACGGACTGAGCATACCCCGGTATAAGGTAAAGTCCGTCACAAATGGCGCCCGAGCAGGGACATTGAATATAGAATCACATGGTAAACGAGTAACAATACGAGGATAATCACGAGAGGAGTACAATCAACAAGAGGATAACGCACAAGGGAATTCAGAGTAGACGCGCACGATGTCGCACGCCAACGTAATGGACCGAGTACGTAAGTGGGGTTTGAAGTACGATGGCGGTAATGAGCCAATTGGTTTTATTGAACGGGTGGAGGAGCTGGCCGACAGTTACGAAGTTGCTCGCGATTCCATCCCACGAGCGTTACCTGAGTTGCTGAAGGACAAGGCCTTGGTGTGGTACCGGAACAACAACAGGCAGTGGCAAGAGTGGGATGCCTTCAAGAAGGACTTTCTAAAATTTTTCCTGAGTTCGAGGTATTTCGAGCAGCTAGATGGTGAGATCCAGCAGCGTGTGCAGCGAGCAGGTGAGCAGTTTAAAGACTACGTTTTATCGTTACAGGCACTCATGCGTCACGCTGACTACAACGGCGAGCAGAAGCTGAACCGGATTTACAGAAATTGTCGACGAGAGTATCAGCCTTACATCAAACGGAGCGAGTTTACCAGCCTAGAGGAACTGGTAAGCATGGCCGAGGATTACGAGAACATCATACCGGAGAAAGAACCGCTGAGGCCAGCGGCGAAACCTTTTGTGCCGCGACGGCCAACCGAGCATTATCAATATATGCACGAAGATGAGAGACAAGGAGATCGGAGACCGGAGGCGCGACAACAAGCGAGCACGCCGGAGCATCTGAAGATACCACACCAAAGGACCTTCGATCCACGGAACGCATGCAGGCGATGCGAGGAAAGCGGACACTACGCACATGGGTGTCGCAACGAACGAAGAGATTTCTGCTGGCAGTGTGGCCGAGTAGGTATACTAACGCGTGGCTGCTGTCGTGGACAGCAGGGAAACGGGCAGAGACCCCATTGCTATTGAGGGGTGGCGTCTCAACAAACCCAACCTCGTACTCAGTAAGCACATTTAGGCTGACCCAAGGGCGAATCTTGGCTGTAGTAACCCTGAATGGAGAAGAAGTCATGGCGTCAGTAGATACGGGGGCGCCACGAAGTTTCATAAGCAAGAAGACAGCGGCGAAAATAGACACACGTGACACGAGTGGTGATGGGCGATGGCAGCGCAGCGTGGATAGCAGAGGCAGTGGAGGCAGAGGTAAAACTGGGGGATCAAGTGCATCAGAGTGAGTTCTTAGTTCTGCCGGGGTTAGTCGACAGCGTGGTGATCGGGACAGATTATCTGGCAAAGGCTAAATTTGGGCTGAGGTGTGGCAATGAAACAATAACGCTACGAGCAGAAGAGAGAGCGCAGGAGATGGAAACGTGTACAACCATGATGGAGGACGAAGGTGGTGGACGTGGTGATCGGGACAGACTATTTGGCAAAGGCTTAATTTGAGCTGAGGTGTGGCAACGAAACAATAACGCTACGAGCAGAAGAGAAAGCGCAGGAGATGGTAACGTATACAACCATGATGGAGAACGAAGGTAGCGCAAATATCGAGAAAGACGTGAGGAGTGACGTGGCGGTGAGTACCTTTCTAAAGCGTGAATTACAGATTTTCGACGAGATGACAGGAGTTCCAACGTTGCCACGCATAAGATAGTAATGCGAGATGACCGTTCAATCAAACAGCGGTATTTCCCTAAGAACCCTAAGATGCAGGAGATCATAAGCAAGGAGGTAGACGAGCTGATAGAGAAGGATTGCATCGAAACATCTCACAGCCCACACAGTGCACCAATAGCCCTAGCCCGGAAGAAGAACGGCAAATAGAGTCTCTGCGTTGCCTATAGGCAGCTCAACGCCCGCTCAGTGCCAGATGCGTACCCACTCCCAAGAATACAACATATCTTGGATAGACTACGTAGCACGCGTTTTATCAGCAGTCTGGACCTCAAAAATGGCTATTGGCAAATCCCGATGGAAGAAGATAGCAAGAAGTATACAGCATTCACCGTGCCCGGCCAAGGGTTGTATCAATGGAAAGTGATGCCGTTCGGTCTACATTCCGGTCCGGCTACATTTCAGCGAGCACTCGACCGTGTTATTGGCCCAGAGTTGCAACCAAATGCGTTTGCCTACCTGGATGATATTATCATCACCAGCATAACCTTGGAAGAGCACATAAAGCACCTAGGAGAGGTATTTCGGCGGCTACGGAGGGCGAATCTGAAGATCAACCCAGAGAAATGTGAGTTTTTTAAGAAAAGTTTGAAATATCTAGGCCACGTCGTCAGCGAGGAAGGAATACACACGGATCCCGACAAAGTTGCGGCTATCAAGGAGCTGACGCCACCACACAACATACGAGAGTTAAGGCGATTTCTGGGGATAGTTTCACGGTACCGGAGATTCGTACCCGACTTTTCACAAGTTGCGCACACACTGACGTCAATGTTGAAGAGGGGAAGTAGGTGGAAATGTCCGAAGAACAACAGGCGGCATTCGAAGCGTTGAAGAATGCACTAATACAAGCACTGGCACTAGCTTGCCCAGATTTTATTAAAGATTTCGATTACAGACATACGCGAGCCATTATGGTCTCGGAGCAGTTCTCTCACAGGGGTTGGATGACGAGGAGCGAGTGAATAAAGCCGAGAAGAACTACTCACCAACTGAAAAGGATTGTTTAGCAATCGTGTGGGCAATAAGGAAAATGAGACCGTATTTAGAAGGGTACAATTTCACGGTGATCACCGATCACCTGGCTTTGAAATGGTTGAACGCGATCGAAAGTCCGTCAGGCCGGATCGCTAGATGGGCGCTCGAGTTACAGCAGTATTCGTTCGACGTACAGTATAGGCAGGGTAAGATGAACGTGGTCGCAGACGCACTGTCGAGGCAGCCACTGGAGGAACAGCTGGGTAGCCTTACGACACATGAAGAAAGTTGGTGTTGCAAGTGGTACACGTCAAAGATGGCTAAAGTAACGAAGACACCAGAGAAGTTTCCCGAATACGTCATAGAGGAAGGAAGACTATACAGACGAATTGGAAGTCAAATGGATGGTGAAGATGCGGTGCCATGGAAGTTATGCGTGCCGACATTGGAGAGGCGAAGAGTGTTTAACGAGATTCACGACACTCCAAGCGCAGGACACGTGGGGATACGGAAATCCATCGCGCATGCAATGATGCGGTATTACTGGCCTGGGATGTTCAGGGACGTATGGAAGTACGTGCAGCAGTGCCACGCATGCCAAGTCTACAAACCCAGCCAGCAACAAGCTGCAGGTAAGATGCTCACGCAGATTTCAGATGAAGCATGGTAATACAATTGCATTGGCGTTCGTGGATCGATTCTCTAAATGGATAGATATCATAGCAATACGGAAAGCAACGACGGAGAATCTGATCAGGGCAATGAGAGAGAGGATTTTGGCACGATT